>NW_027142396.1:3334015-3758652 GCF_026170545.1 Melanerpes formicivorus | reverse complement strand
CTGCAGGCTGTATTTTTCAGTGTTACATCATGTCCCCTGTTATTTCTAAAAGCAGAATATAATTTTGTATACTTAGCATAATTCAAGAACTTGTTTTTCTCACAGAAAGGATCATGAAAATTCTTTGAATAACATCTGGCTGCTGGTACACAGGAAGAAAAATAAACCAGCATATTCTCTTATTTAATTATATTGTTTCTGCATTTAATTTTTAAATTAGACTTTGGAAATTCCAGAGATTGACTTTTGGTTTTAGTCGTAATTTGTTCTTCTTTTGTGATGGCAAAGAAGTCTGATTTCAATGTCCCATTGAGATTTGTCTTGTTTTATACTCTATGTGCTAGCTAGCAATCCAAAAAAACGGGCTGTGTCTGCCATTAGAACTTGGCTCTACACTAAGAAAACTAATTAGAAAACTGTTAGCTGGCATTTCAGCATTTGCATACGTGCTGACCGAGTCTGACTAATGCTGGCCACCATGTCCAAACCTCATGCAGGTTGTTGCATATTCCTTCTGCTGGTTTTTGCTTCCATATTTTAGTTAGGCACCTGTTGCCTAACTAAATGCAATCTACATTCACCAGTTCATTAATCCCTGAAATGAATTATGTAGTATAATGTCTGAGAAGTTGCATCATTTAACATTTCTATGTAGAGATCTTTGTTCTACCTTTGCCACCTGCCTTTGTTGTGTAGCTAAAATAGCTTTCTTATTGTTTTCCAAATACTCAAGTGTAGGCACCATGCATTCAAATTCCCAGTAGTTGTAGTAGCTTTTAGAGGATGCATAAATGACTTTTAGTTTCTTATGCATCATATCAAGAAAGCCACACTTTGCCACATTGATTTCCTATACCCTAAGTACATTTGGAGAGTTTCCTTCTTGTAAGGAAAGAGACATAAAACTCTCTATTTTGAATTACTGGAATCTTGAAGAATTTCATATTGTTAGAATCATATCAACAACTGAACATCATTTTCTGACTAATGATTTAATTCTTTTACTCCCTCCATGTGTATTTGGGCAAGGAATATGCTTTCTAATTATTCTCTCAGGTCTTGGATTCACTGAAATAGCATATAATTCTCTTGACACAAAATGCCAGTTTATGTTGTCCATATTAGGTATTTGTCCTTTGTGATCTGACCAGTATAGGACCAAATTTGGGTTTTTATCCTATTTCATCTCTCTCTTCTCTGTGATTTATTTGAAATATTGGACACCCCTTCGAAGGAGAAAAAAAATACATATGTAATGTATTGACAGATTCTGTTCTCTTAGGTTATTAGTTAGTTTTCTCCCTGTTTGATATGGTATAGTACAGTAGACTCTTGAGGGAAGAGACGTCATTCAGAAGGATCTTGATAAGCTTAAGTGGGCTAGTGCCAACAGCACAAGATTCAACAAGTCAAAGTTCAAGGTCTTGCACCTCAGGCAGGCCAATCCCAGGAACAAATACAGGCTGGGTGCAGAATGGGTTGAGAGTATCTCTTAAGGAAGAGTCCTGGGTGTATGGATTGATGACAAGCTCAACATGAGCCAGCAGTACGCTCATGAAACCCAGAAGATAAATCTTATCCTAGGGTTGGAAGAGGCCTTTGAGATCATTGTGTCCAACCCATCATCCAACACTATCTAATCAAGCACCCCATCAAGTCTCTTCCTAAACACCTTCAGTGATAGCGACTCCACCACTTCCCCTCACAGCCCATTCCAATTGCCAATCACTCTCTCTATGAAGAACTTCTTCCTAACATCTAGTCTAAACCTCCCCTGGTACAGCTTGAGACTGTGTCCTCTTGTTCTGGTGCTGGCTGCCTGGGAGAAGAGACCAACCCCCACCTGGTTACAACCTCCCTTCAGGTAGTTGTAGACAACAAGAAGGTCTCCCCTGAGACTCCTCTTCTCCAGGCTAAGCAACCCCAGCTCCCTCAGCCTCTCCTCATAGGGCTTGTGCTCCAAACCCCTCCCGAGCTTTGTTGCCCTTCTCTGGACACATTCCAGCAACTCAACATCTTTCCTAAACTGAGGGGTCCTTAGGGCAATACTCATACAATGGAGACAAATCCCAAATGCTTACAAACTTTTTGCATATTGCACATATAGTCTTCTATCATACTTACAATGAGCAGCAAAGAAAGAAACAAACTCACTGTGTGTCTTCGAATATTTTACCCTATTTTTTAGCAATTACGGGATCTTTTTCCTAAGGCTATGTCTACACAAAGTATGAACAGTGCAGAGAGCCTGCACTTCTTTGAAACTGGTACATCCACATTACCAGAGTGCTCCATCCATCTGAAAGACTAAATCATTTAAACTGCTTTCAAGGCCCAAGTGAACACTATACCACATGGATGCAGTAGATCAACTTAGTGAAAGTTTCAGGGAATGCACTGATGCTATAAATTATCTTGGATCTGCAGGTAGTATAGTGCACTTTTTCTGATGTAACCATCAGAACTGAAGAGAGGAAGGTAGATATTTTCTGAGATTTTATTGATGCTCATGTCAACACCAAAACACCCCACAGTATTAAAAAAAAAACCACAAATAAACAAAAAAACCACAGTAAAGATTTTAAATGCACTTTTATGTGTAAAAGCCAGATGTGGAAATGAAACTAAATGAAAACCAGGTCCATGTGCCTTGCAGCACAATAAGGTAGGGCAGAAATTTTGTTAAAAGAAACAAATTGACCTCATTGCTGTCTGCAACTACTTGAAGGGTAGTTGTAGTCAGGAAAGGGTTGGTCTCTTCTCCCAGGCAACCAGCACCAGAACAAGGGGACACAGTCTCAATCTGTGCCAGGGGAAATTGAGGCTCGAGGTGAGGAGAAGGTTCTTCCCCGAGCGAGTAATTCATCATTGGAATGGGCTGCCCAGGGATGTGGTGGAGTTGCTGTCCCTGGAGGTGTTCAAGAGGGGATTGAACGTGGCACTTGGTGCCATGGTCTAGTTATGACGTCTGTGGTGATGGGTTGGACTCAATGATCTTTGAGGTTTCTTCCAACCTTTGTGATACTGTGCTACTGTGATACTGTGAAGATGAGATCCATGCACACACATTTCAAATGTCAGAATTATCTGCTAGCGTTACCAGTTAACATTGGCATACTTGTATGAATCCAGTGGAGAGCAATTAAATTAGTTAAAGAACAGACATATTAGACAAAGAATCAAAGAAAATTAGGTTTCACACACACAATCACAACGAATCCTGATGTGTTCAAACTTTTGAATGCAAAGTGGAAATTCTGTTGCTGTCTACCACCACTCAGAGGAGGGTGTAGACAAGGTAGAGACAAACTGCACAAAACAGAATCATAAAATCATCTGGGTTGAAAAAGGCCTTTGAGATCAGAGTCTAACCATTAAACTAACACTGCCAAGTCCACCACTAAGCCATGTCCCTAAGCATCAGATTTATATGTTTTTTAAATACCTCCTGAGATAATGACTCAAAACACTTCCCTGGGTAGTCTGTTCCTGTGCTTAATAACTCTTTTAGTGAACAAACATTTCCTAATATCCAGTCTGAACCTCCCCTGACACAACTTAAGGTTGTTTCCCCTTATCTTATTGCTTAAGAAAAGAGTCTGACACCCACCTCACTAAAATGTACTCTCAGGTGGTTGTAGAGAGCAATAAGCTTTGCCTTCAGCCCTCTGTTCTCCAGATCAAACAATCCCAAGTGCTTCAGCCACTCCTTATAAGACTTGTGCTCTAGACCCTTCATCAGCTTTGTTCTCTTTTCTGCAAATGCAACAGCACCAAAATGTTCTTGTAGAGAGCGTCCCAAAACTGAACACAGTACTCAAGGTGCATACTCACCAGTGCTAAGGGGAAAATCACTTCCCTAGTTCTGCTGACCACAGTATTTCTGATACAAGACAGGATGGTATTGACCCTTTGGCCACCTGGCACACTACTGGCTTATATTCAGATGGCTGTCAAACAACAGTCACAGTTTCTTATATATCTGGCAGCTTTCCAGTCACACCCCAACCCTGTAGCACTGCATGCAGCTGTGACCCAAGTGCATGAAGAAAGAAACAAACTCACTGTGTGTCTTTGAATCTTTTACCCTATTTTTTAGCAATTATGGGATCTTTTTCCTAAGGCTATGTCTGCACAAAGTTTATCTTGGAATGGACAGACCAAGAAACAAAGGACATAAGTTGCAGCCTGAGAAACTGATTCAATATAAAGAAGAATGGGGTGGATAAATGGTTTAATAGATTGTCTAGGGAGATTGTGATATTTCCATCCACAGAAAGAATAAAACTTCTGAGCAAGTTCCTTGATAATCTCTTCTAACTGGACATGCTTTGACTAAATGATGTCTGTAGATCCTTTCAAACCTATATCATAGAAAAATCATAGAAAGACTAACTTGCCATTGGAATGGGCTGCCCAGGGAGGTGGTGGAGTCACCATCACTGGGGCTGTTTAGGAAGAGACTGGATACAGTTCTTGTTGCCATGGTTTAGTTGATTAGATAGTGTTGGATGATAGGTTGGACGTGATGATCTTGAAGGTCTCTTCCAACCTGGTCTATTCTATTCTATTCTATGCTATGCTATGCTATGCTATGCTATGCTATGCTATGCTACTCTGTGATTTCATGAAATTTGTGTCTTAATTCACATTGCAGTAGGAAGAATTCCTAGGCTCATATCTTGCTGTTGTAGCCAATTACAAAATGGATGATAACTGCTAGGAAATGAGAATAACACCATCATTGCAGTGAAACACTGAAATCTGAAAAGATTTTAGGAATGTTCTGAAAAGCTCTCCAAGGCTAATGAATATGTGGCTCTAATATTCACTTCTCCCAGAAACATGTCTTATGCATGCAATAAAATATCATTTCATAGCAAATACAGGGTTTTTTTTTTAAAGGCACCTTTGATTAAATAGTATTAACATTTTACAGTTCCTTCATTTCAAAATGTATTTGAGAAAGAGCAGCATATATTATATTTTTTCATTTTGAAATGAAGTGGGTTTAATTTGGTTTATTTTGTTATTGTTTTTATTTATTCCCCCTTCCACTCTGTCACATTAGCATTTTTGTCACTTGAAAGAAAAATACAGAAGTTTTATTTAGAAGTCTCCTTAGGCTTCAACACAAATTAGTTGATATTAATTTTCCTATACATTTAATAAGTTGCAGCTCTTGTTTGGAACTCTTAATTTTGTTTTAAACTTAAGGAACTTGCTCAAAGGAAGTTTCCAAGGAGTGATGTTTTGGGTTGTTTTGTTTGCTTGTTTGTTTTTTTCAATTGACAGTTCATTAAATCTCTTTGTGGAAAAATTAAAGGTGCCCTCATTAATTTATGGGGAGTTTGGGGGTACTTGCTACTACTGGTTTTGGTTTATTTCCAATGTAGCTAACAAACGAAACTACATAGATTTCTGCAGGAAGGAGGGAAGAGAGAGGGACCATGTCTAGACACCTTAGTGCCTGCCTGGGTTTGTGCTGGGGCTGTTTGGCTCTACCATGACAGAAACCTGAAGTAATACAAAAGGGGGAAAAATGGCTTTGAAGCAGAGGTGAAAAATGTCCTGATTACAGGACACAATAATTGCTGTCAGGACTTTCTTTTTCTGCTTTCACCCAATTTCTGTTCCATAGTAGCTGCAGGTCTAGTAAGCAAGGAGCTTCTAACAGTTCAAGAAATGCATAAGACTTTGGCCTAGTTTAGAGCAGGACAGATTGCTCTATTGCTCCAAAAGGGGCAAAAGAATAATGCTCACACAAATGGATTGGCTAGTAATGGAAAGTTTAAATGGAAAAAGCAATTTATATAGTACAAAACTACAAAAACTACAAAGCATAGTCATGAGTACAGTAAAGCATATAAAGTTCAAGGAAATCCCCAGTCTAATCTGTTAAGTTCCTTTACAACAGACCAAAACCCCAACACTCCCCTTCTTCCCGCCTGGGGTTGACCAAAAGCCCCAGGGCTCTCTTTCCCCGCTTCCCGCCCCCCCAACACCCATTGCTTGCCTCCAGGCAAGATCAGTTGCATCTAACTGATTCATAGTATCATAGTATCATAGTATCATTCAGGGTTGGAAGGGACCACAAGGATCAGCTAGTTCCAACCCCCCTGCCATGGGCACGGACACCCCACACTACATCAGGCTGGCCACAGCCTCATCCAGCCTGGTCTTAAACACCTCCAGGGATAGGGCCTCAACCACCTCCCTGGACAACCCATTCCAGGGCTTCACCACTCTCATGGGGAAGAACCTCCTCCTCACATCCAGCCTGAATCTCCCCACCTCCAGCTTCATTCCATTCCCCCTAGTCCTATCACTACCTGACATCCTGAGAAGTCCTTCCCCAGCCTTCCTGTAGGCCCCCTTCAGATACTGGAAGGCCACAATGAGGTCACCTCGGAGCCTTCTCTTCTGCAGACTGAACAGCACCAACTCCTTCAGTCTGTCCTCACAGGAGAGATGCTCCAGCCCTCTGATCATCCTCGTGGCCCTTCTCTGGACACGTTCCAGCACCTCCACATCCCTCCTGTAATAGGGGCTCCAGAACTGGACACAGTACTCCAGGTGGGGTCTCACCAGAGCTGAGTAGAGGGGGAGGATCACCTCCCTCGACCTGCTAGCCACACTTCTCCTGATGCAGCCCAGGATCTGATTGGCTTTGCGGGCTGCAAGTGCACACTGAGAGCTCATGTTGAGCTTCTTGTCCACCAGCACCCCCGAGTCTCTCTCCTCAGGGCTGCTTTCCAGCCAGTCACTGCCCAGCCTGTATTTGTGCCTAGGATTGCCTCGACCCAGGTGCAGGACCCTGCACTTGCTCTTATTGAACTTCATGAGGTTGGCTTGTGCCCACCTCCTCACAGAATTTTGGCTCATTCATTCTTAAATCCTTTAGACATAACGAGTCCACACTTACATGGGTAATCTTTTCCAATATTTACATATCCTTACTTTTACACATTTCTTTTTTACTTCTTTTTTTCTTTTTTTTTTGGTAGTCTTAACTAAATATTACACATGCTAAGACCCATCCACCATGGAGATGTAGAACAAGAGAGTATAATAATCTTTGTACAAGGCTTTGTCATATTCAGCATCTTCGTGTGTCTTTGTTCTACCATAGACTGCCTCAGAAAGAACAAAACACTAGCAAAAATAAAGGAAACTCCCCTGATAAATCAGCAGGGTGCCCAGGATCACATCCAAAGGGTTTGGATTCACTCCAGAGAATGAGACTCCACTGCCTCTCTTAGCACATAGTATGGAAGATTTTTAATATGTCCCTGTACAATTTACTATTATTTATTTTCCACCAGTTTGGCAGTAAGGAAAGTCAATGGATATATTTGACACAAAAAAAGGTTTAATTTTGTGGCTGGAAGAGTTTTACAGGAAGGCTAAAACATTGTTCATTTTTTATTCCCTTATTTAGGAATATCTACATTTTCTCAAATTCTGTTGTGACTACTTTCCCCACCCCCATCCATTTCTGTTTCCTCCTCATCAGCATCTCTCCTTTCAGTCTCTCTCTTTGACCTGTCTTCCGTTTTCTTATCCTCAGTTTGCTAAACAGGGTCTCTATCCTTGTAAATTTTTCATTTTCTTCCCTTCAACTTTTTTTCCCATTTCTTTCTATCACTTTAAATTCTCCTGCAGGTGAGTTTGGTTTTGGTTTTGCTTTTTACCCTCTCTGCATGTCTTCCTCATATATTTTCTTCCTGACAGCTAAACTAAACAGAAGAGGTCACGACTGTGGGAGCATGTGGAATTTCAGATCGCTCGGTTCATTGAGGTAATCAGATGAAAAAGCTTTTCAGGTAAAAGGGAATAATAACAAAGAAAGCAGTAAACAAAATGCAGAGACACAAATCTCATAAGCAAACAAATAAGGGAGATAAAAAAGGATACCAAAATTCCCTGAGCACTAAATAAAATAATGGATCCTGAGGAAAGTATGGGTACAACTTTGAAAAGAGATAATTCAGACTTTGTAACCACTAAGAGGGAAACAAGATTAACATGATCATTAAGGATGTTTCAGAGAGCTCTGGGAGACTATGCAAAACCATTAAGGAATGCACAGGGCAAGGGTCACAGGAGAGGAAAAGGTAAGCATCACAGAAAGAAAAGCAGGAGGAACAGAGGGAAGGATTAAAAGGTTGATAGAATTTAAGTTGACATTGGTCAGTGCTCTTGTCTGCCTGAGCCCTGTGCCTCATGAATACAGTTTATCTTCTTAAGTCCTTCCTACACTTTTGTGTATATTTTCACTCTCTATTTCATAAATTCTGCAACATATAGGTCACAGATTATGGAAACATGGGTGAGAGTTCACAGTTCTGTATGCCAGTGCCTGAGGGACCAGAGCATAAGTCTCTGTGTGTGAGAATTACGAGGGTCAGGAGTTGTGTAGGAGTCTCAATGTGTTTATATTTTCCCTAATTAATTTAAATTGATGTCCATGGATGTGTATATGTAATTCATTAGAAAACTTCAAGATGGACTAGCCAATAAGTAGGAGAAAAGCATGCATCTGTAAAGATTAAAAACCTTAATAAGGGATTACAGGTGATATACACCATAACATGGCTATCAAGAGGGTGAAGGGTCCATCACGGTGTTCAGGGAGACTTAGAAGTGTGGTCTGCCTGCAGGATGAGTGTGAGTGAGTGAGTGTTCAGTGAGTACCTTGCTAGACCAGCTATCAAGTTGGGACCCATGGGGTGGTCGAGGAGTGGACCTGTGCAGAGGTGCTGGGCAGGCAGAGGGACTTTGCTGGTGCTGGAGGATCGACAAATGTACATGTGCTTGTGAACCTCAAGACTGTGCCACACTAGTGACCTTCTATCCATGCCAATCCAAGAGGAAGGGTGAAAATGTCTGTTGATGTTTTTATGTAAGTTTTATGTTTGTTTAATATATGTGAGTCTTGACAATGTTATCCATGGATGCTGTTGAAGGCAGCATCCCGCGTGAGGCAGTTCATGAAGCAGTCTACCTAAGTGACCACTGTAGCGCATGTGTCCACACAGGACGTAAGTGTGCATGCTCAGCCTTGCTCTTGGCCCAGCCTGCAAACAAGAAAGTAATAGTTGTGTCTGTTGGTCTAGGGTGGAGAGACCTAGGTCTGTGGGCATTCACACTTGACTGGGCTCCAGCATCCAGGTAGGAGGAAGCTTTGAGTCCTTGAATCTACTGGAGATTGTGGCTACACAAAGGCTTTAGGGAAGCACCTGAAGAATCTTTTTTTTGTGTGTGTGTGTGTTAATCCCTCAAGTTTAGAAATGGATCAGCCAGGAAAGTGTGTGACTGCAAAAGTACTCATTACAACAGATCTTTCTCAGTGAACTGTGAACCTTCCATCCTGATTATGAGCTTAGGGTGAATAAAAAAAAAACAAAACAAAAAAACAAGCAAACAAACAGAAACATAAAAAAAATACAAGCTTCAGTTTCTGGTGAAAGGTGTCTGTAGATATTCTGCAATTACTGTTGACAGTGATAGTGCCTTGGGCTTTTTTTGTTTTTTGCCACCACATACTGACTAGGGTGATTGCAGCAGTGATTTCTGTTTTGCAATAAATCTGAAATTATTGTCCCTGTCAGCATGCTGGCAGAAGCAGCATGATGATACAGAAATAGTGACAAAACAAATTTGCAACAGATACTTCAGGTACCTTTGTCAGATATGAAATACGCAGTGTCCAGCAAATAAATCTATTAGTTCTCAGTAACAACGACAGCAAGACTACAAAAATCAGACTTCTTGAAGAGGTGGGTGAAGCTTTCTGAAGAAACTGCAATAAGGATCATCTGCCTTTTGTCTTGGGATGGATGTGGCACTAAATATGCTTGATGAATATGTGATACAGGATTATTTTTCCCATTACATGGAACCTTCAGGTCAATTTACAAAGAAACTCGGGCACCAAAGTTGTTGCAGGCATGTTTGTGATATATTTGTCTTGATAGGATACATGTAGCTCCACAGCTACATATATCCTATATATATCCTATATATATAGGATATATGGATATATAGGTATGGACATTAATTTAAATTAATTAGGGAAAATATAAACACACTGAGACTCCTATACAACTACTGATATAGAATAGAATAGAATAGAATAGAATAGAATAGAATAGAATAGAATAGAATAGAATAGAATAGACCAGACCAGACTGGAAGAGACCTTCAAGATCATCGTGTCCAACCTATCATCCAACACCACCTAATCAACTAACCCATGTAACCAAGCACCCTGTCAAGTCTCCTCCTGAACACCTCCAGTGACGGCGACTCCACCACCTCCCCGGGCAGCCCATTCCATAGCGCAATCACTCTCTCTGTGTAAAACTTCCTCCTGACCTCCAGCCTGAACTTCCCCTGGCGCAGCCTGAGACTGTGTCCTCTTGTTCTGGTGCTGGTTGCCTGGGAGAAGAGACCAACCTCTGCCTGTTTACAACCCCCCTTCAGGTAGTTGTAGAGAGCAATAAGGTCACCCCTGAGTCTCCTCCTCTCCAGGCTAAGCAGCCCCAGCTCCCTCAGCCTCTCCTCATAGGGCTTGTGCTCCAAGCCCCTCACTAACTTCGTTGCCCTTCTCTGGACTCGTTCCAGCAAGTCAACGTCCTTCCTAAACTGAGGGGCCCAGAACTGGACACAGTACTCATGGATACAGGATAGAGAGAGCTACATATATATGTAGCTTCACAGCGACATATATCCTACAGACTTTTGCTGAATTTTGTCTGTCAGGATGTATGAATAGATGTGACTCTGATTAGCATAACGTTGCCAGCAGTACACCACAATATGTGTTGACATAACTTGCTTTGTTGAGAAAGTCCTCATTTATCTGATACAGTTTTGTGTGCAGTAAAGATGCCTTTTAATTACTGAATAAGCATAAATTTAAAAAATACAAAGAGATTCCTAGGGAATTTCTCTATTAACACACAGTGGATACAGAGTAAGAACATTTAGAGGGAAAGAACATATTAACATAAGAGAGACTTCTCTTTTCTGTATTTTTATGTGGAAGGATAGCAGCTAGCAAGAGATGAAAGCAAATAATATAGTCTCAGTCTATTTTGTTGGGGCATAGTGATCCTAATGCTTACAAATGCAAATAACTTAAAATCTGGAACTCATTGCCTCGAAAATTCCTTAGTACTGTTTTATTCAATATATTCGTGCCTGGTGGTACACTTATTTGAGATCTAACTGTGATCTGTAATTATTTATAATATTCCCTTTAAGGTAGCAATCTAAATTAAAATGACTAGCCAGAAGGTTTTTAAAACTAGCAACCTCCTTAGAAAATCACAGGCATATTGATATAACTAGTTCATCATACATTTTCTAACACCCTAAGGCATACCAAGTTCTTTTTTTTTCCTTTTTTTTTTTTAATGCCACATTTTAATACAGGATCTTGTTGAACATTTTTCTACTCTCTTACAAAATCTTCAGGAACATAACTCTTTTTAAAGTTTCAAATCGTAAGCTTTTATACCCATTTAATTTGGTTGTTTGTTGGTTACTTTATGTAAAGGCAATGGAATGTGAATTCTGGGAAGCCACAGGACACTGGTAAATTTTTACATTATATTCCATATATATTCCATAGAATATTGACTTATTTATTCTTTTATTAGAATAGAATAGGCCAGGCCAGGTTGGAAGAAACCTTCAAGATCATCGAGTCCAACCCATCATCCAACACCACCTAATCAACTAAACCACGCAACCAAGCACCCCATCAAGTCTCCTCCTAAACACCTCCAATGATGACGACTCCACCACCTCCTCGGGCAGCCCATTCCAATGGTCAATCACTCTGTGTAGAATTTCTTCCTATTATGCAGTTTGAACCTCCCCTGGTGCAGCTTGAGACTGTGTCCTCTTGTTCTGGTGCTGGTTTCCTGGGAGAAGAGACCAGCCCCCGCCAGTCTACCACCTCCCTTCAGGTAGTTGTAGAGAGCATTAACATGAAGGTTTTTTTTTTTTTCCATTATCACTTGTAGCTTCCTACAAGAGTAAGATGAAAATCTGTTGTGAGTCTCCAGTCTGGTTTGTCACTCAGCAGGGAAATAAATGAATGTCTCCTGTAACTTTATCTAAAGCATTTTCTTTGGTAAACACAATAAAGCCCATATAGAGACATTCAACCAATGAAATATCAGAACATCTGGTGAATTGCAGGTGGGCCAGGAATATGAAGTTGAAACAGGTGCAGAGAAGCAGGTTTCCTGATTCTGAAATTGAATTAGATGCTGGTAGGCTTCTATATATGTGAGACAATTACCTGCATGATTTCCACGTAGGTTGGGATCATGAGTCATGTTCAAGAACATATTTCACAGGAAGACAGAACTGCAAAGGAGACAACTAATATATGAAGCTTTTGATTTTAATATATATTTTAATTAAAATATCTGTGAAAGTTGCAAGTGTCTCATTCCTTCCCTCTATCTACCTTTCTCTTTCTTTTTTTTTTAATAGTACTCAGTCACAAGTACTGAGAACAAAAAAAGATTACTTCAGGTAAAAGACTGTTTCAGACTTCTGTTATGATCATAAGGAGGTTATTAATAGTCAATAGGCAGAATGATTAATAGAAATATTAATAACTTTATTAATTAAAAAAAATCCCACAGAAAATATTAATAAAACCTATTTATTGTTTTGGAATATTCAGTTGTGGAACAGATACCTCACTGGCAGGATCAAGTAACAGTTTAAACAATATGAGCAAAAATCCAGAAACAACAAACAGCAATTTAAACTGTAAAGAAAAAAGAGAACATCAGCAACGTACCAGAGATTACACACAAGGTATGGGGGGGGAACTCAAGAATTCTCTAGGGCAATAGAACTTTACCAGATGCTTATAAAAATCAGATTTCATAATTAGAATAGAATAGAACAGAATTAAACAGGTTGGAAAAGACCTCTGAGATGGAGTCCACCCTATCACCCAACACTATCTAATCAACTAAACTATGGCACCAAGTGCCCCATATAGTCTCTTCCTAAACACTTCCTGTGATAGTGACTCCACCATCTCCCTGGGCAGGGCAGTGTCACTGATCATGGTACCACATGGCACGTGGTACCACAAAGGGGATTTAAACAGAACCAAAATGGCATTGACCACGTGAGAGCTGCAGGAACACGGTTTCACTTTCGTTTGGCTTCTGCAGCTTGTTGCTGTAGCACATACAGAGGTTGTATCCAGGTGGGGGTTGGTCCCTTCTTCCAGGCAACCTGTAACAGCAAATAAGGACACAGTCTCAAGCTGCACCAGGGGAGCTTTAGGCTGGATGTTAGGAAGAACTTCTCCAGAAAGAGTGATTTCCTATTGAAATGGGCTGCCCAGGGAGGTGGTGGAGTCACCATCACTGGATGCATTTAAGAAGCCCCATCCCTGGATGTTTTTCAGGCTAGGCTACATGTGGGTCTGGGCAACCTGATCTAGTGGAAAGTGTCCTTGCCCATGGCAGGGGGGTTGGAACTAGATGATCCTTAAGGTCCCTTCCAACCTTGACAATTCTGTGATTCTGCCTTTTGCTTACTTCACTTCACTGGTAGCGACTTTTATGCTGCTGTGCTACTTTTTTTACTTCTTTATCAAACAGTGAATCTGTAGACCATCTTAATAAATTCAGTTATTCCACTTCTTTATAATCAATTCTGCTTCAAATCACCGTAATTCTACCATTTTGAACATAGTATTTCTATCTCTACTATAATCTGCAAGCTGCTTTATTTCCCCTCAAAAGGATGTGAGCAGGCCCTGAATGCCAAAAGAAGCCTGGATATATTTTTTGCATCTCCATTTCATAACGATTAAGTTTTCTTCTTGCCTGACAACAGTAGATATTATGGTCTTATCTGCTCGATAGTTCAAGGTATCCCAAAACAGCTGATTTTACCAACTAATTTAAGATGATTATCCACCAAAAAAAGGGTGCACAGCTGAAGTGGAACCATCAGAATGGCTGTCTTCACTCTTCCACTATTTCTAGGACATAAACTGAGCATAGTTTGACCTATTTTTGAATAACTGCACATATATCCACTATGTACACAAGGCTTGCAGACTAGTCTTATTATGTAGCACACTTGAAAAATTATGAACACCAAAACAATCAGCAGCAAAATCACTGAACAGTGATCTTATCAACATGTTCACCCTGAAGTCTTTTGCATCCCACTAAGAACAATGAAAACAGAACAATAATTATTATTTATGGCAGTCATGAGGCAAATGCATGTTATTTTAAGTTACACATTAGCATTCAAATTAAATTAGTTCACTTCTTAAAATACACTTATGGGCCAGAGGTGCAGCTGTTAAATATACTTATGGGATTCCAGTGGAGGAGATAATCCCTGTATGTATGCCCCACAAACAATAAAGAAGGCAAAAGGAGAAGATCACTTTTCCTAACAGCAGCATTTTTCCTTTGCCTACTAAGTTATTGCTGTTTTCATTCGCATTTAACCTAATTAACCTAGGCTTCTACACACAGAAGTACAAAGACCTCTGGGGGCAGGTTTTCCTTACAGAGAGCTAACACTGCGTGTCTGCATCCCACATTTGTGGCAGTTACAGGTTGTACTGAACTGTATGTTGTAGAATCACAAGCTTTCATTACTTCTTTAATCAGCTGTTTTCTAGTTAGCTGTGGAAGAAACTACTTGATCTACCTTCTTCTCTCACAGACCATGTTAGTTTTTCATTCTCTTACACCTGCTACAGGAGTCTAACTATCCATTCACTAAGCAGGGAGCCTAAGAAAATCCTCTTTAAATCTATATCATCCTAAATAACACTTGTTTGGGGTTCTAATTCTCATTTAATTTAGATTGACTGTATCCAAAATAAACTTAGAGATCTAAATGGAGTTAGATTTCATTTAGACCTGTGCAACTTAGGTAGATTAGGAACTGGAACCTCAACATCAAAATCATTCTTATATTAAACATGTAGCAGGGCTTTTTACTTTAGTGACCTAGAGAGTGGTTTTCTTCCATTAGTTACTGTTGCAGCTCTTGATGGTCCTATTTAAGATTCCTCATGGCAGCACTTTGCCATCCAAGTAATTGAAACCTTCACATTTCTCTCAGTGGCACAAGATCCTAACTCTAAGATTACATTCAAGGTGAGGAATTTGCTGCTTGCTGTAATTTCAGAAGTTCTGATCATTATGCACATCTCTGCCAGGAACTAATTTCATTGTTGGCTCTAAGAAGCTAAATACCTAATGGCATAAAGAATGCAAAATTATTCAGAACTTTCAATTTTTTAACATAGATAACTTTAATCTTGAGTCTGACTCTAGTCTTTTACACAGGTTTCACATGTGATTTGACTTCATCTTTACTACATTTTGGCTGCCAAGTCTTCAGTTTACCTTTTCCCTCCCTTCTTAATTTAACCTGGTGTCTCGGTCCAGAGACACAGTTCTTTTAAATATTCCCATGTTGTGAAATTAGAGGCACAAACGAAGCCAAAATATCAACAGCTAGACTATTTATTACAAAAATAAAGTGGACATAAGAAGGAAGAAAATAGAGAGGGAGAGAGAGAAGAGAGAGAGAAGAGGAAAGAAATTATATTACCACACCCCTCATCCCCCCCAAGACATTTTGAGTCTGTGGAGGAAAGGTGCTGCAGGAGATGTTGGGTCTGTAGAGAAACTGTGCTGAGGCTCTGGCTGGAGAAGAGCTGTGGTCCTCTGGGGAGATGTTGGGTTGGTACAGAAACGGTGCTGAGGCTCTGGCTGGAGAAGAGCTGTGGTCCTCTGGGCAGCCTCTTTTCTCCGGAGCAGCATTGTCCTGGCTTTCCCTTCTCAGCGGCATGGTCCGTCTCCTGTGTTTTCCTTCATCTCTGCTTTTCTCCCTTTAATCATCCAGTTCGGGAGACACAGTCCCCCACATTTTCCTTCTGCATTTTTCTTCTCCTACTAGCTAGTAGTGGCTCCACTGTTTTATACAGTTTTTAGTATGTGTCCAAGTATTGTCCCTCAGGAATTTCAGGGGCAGGAAATAATCCTTAGGTCTACCCTTTCCAGGGTACTTGATGAGTGGAGATTATCTTGTCCTGAAGGAGTGAATGGCTGGGTCATTGTTGTAGGCCAGCTGTGGCCCAGTGAACAATGTTATCTTTGCACCTTCCAAGAGTCATTCCAGTGGCTCTGTCAGCTATTGTCTGTGCAAGCAGCAAGTGATTTTATCTTTGTTGACTCACACCAAGAGAGACAAACTTTTAGTCTCTCACACGTGGTAACTGAATACGCAAGTCAGAGTGCCATAATACCAGCTTCAGAGGGTCTGCCCATCTTACCAGTACACCTCAAAATAATGGTGGTTTGCATCCATGAAGCATCTTTGAGCTTTAAACTTGAGGAAGATGAACCATTCCTGATAACTCATCTGAATATCAAATGTTCTTTGAACAAGAATGTAGATATTTGATAAAGGAATGTTTGAAATGGCTCCATCAAAATATGTAAAGGAATGACAGAGTATACACATGCTCAGAGGGGAGCTTTAAAAGAGACATAATTAATATTATGGCATTTATCTTGAACATCAAATATAATAGTTCGGGAAGCAAATATTTTTGAGAAGCTAACTGCAAATATTTTTTAATTTAAAGTATCAGGTAATCAAATAAACCCTTGAAAACTCTAGACAGGAATTGTTCTTATAATATTGCTCTCAACTAGAACATTAAACTAAAAATTGCAGACAAAAATCAGTTCTAAAATGAACTTTTAAATAGGAATTTTTTTTAAATTAAACTTTAGATACTAAAGAGACAAATGTTCATGAGCTATTCATTAAGTAAATTAAATCTATATATATTATACACTCATATTATTTATTAATAAAGTAAGTATAATATATATATAAATATTCACACGGAATCACCAAGGTTGGAAGAGACCTCAAAGTTCATCAAGTCCAACCTGTCACCACAGACCTCATGACTAAACCATGGCACCAAGTGCCACATCTAATCCCCTCTTGAACACCTCCAGGGATGGTGACACCACCACCTCCCTGGGCAGCCCATTCCAATGGCTAACAACTCTCTCTGTGAAGATAATTCTGAGAAGACTCTTAAACTCACCATGAATATTCTACAATGATCACTGCATTCCACCATAATTATAAAGAAATTCTCCTGTCTCTTCATGTTAGATATCAGAACATATGTAAACCTTATGATGCTTAATGATTTTTAACTTCAAAATACTGATACAGAAAGAAAATGCTGTGCTTCTGTTGCAGGAGCAAAGAAAGTTTAGGGCATAGAATCCTTAAAACAGTGGCACAGCTTTGTTCCAGCTACACTGGAAATCTGTGAAGCAGCCCTCCATCCTTTATAATGACTAATCACTGGACCATACTTTGTCTCCATCTCTTTGCTTAATGGCTGCATCTCTCTTGGATCTGGGTGCTCTCAGAAGTGACAATGGACTCCAGAATGTAACATCACTGACAGCCTGCTCCGGAGATAACCATGGCTAAGACAGCACGCTGAGCACTGCTGAAGACCAATCTGTGCTGATAGGCACACAAGGAAACACTTCAGCGGCACCTGTCTAAATTACAGTGGGGTCTAGCCCCCAGTATTAATTTCTCACTTCCAAAAGAATGAAGGAGCCAGTAAATCTTTCAATGAAACTGGAAACAGTGCAATTCTGTTCTACATAAATGTGTGAAGCAGAAGTTCAAAGGTCATTCCTGAATCGTGGCCTTGTATAAAATCAGCTGGCTACCATGTCAGCATAATATGGTAACACTTTAAACACTCTATTCAAGCATTTCATTTAGGAAACAATTACTGTAAGTTTTTGTCTAATATAATTAATAGGTCAAGCAGCACTTATTAAATCTTTAGGCATTAATTAACATTTAAAAATTATCACATATGACACATTAATTAGATATCAATCACTTATTAGAACTACTGACATTTAATAAGCATTTTAATTTACACCAAACTATCTTGCTGTACATATCTTCACAAACTACAAGTACCTGCAAATAGTACTTAAGGAATTTAATATGTTAACTCTTATTTTGTCTTTGTAATGAGCATGTACCTAGAGACCTAATTTACACCTTACATACTTCAGTCATAAAAGCATATCTGTATCTTTTCATTTCACTAATGACAACATTTTGAATATAATGCGTAACTTGCAAATTCAAATCATTTTTAAAGCATGGTAGAGCTCAACAGTATCTTTGTCCTCTTTCTGTGTCAGATTTGAACTTAGATCCTCTTCTGATTCTACTGTCCTGCCCTGAGGTAAGAAATACAAATGTCCAAGTGCTAATTGCTGACCTCTGCCACCCCTTAATTATGCATTCTTGTATCTTCTTTGATAATTGCCTTGCACAGCTATCTCCTATTGTCAAGATCTTGCCATTAGACACTTCATGGGTATGATCTCTCTCTTGACCTAATTGCTCTTATCAGTCAATTTTTATAACGCTAACTAGATACTTAGGATGACATATAAAAACCCTACAGGGTGCCCAAACTTTGCAAGACTAATGTCCATGTTGGCAGGTTGACAAGAACCAGAGAGCTGTTTCTTCTGCACATACTTTTGCATAATTGTTCCCACTAATGCATGCACTAACCCTCAAAATTCTCATGTATTTGCAACTTGGCTGAACAAATAGAAATCACTGTTTTATGTATCTGATGTTTCTTGTCCAATGTACACCTATGTAATAAATTAAGATGGAATTCAGAGTGTGCAAGTATGGAGACTTCCCCAGCTCTCTTTGTACCTGCGCTTGAAACAGTATTTGGCTGGGTCATCTGTAAGAGGACCCCAGTATGGCAGTAACTCACAGCAGCGGGGCAGGGGGTGCTTTAAACATTCACTTCAATGAGTTGACAACATCCTCATTTATCTGTCTGCCTCTGTTCTTCTATCTGAACAGCAGCATCTGGTAGTCCAACGTTCTTTACAATGCTATTCATGTGAAGATACCACCAGAGCTGCAGAAGAAAGAGTAAGAGTGGGAGAAAACCATAGGAGTTTCACCTGTGATGCATGAGACTTGACAGCTATATAGCACATCTGTAACAGCTTAACTGGGCTAGCACAAATAACAACAAGTGGTAAAATCAAGCTCTCCAGATGTTCTGGGAATATACACATGAATAACCATATTGTTATCTTTAATTACAGTGGTTTGCTGGATTATGATATTAAATATAGGATAATGTGCTACATTTTCACCTTTTTCCTTGCAGTTTTGAACAATCCAAAAGGTAATTAACTGGCTTCATGCAAGCCACAGCAACCCCATGCAGGGGTCAGAGTGGCTGGAGAGCAGCCAGGCAGAGAGGGACCTGGAGGTACTGGTCGATGGTAAACTGAACATGAGCCTGCAGTGCGCCCAGATGGCCAAGAGGGCCAATGGCATCCTGGCCTGCATCAGGAACAGTGTGGCCAGCAGGAGCAGAGAGGTCATTCTGCCCCTGTACACTGCACTGGTTAGGCCACACCGTGAGTCCTGTGTCCAGTTCTGGGCCCCTCAGTTTAGGAAAGATGTTGACTTGCTGGAACTTGTCCAGAGAAGGGCAACAAAGCTAGGGAGAGGTTTGGAACACAAGCCTTATGAAGAGAGGCTGAGAGAGCTGGGGTTGCTTAGCCTGGAGAAGAGGAGTCTCAGGGGAGACCTTCTTGCTGCCTACAACTACCTGAAGGGAGGTTGTAGCCAGGTGGGGGCTGGTCTCTTCTCCCAGGCAACCAGTACCAGAACAAGAGGACACAGTCTCAAGCTGCACCAGGGGAGGTTCAGACTGGATGTTAGGAAGAAATTCTTCATAGAGAGAGTGATTGCCCATTGGAATGGGCTGCCTGGGGAGGTGTTGGAGTCACCATCATTGGAGGTGTTTAGGAGGAGACTTGACAGGGTGCTTGGTTGCATGGTTTAGTTGATTAGGTGGTGTTGGATGATGGGTCGGACACGATGATCTTGAAGGTCTCTTCCAACCTGGTTTATTGTATTCTATTCACTACATGCAAACAGATAAGATCAATAAGGAATCAAAACACTGATTCCTTTTTTTTTTTTTTTTTTTTAAGATGAAAAAAACAGGGAGTCAACTTGAAGGAAAGATTTCAAGGAAACCTTAAAACAGCTGAGGCTTACAACATGTGTGTTGTTTCTTTAGCCATGACAGACTTGGGGATCTAAACCAAATTATTTTCCTAGGAACTCTCAGTAGTTCACAGAGAATAACAAACATCACCAATGAATAGTTCAGAGCAGAAACAAGGCTAATTTCTCAAATACAGCCCATAGACCTTAGTTAAATACCTTGGCTGTCTACACAATACACAAGGAGGATTAAATGGGATTCACAACAGACACCATGCTGTGAAAGTTTTATGTAATAAAGAAGGTCAAGACTTAAATCCTACACTTATGTCAGACCAGGTTTACAACTCAGAATCTTCTCCTGCACTAATGCACCCGAGTCTTGCCTGTCAAAATAAAAGGCACCACTTTCTTGTAAAACACAGAGGTCACAACATGGTATTCCTACCATTTAAATGGAACTCAGGCTGAAGGGATTACAATCCATGTAATTATGTGGCTGTGAGACGCTTAGAAATTGTTTAATTTTGTCACTCTGCTACTTGAGGAAATAAATGCAAAATTCTTTGGGTTAGAGAGAACAGGGGAATCCCAGCAGCTCTAGTCATCTGGTGAAGAACAGGATACTACCTCTCCGAGGAACCTTGTAGCACAAGCCCTATGAGGAGAGGCCAAGGGAGCTGGGGTTGCTTAGCCTGGAGAAGAGGAGGCTCAGGGGAGACCTTCTTGCTCTCTACAACTACCTGAAGGGAGGATGCAGACAGGTGGGGGTTGGTCTCTTCTCCGAGGCAACCAGCACCAGAACAAGAGGACACAGTCTCAAGCTTCACCAAGGGAGATTTAGACTGGATGTTAGGAAGAAATTCTTTATAGAGTGATTGGCTATTGGAATGGGCTGCTCAAGGAGGTGGTAGAATCACCATCCCTGGAGGTGTTTAAGAAGAGACTTTATGGGGTGCTTGGTGCCATGGTTTAGTTGATTAGGTGGTGTTGGATGGTGGGTTGGACACGATGATCTCAAAGTTCTTTTCCAACCTGGCTTATTCTATTCTCTTTTAGTGCTTTATAAATAATAATTTTTTAAAAAATTAAATTTAAAAAAAAATAGAAGGTATGATCAGGCCTAGCATCCAAGATCAATACTCACCTTCGAAAGTTTTAACCCTTGCAGTAATGGCATTAAGGTTCTTGCTCTTTCCATTGTCATGCCTCTGGTTGGCAGAACTATTTGCCTCCTGACATCAGGAGATCCCTATTTTCTTCTTTTCTGAGCCTACATTTAAGACTGATTTGTTTTCATTGACTTTTAACTGACATTAGCTAATTATTAACTCTGCAGGACAGATTAAATTTTAATTTTAATGTCATTGTAAAACACCATGAGCTGCCTCAGCATGATAAGATGCTATAAAAGTTTAAACTGTTGTTATAAGTTAGCCACCTGTTCAAAACGTTAAAAATCTACACAGTTAAATCAATCACACTGCACTGGATGCCCCATCAAGGCTAATGTTGATAAATTACACTCTTAGTTCTAGCTAATATAGAGTCATTATTCTCCAGAACAGTAGTATGTTGGACTTTATTTTGTAGAGTTTTAGTTGGGATTGCACTGTCATTTTTCAAAATCCTAAATACACACCAATGTGTAGCTTCCAATCTGCTACATTGCTCAGAAGTTATCCTGGTTAAACAGTATCTTAGAGGTTCTGTCTGGTATATGAAATATATGTTGGAGATGTCCAGTTCTAGAAGAGAAGTACTGTGGAATGGTAGAAGGCCTATCTTCATAGAGCTCTTGTCACCTCTGGGATAAATCAGAACTCAGGGCCATGCCCAGAGAGTGGTGGTGAATGGTGCCACATCCAGCTGCCAGCCAGTCACTACTGGTGTTCCCCAGGGATCAGTGCTGAGCCCCATCCTGTTCAATATCTTTATTGATGATCTGGACAAGGGGATTGAGTTTGTCATCAGTAAATTTGCAGACAACACCATGTTGGGAGCAGGTGTTGAACTGTTAGAGGTGGATGGAGTCCAACATGAAGGTATTCAACAAGCCCAAGTGCTGGGTGCTTCACATTGATCAGAACAACCCCATGCAGCAATACAGGCAGGGGTCAGAGTGGCTGGAGAGCAGTCAGGCAGAAAGGGACCTAAGGGTAGTGATTGACAGATGGCAGAACATGAGCCAGCAGTGTGCCCAGGTGGCCAAGAGGGCCAATGGCATCCTGGCCTGCATCAAGAATAGTGTGGCCAGCAGGAGCAGGGAAGTCATTGTGCCCCTGGACTCAGCACTGGTTAGGGCACACCTTGAGTCTAGTGTCCAGTTCTGGGTCCCTCAATTTAAGAAGGACATTGAGACACTTGAACGTGTCCAGAGAAGGGCAACAAGGCTGGTGAGAGACCTCAAGCACAATCCCTATGAGGAGAGGCTAAGGGAGCTGGGATTGTTTATCCTGCAGAAGGGGAGGCTCAGGGGAGACCTTCTTGCTGTCTACAACTACTTGAAGGGTGGTTGTAGCTAGGAGGGGGCTGATCTCTTCTCCCAGGCAACCAGTACCAGAACAAGAGGACACAGTCTCAAACTGCACCAGGGGACTGAGTGGGGCTTAACATGAGTTTGCAATCCATAGCTGCCTAGGACTGTAGGACTGTGCTTTCAGCATGAAATCTTTGTACATAGGATACTATGAATTGATGCCCTGATAGACATTACTTACATCAATGTTATCTGCAAAATGATGGAGGGACAAGGAACCCTACACATGTCCTGAGGTTAAGAGTTATGAACTGGCTTTCAGCTGCTGCAAGAAACAAGCTTACCATAGAGGACATTCCCTGTGCCCACATGACATATCTCTACAACCAGCACATCCCAAGCATCTGTGTGTTGTTGCTATGAACACAACGTGCAATTAATATGTTTATGAATTTTCAATTCAAAGGGTTCTTAAAAAAAGTGAAATCCATGGCACATCTTTTTGTCACAGAAAGTGCTGTAAAGCACAGGAACAGGCTGGCCAAAGTGATGGATTCACCAGCCCGGGTATTTTAAAGATGGGTAGATGAGATATTGAGGGAAGTGGTAGAGTGGTGACTTACCAGTGCTAGGTTAATGATTGGACTTAATGATCTCAAAAGTGTCTTCCAAAAATAAATTAATAAAATAATATTCTCAGATACGGGGCCCCTCAATTTAAGAAGGGCATTGAGACTCTTGAATGTGTCCAGAGAAGGGCAATGATGCTGGTGAGAGGCCTCAAGCACAAGTCCTATGAGGAGAGGCTGAGGGAGCTGGGATTGTTTACCCTGGAGAGGAGGAGGATCAGGGGACACTTTATTGCTGTCTACAACTACCTGAAGGGTGGTTAAAGACAGGAGGGGGTTTGTCTCTTCTCTCAGACAACCAGCACCAGAACAAGAGGACACAGTCTCAAGCTGCACCAGGGGAAGTTTAGGCTGGAGGTGAGGAGAAAGTTCTTTGCTGGGAGAGTTGTTAGCCATTGGAATGGGCTGACCAGGGATGTGATGGAGTCACTGTCCCTGCAGGTGTTCAAAAGGGGATTGAGCATGGCAGTTGGTCATGAGGTCTGTGGTGACAGGTTGGACTTGATGATCTTTGAGGTCTCTTCCAACCTTGGTGATTCTGTGATATAGGAGTGGCTGAGGGAGCTGGGGTTGTTTGTAGGTTGGCCTCAATGATCTTGAAGGTCTATTCAAACCTGGTTAATTCTGTGTTCTGTAACAAGAACCTGTGTGCAGTTCACTGCCACATTACTGCACTCTGACATGGAACAACACCCTCAAACAGCAAATACAAAAAGGAACCATAATATGAATTTCATATATAATAATACATTATAATATGCCATTATAATGGCCCTCAACCAGCCAAGACACCACATAGAGCAGCTCAGCCCCAGGAAGGAGGCCCAGCCAACACCCATGGAGGATATTGGAGAGATCATCAATAACAGCCCTACCTAGCCGGGGGGCCACCAGGCCCCCCGGCCTTTGTTGTCACCACCACCATCACCCAGTGTGCACCAGGGGCACTCACCAGCAATGAGAGGAGGATCCTCAGCCCAGATGGGCTCAGCCTGGGGCTTCTGATTTTCTGGGGGGGATTAAAAAGGGGAGTGGGAGGGGAGGGTAAAGTGAGCACACCTGAGGTGGGAGGAGACTCCAACAGAGCCCAGGTGCTCTGGGGTTTGAGGGGAAAATAGGGGAACATGGGGCAGGTGGGGTGGATAAAGGGCAGATATGGTGGGAAAGAGGAGGTGGTGGCAAAAGAAAGGGATTTTAAAATAACTTCATTTTCCATGAATCTTTCATAATGTACAACTGTAGTTCGTGGTTTGCTTTGCCTCCATGCAACAAGAACAAACCCATCAATACTTCATCAAATAAAGCACAATGGTGGCTATTACAATGAAATCTTTCCATAATTGTCATTTTGCTTGGTGGGCAAATCTGTGTTTTTCAGATCAAAATAACAAGTTT
Source organism: Melanerpes formicivorus (assembly GCF_026170545.1). Lineage (NCBI taxonomy): Eukaryota > Metazoa > Chordata > Aves > Piciformes > Picidae > Melanerpes > Melanerpes formicivorus. The sequence continues at coordinate 3,733,986 of NW_027142396.1, read as the reverse complement.
TAACAACAACAGAAAAAGTTCTGCAAGAGTGATTTTTTTACCTTGGATACCAGCAGACAGCACCAGGATGACTGAGGGACTGGAGTACCTGCGCTATGAGGATGGGCTGAGAGCTTTTTAGTCAGGAGAGGAGAAGAATGAGAGGGGATTGAATAAATGTTTATAAATACCTGAGGGCTGGGTGTCAAGAGGCATGGGACAGGCTCTTCTCACTTGCACCCTGTGATTGGACAAGCACAAGGAGGTTCCACCTCAGCATGATGAGGAACTTCTTCACTGTGAGGGTCACAGAGCATTGGAACAGGTGGTCCAGAGAGGTTGTGGAGTCTCCTTCTCTGGAGACTTTCAGGACCCATCTGGACATGTTCCTGTGTAACCTGTGCTAGATTCTATGGTCCTGCTCTGGTAGGGGAGTTGGACTTGATCTTAGAAGGTCCCTTCCAACCCCTGATATACTATGATCCTATGAAGAAAGAGAAAAATAGATTGGGGGATTGGGTGACTTCCCATCTGTTGGCTTACAAATGGCTTGCAAAAAAAGAAGAGCACATTCCTCCACCTAGATCCTCTTGTGGTTATGAATGGTTTCAAATTTCTCAACTCTCCACAGTAATGTTCTTCTAAACCACTTTAATTTGCATCATGCTCGAACTACAGCAAATAGAATCTACGAGTTCAGAGGATAACACATCTCAACCTTTCTACCATGCTCCTTTCAGTGAGGTAATATTTTGATCACATTTTGCAGATTCCTGCAAGCTCCAGACAATTAAGCTTGCTCATAATAATAACAGAGGTGCAAGAAATCAAACACTCCATGAAGCATATTGATGTTTGCAGCTGTGTTAGCAACCGAGAAAACAATATCCTTTACATATCTGAAAAGGCAAAAAGAATAGAATAGAATAGAATAGAATAGAATAGAATAGAATAGAATAGAATAGAATAGAATAGAATAGAATAGAATAGAATAGGATAGAATAGAATAGAATAGAAGAGAATAGAATAGACCAGACCAGACCAAGTTGGAAGAGACCTTTGAGATCATCGAGTCCAACCTATCATCCAACACTATCTAATCAACTAAACCATGGCACCGAGCACCCTATCAAGTTCCTTACTAAACACCTCCAGTGATGGTGACTCCACCACCTCCTTGGACAGCCCATTCCAATGGCAAATCACTCTTTCTGGGAAGAACTTCTTCCTAACATCCAGCCTAAACCTCCCCTGTCACAGCTTGACACTGTGTCCTCTTGCTCTGGTGCTGGCTGCCTGGGAGAAGAGTCCAACCTCTGCCTGGCTACAACCTCCCTTCGGGTAGTTGTAGACAGCAAGAAGGTCTCCCCTGAGCCTCCTCTTCTCCAGGCTAAGCAACCCCAGCTCCCTCAATCTCTCCTCCTAGGGCTTGTGCTCCAAACCCCTCCCCAGCTTTGTTGCCCTTCTCTGGACACATTCCAGCAAGTCAACGTCTTTCCTAAACTGAGGGGCCCAGAACTGGACACAGGACTCATGGTGTGGCGTAACCAGTGCAGTGTACAGGGGCAGAATGACCTCCCTGCTCCTGCTGGCCACACTGCTCCTGATATAGGCCAGGATGCCATTGACCTTCTTGGCCACCTGGGCACACTGCGGGCTCGTGTTCAGCCTACTGTCAACCAGTACCCCCAGGTCCCTCTCTGCCTGGCTGCTCTCCAGCCATTCTGACCCCAGCCTGCAGTGCTGCATGGGGTTGCTGTGGCCATTGTTTAGAACCTGGCACTTAGATGTGTTAAATCTCATGCCCTTGGACTCTGCCCATCTGTCCAGCCTGTCAAGGTCCCTCTGCAGAGCTCTTCTACCCTCTAACAGACCAACACCTGCCCTCAACTTGGTGTCGTCTGCAAACTTACTGATGATGGCCTCAATATCCTCATCCAGTGCTTTGATAAAGATATTAAAGTGCATGGGGCCCTGCACTGATGCCTTTTAATATATGTTGCATGTCATGACGTGTCCTAGGAGTGATTCAAATGCTATCTTGGTGAGACTGTGTTGCAATGACTCAGGACATAGCAAAGAACATAGTCCAGGAGAAAAGAAACTGAAATTCTAGTTTCCAAGCTTTGCCTCTGGAAGTATTACTCAACAAAGTAACACTTCACTGATTCTGACTGAAAGTCAGTACAGTTAAGCTTATAAATGATTTAGACAATGTCTAGATAACAATAGGGGGGGAGAACCCAAATAAACACACAAACCAAACCAAAATATTACAAGAAAAATAATCCTTTCTATGGAAATACATTTTTTTTTTCATAATACAGACAAGTCCTTTGGAACTGTGAAAAACTTTATGGTATCTTTCTGTAGAACTGTAATTGTTGTTTGTCTCTTTCTGTCAGGAATTTCTTTAGTAACTTAGTAATAGAAAGCTGAAATGCTTTTTGGCAGGTTTCGCAGATGTGTGTGGAGATTCTCTGTCCTAGTATTTCTCTACAAAACAATTTTGTGTGAACTACAAGAGATACCACAAAAAAAAAGTGGATTATGGAGACATGACATACTGTGTCATCTGTCATTTCTGACAAATGTAAATGCAAGAATAAAGCCCAAGGTACAAAATAAGAACATCTGAGTCAGGGTTGAGTGAAAAGGGCAGCAAAGACTCTGGTTCCAGACTTTTTTCCTTTACATTTTTTGTGGGATTTTTTTTGTGGTTTATTGTTTGTTTGTTGCTTGTTTTGTTGTTGTTTTCTCTGATTTATCTCCATAGTGTATTTCTTATGCTGAGTGTATATATATATATATATATATATATATATATATATACACCACAGAATCATAGAATCAACCAGGTTGGAAGGTTGGAAGAGACTTCCAAGATCATCAAGTCCAACCAATCACCCAACCCTAACTAATCAACAAGTCCATAGTACTAAGTGCCTCATCCAGTCTTTTCTTTAACACCTCCAGAGACGCTGACCCCCACTACTTCCCTGGGTAGCCTATTCCAATGGGAAATCACTCTTTCTGTGAAGAACTTCTTTCTAAGATCAAGCCTAAATTTCCCCCTGGCACAGCTTGAGACCGTGTCCTCTTGTTCTGGTGCTGGTTGCCTGGGAGAAGAGACCAACCCCCACCTGGCTACAGCCAGTAGTTGTAGACAGCAAGAAGGTCTCCCCTGAGCCTCCTCTTCTCCAGGCTAAACAACCCCAGCTCCCTCAGCCTCTCCTCATAGGGCTTGTGCTCCAAACCCCTCTCCAGCTTTGTTGCCCTTCTCTGGACATGTTCTAACAAGGCAACATCTTTCTTGAATTGAGGGACTCATAACTGGACACATATATGTATGTATATCTTTGGGTGTATATTTACACTCAAATGCACTGCTCCATGTCCTCAGGTCTAACTCGTAGTGAAGCTGCAGATGTGTTCTCAATAGACACATGCACATGAAGCATGCTATATACCACATATATCCACATACACATAGCCAGCTACATGGATCACAAACAGACACACACATGTACATGTGGACCACTCCTGCAGCTGGACCCAGATACTCTCTCTGATATCTGTCCCTTGAGCTCAGTATGCCCAGTTACTGGCATGGCATGTGCACATTCAAGCCCTTAAGACTGCAATTCCACTACTGTTGCTGGTACAGATCATTCCACAAAGAAACATCTGGCAAGGATTTCCCTGGTCCCAATAACCAATGTCCCTGTACTCTGACACACAGGCTAAGGCCAAAGATCATTCACTCCCATGCTCCCAGTCATTTCACCTACTCACCATCTAGCTAGGCTTGATCCCTGCTACCAATCCTGTGCTCCCTTGCACACTTGCATTCATTCCAGCTCCTGAATAATGAATGTATGGACATTAGTTACTCCAAGTCTGACTCCAGTTGTTGCACTCACACCCTCATACTACCCACCCCATCTCCTACAGATATACAGACATATCAAATGGAGAGTCCTCACCCAGGAATGATTTAGACAAAAAGGTTTAATAATAAGGTAGGGCAAACTGCACTGGTCAGGCATAGGAGAAAGCCAGATGAGTGCACTTCACTGACTAGTGAGCTATTTACATGCAACCAGCCCTTCTTATTGACTTAACCCTCTATTTGCACACTTGCTCCTCCCACAATTACCTAAATCCCCTCCTTGTGTATTTTCCCCTATCCCTTCCTCTTCTAAATATACTATAATAAATCCTCTGCAATGCTGAACAGCCCTTTCCCCACATCCCATAAAGGGTCCTGCATCCCTTGGCAACAAAGTTTGAATGGTTGTCCAGAAAGCTGGTCTCAGTAACTGTCCACAATGGATTCCACAGCTGGACAACAAGGCCAAAGGTCTGCTGGGACAGCCCTGGGAGGCATCTATGCAGAATGTTTATTCCTCAGAAAGTCCACAGGTCCTTTTCTGCCAGGCAACATTGCAGCCACTCTGCCTCATTCCTGTAGCATTGCATGGGGTTGTTGTGACTGAAGCACAGGACTCACCACTATTAACTATTAGCTTAGTTCTCACTAGAGGGCATGTATTCTGAAGTTTATTTAGAGTCTTCTTAAAAAAAAAACCCAAACAAAAAAAACAAATAAGGAGCTTCTCTAAGCACTAGCTGTCTGCTTAATTAGTAAGAAAAAAATTTCCTAAGGGTAATGACTTCTTACCTATATTTTTGATGTCTACAATGCAGGGGCTTGGATCTGATTAAAGTGCTTACCTTCAGTAAGCTCCAAGTGAGCTAAGTGATTAAGCCCAGAGAGTGATTCATCTCACCCTACATTTTACTTCTGCTATGATCAATATAAATACAGACTAAGACCAGTTCAAATGCCCCAGGCAGGCATTCAATATACTATGAGCTATATTCCTGTGGGGCTGACAAATATGACATAGTAATTACAGAGAAGGTGTGACTGTAGACAAAGAAGGTATTCAAAGCTACTCATAAGCATCTGAGGAGGCACTAGACACCTATGCTTAGGAAAGTAAAATATTTTCTCATTAAAATCTTGTATGAAATCCATCTGAGTTGACCTAGCTATTACATGGTGTATGCTCTGTCCTGATATTATTAAGTACATTCTTGCTCTACACTTAAAGAAACAAAATTTTAAATGAGATTCATTAGGTAAACTTTCCTTCCCTCTTCAGCCCTGATAAAGGCTCCAGCCAAAGTATTTTTTCCAGTTTCAGGCAGGAAAGTTTAAGGATAAAGGAAAACTGAACAGAGCCCAGCAGCCAGACACAAGAATGCTGTGGTGCATGGAAATGGGTATAAAAGGAAAGTTTTATGAAGAAAAAAATAAAATGAATCGAAATACATAAAAGTAGCTTCTCACTAAAGCATTTTTTTCCCCATAGATTCCATTGTGCTTCGTGGTCACTGAAACGAATATAAATTGGCTTAATCTTTAGAGAAGTTTTAAATTAGAATTTAGGACTTTTTGAAACAGCAAGATTTTGTGCATAAAAATGGCCTCCCAACAAAGATAATAAGATTTCTTTCAGTGGACATTTTAAAGCATGATACTGAAAAGACCCTAACAGGCATTTGAAGTGGTTTCAATTCTAGCAAAATACTTCTCATTCAGTTTTCAAAGAGACCATCAGATGGATGTCTGAGACCTTTAAAATCTGTATTTACATAGTTTGCTAAGTGATTACCTAGCATTAACCATCTTGGAACTAGGGTCCTGGTTTAAGGTAATCCTCTAGACTCCCCTGATAGAGAATGAAAGACAGACAAATCCTGAAAATGAGTGAATGTGACTGCTCATAGGCTAGGTGAATCATGGAAGTATCTGTGGCTATAGCTGGATTAACATTCTTGAATGTCAGTGTGTTAAAGAGGTAAACAGTGAGATCCTAATCTGAGATGGAGACAGGACTGTCTGCTGGATGTGTATCTCACCACAGAAAAATGCAGTACTCTGCAAGTAGTGGGTATGGATGTAGCCTGTATCTGTTGATTTAAAGGGAGCCCAGACAATCATCTTACGACTAATTTCTGAAGGTGAGATGAATCTTACATTTTTCTGGCAGACCAATATCTTTGACATGTCTTGTTTTGTGAGGCTGAATAAATAAACCGGTTCATCAAAAGAACTTTAAGGCCATAGACCTCTCTTTCAGGACACCACAAGGCATACTCAGAGAAATTCTTTTCAGAGAAAGGTTGAGGTGTGAGAGTTCACAATTTGTGAATGAGTATAAAATTGAAGATTCAGGAATTAACTTTACATATTTTTTTCTTAATACACATTCTTATAATGCAGACACTAGATAATGTGTTGACCTGGGACTTAGGGACATGGTTTAGAGTTGACTCCTCAGTGCTGGGTCAAAGCTTGGACTGGGTAACCTTTGAGGTCTCTTCCAACTGGATGTCTTCTGTGATTCTGTGATTGACTTCACCTTAGGTGTTAGACACTGGCATAAACTAAAGTATATATAGAATAGAATAGAATAGAATAGAATAGAATAGAATAGAATAGAATAGAATAGAATAGAATAGGAATTAACCAGGTTGGAAGAGACCTTTGAGATCATCAAGTCCAACCTATAATCCAACATTATCTAATCAACTAAACTATGGCACCAAGCACCCCATCCAGCTCATCCAGAGGGCCAATGGCATCTTGGCCTGCATCAGGAACAGTGTGGTCAGCGGGAGCAGGGAGGTCATTCTCCCCCTGTATGCTGCACTGGTTAGGCCACACCTTGAGTACTGTGTCCAGCTCTGGGCCCCTCAGTTTAGGAAGGATGTTGACTTGCTGGAACATGTCCAGAGAAGGGCAGCAAAGTTGGTGAGGGGTTTGGAACACAAGCCCTATGAGGAAAGACTGAGGGAGCTGCGGTTGCTCAGCCTGGAGAAGAGGAGACTCAGGGGTGACCATATTGCTCTCTACAACTACCTGAAGGGAGGTTGTAGACAGCTGGGGGTTAGTCTCTTCTCCCAGGCAGCCAGCACCAGAACAAGAGGACACAGTCTCAGGCTGCACCAGGGGAGGTTTAGGTTGGATGTCAGGAAGAAGTTCTATACAGAGAGAGTGATTGCCCATTGGAATGGACTGCCCGAGGAGGTGGTGGAGTTGCCATCTTTGAAGGTGTTCAGGAGGAGACTTGATGGGGTGCTGTGAGAGACCAAAAGTTTGTCTCTCTTGGTGTGACTCAACAAAGATAAAATCACTTGCTGCTTGCCCAGAAAATTGCTGATATGTGTTGGGCAGAGCCACTGGAAGGAAGGTGCAAAGACCAATCCTGAATGCAAATCAACTTGTGATTGCATCGTGATAACACTGGACTGCAACAATGTATCCAAGGACCCAGCCATCACCCCTTTAGGGCAAGATAATCTCCACCCATCAAGTACTCTGGGAAGGGTGACACAATGGATTCACCACCTGTTTCCTGATGTGTAAGGAGTGTGGGGGCTTGTCTGGATGGAGACAGAGGAGGCGGAGCACCCCCCCCCACCCCATCCATAAACTTGCCAAACACACAGAAATACACAGAAAGATTTCCGGGGGAACGATACCTGGACATTTACCTAAGGATGATTTCCTTGCCTCTGAATTCCTGAGGGACAATACTTGGACACATACCTAAGGACTAAAAACTGTATAAAAGACTGGAGCCACTACAGGCTACTTTAGAAGAAAAACGGAGATGAAGGAAAACACGGGAGACGGACCATGCCACTGAGGAGGAAAAGTTCTGCCTGCTGCAACTCATGGAGAAAAGAGGCTGCCCAGAGTACCACAGCTCTTCTCCAGCCAGAGCCTCAAGACCCTTTCTCTACAGACCCAGGCTGCCCAGAGGACCACAGCTCTTCTCCAACCAGAGCCTCAGTACCGTTCCCGCACCAACCCAACATCTCCTGCAGCACCTTTCCTCCACAGACTCAAACTGTCTTGGGGGAGGTGAGGTATGTGGTAATATAATTCCTTTCCTCTTCTCTCTCTCTCTTCACTCTCTCCCTCTCTATTTTCTCCCTCTCCCCTTCTTATGTCCACTTTATTTATGTAATAAATAGTCTAGCTGTTGATATTTTGGCCTCATTTGTGCCTCTAATTTCACAACACAGGAATATTTAAAAGAACTGTGTCTCTGGACCGAGACAGGTGCTTTGTACCATGTTTTAATTGATTAGGTGGGTTGGATTGGTTGATAGGTTGGACACGATGATCTTGAAGGTCTCTTCCAACCTGGTCTATTCTATCCTATCCTATCCTATCCTATCCTATCCTATCCTATCCTATCCTATCCTATCCTATCCTATCCTATCCTATCCTATCCTATTCTATTCTATATAACTATCTTATGTTTCAGCAATAGAAAATGCTATTTTTAAAGCTCTCTTTATTTTGTTTTCTAGAATTTTTACCTTTAAATTCAATTCTTATTAATGAAAGTGTAATTTTTTAGTACTTCCTATAGCCCAAACTATCTGAAAATCAAAATAAATCCTCATAGAAACAAATGAATAGTTAGAATTCTTCAACTAACCTGTGTCTGATGACATATAGAAAGGTATGAATTTTAGGTGGGACTGTCTCCCTTCTACTTCAAAAGCAGCTTTTGAAGAGTACTGGTAATTGCACTTTTGCTCCTATATTTTTCTTTGTAAGCATAGTCAACATTTTGAATGTACAGATTATTTGGGAGGGTGTTATCTAGAGAATGAGTTATCTAGATATCTCATAAACCAAAACTAAGCTTTAAAAACCCAGGCAGCTCTGGCTTCCAGGAATTCCTGTCAAAAAGACAAAGAGAAAATTATTTCTTCTTCTGAATAATAGAGGTAATTCTTCAGTCAGTTTTCCTAATATCCTGGTACAGTGTCTCAGATGATAAAATCTGGAAACAACATAGTAACTCTCTGGAATGCACATGAAGACATTTGAGAGCCAGAGGAAAACAATAAAAATGCAACCTAACTTTCTACTTCTTCTTAGTGCAGGTCAGGGAAGAAATTACAAATAAATATTCAGTGTATCTGAAATATGTCAGTTTGCTTTACAACAGCAACAACAAAAATGCTGTTCCTGCCTTTAGAAACAAATACAAAGCAGACTCACAAGGGTGGCTGTCCAGTTCCCTTTACTGCAGATGTAATATAAGACTAAGATTAAATATGAATTTCCCAGTACAATGAATTTAGTCATGTAATTTAATAGATTCTCAACTGTTGCTGCTATTAGATATACTCATACAGTCGATGTTCAGCTTAGAAATATTGTACATTGCTCTAAGTAAAATCTAGCCTAGTTACCTTTTGCACCTGCTGAAGTCTTTGTACCCCAGTAATAAACTTAAGATGGTAGTTAATTTTATATGTATATATTTTTCCTGCAAAATTTCACAGACAGTTGTACTTCTGATAAAGACATTTTGTCAATAGGTAATATTCTAGATTTTGGACCCCAGAAGAATGACAAAGGGAAGTTTATGACAGGTTACATGTACCTTTGATTAGTTTAACATTAAACATATGGAACATGAAATTCTTCATCTTTAGGATTAAAGGAATGTATAACTAAGAGGGTTTTTCACATAGTATTTCATTCTCTGGTGTGCATAACTGCCTCTGATGTTACTTCACAGGAAGACCCTGAGAAGCTGCAAGGAAGAAATGTAGACAAAATATTCTATAAGCACTATAAGGTTTCACAATTGCTCCCCCTTGTCCTATTAGAGGACTTCAACTTCCCAGATGTCTGCTGGAAATGCAATACAACAGAGAGAGAACAGTACTGAAGGCTCCTGGAGTGTGTGCAAGATCACAGAATCAGAATTACAAAATCAGAGATCATTAGAGTGGTGTTCTCCAAGACTCATGACTGGGACCAGTCCTGTTCAATTTCTTTATTAATGCCTTAGATATGGGGATCGAGTGCAACCTAGATAAGTTTGCAGATGACATGGAATTAGATGAGAATGTTAATCTGCTTTAGGGCAGGGAGGCTTAACAGAGGAACCTGGATAGGTTGGATCAGTGGGCTGAGGTCAACTGTATGACCTTCAACAAGGCCAAGTGCTGGGTCCTGCACAACAACCCCATGCAACACTATAAATTTTGGGGAAAATGGGTAGAGAGATGTGTGGCAGAAAAGGACTTGGGGACACTGATTGACACGAGGATGAATCTGAACCAGCAGAGTGCAGAGGTGGCCAAGAAGGCCAATGGCATCCTGGCCTGTATTAGAAATAGCGTGGCCAGCAGAACCAGGAAGGTGATTGTCCCTCTGTACTCAGCATTGGTGAGGCTGCACCTTGAGTACTGTGTTCAGTTTGGGGCACTGCAGTACAGGAAAGACATCAAGGCATTGGAAAAGGTACAGAGGAGGGCTACTAAGCTGATGGAGGGCCTGGAGAACAAGTCCTGTGAGGAGCAGCTGAGGGAACTGGGGCTGTTTAGTTTACAAAAAAGACCAAGGGGAAACCTTATTGCTCTCTACAACTACCTGAAAGGAGGTTGTAGAGTGATAGGCACTGATCTCTTCTCACAAATTACTAATGATAGAATGAGAGGGAATGGCCTCAAGCTGCACCAAGAGAGGTTTAGCCTGGACATTAGGAAAAAAAAAAATCACAGGCATTGGTTGTCAGGCATTGGAATGAGCTGCCCAGGGAGGTGGTTGGGTAGCCATCCCTGCATGTGTTTTAAAGTCACATGTATAATGGTGCTTTGGGAGATGGTGTAGTGACAGACTTGGTGGAGTGGGTGAAATGTCTGGACTTGGTCTCAGAGATCCTTCCTGGCCTGGATAATTCCATGATTCTGTGATTCAGTCACTCTTAAATTATGGGAAGCATCAAACTAATATCAGTAGAGATGCTTTAGCTCTAAATAAGCAGATGTAAGTAAAAAGGTAATATCTGTAAAGATTTTTAGAGTTTAAAGGCATTCTTCCACAAAGAATTCTTATAACATAAGAAGCAAACATAAATCCTGAGTCTTGCTTTTATTTAGGAGGGTTTGATTCTCCTAGGTTTACTGTCTGATCTTGTTCCTAGACCTCTATGTCCAAAATAGAAACACACAGATGCAAAAAGCACTGTGCAAATGCAGATGTCTATTTAATAGGATTCTCTGTGTCCAAGAACATTTATAAGCAAAAAAGAAAGTGATTTTTAGCATTCAACATTTTTGTTTGGTAGTTTTTAACTTTTTTTTGTTCTAACCATCAACATATTGTGCCAATTATTTTAAAGGCTGTTTCCCAGTGTTTTCATTGCTGTCTAGTAACAAAGGTTACAATTTTGTGTTGCCCCCTCCTTATTTTCTTCAAAGGAAGCAATGTCAAATAACAGTTTAATGAGTATTCCGCTATCTGAGACCTTTGCTTAACCCAAGATTTGAGCAAAGCCAATTAGAAGTGTACATTTGCAAACTGGATGCATACAAGCATGACCAACCCCTCTTCCCTTCCCCCTGAAACACAGGATGTAATTGAAACAAAATTCACTGTAAAAGCTAGGCTCAAGGAGTCTTTTAATTATATATATATATATTGCAAAAGTCTTCATTTTTAATATTTTTTGATAACACATCTCCTGACCCAAATGGATACGCTGATACATTTTCCTCCTCAAAGTGTATACACTTCTAATGTCCAGGCAGATGATCTCATGGAATTATGATTTTATGAAAAAAATATTAATTTAATTTGGAACACATATTCATTTAATTTGGAACACAAGCCCTATGAGGAAAGACTGAGGGAGCTGGGATTGCTCAGCCTGGAGAAGAGGAGACTCAGGGGTGACCTTATCACTCTCTACAACTACCTGAAGGGAGGTTGTAGACAGGCAGATGATGGTCTCTTCTCCCAGGCACCCAGTACCAGAACAAGAGGACACAGTCTCAGGCTGCGCCAGGGGAGGTTCAGGTTCGATGTTAGGAAGAAGTTCTATACAGAAAGAGTGATTGGCCATTGGAATGGGCTGCCCGGGGAGGTGGTGGAGTCACCGTCATTGGAGGTGTTCAGGAGGAGACTTGATGGGGTACTTGGTGCCATGGGTTAGCTGTTTGGGTGGGTTGGATTGGTTGATGGGTTGGACTTGATGATCTTTTTTTTTTTATTCTAAATAATAATAAAAAGGATAAATGAAAATGCTACAGGTTTTATTTGTTTAGAGGCTATTTGGTGATGCTTTTGTTTTGTTGCTGTTGTTTTTGGTGGGTCTTGGTTTTGTTGGCTTTGGTATTTTTATTTACATGAAGCCTGCTGTGAAGCACCTGAAAAAACAGAACAGTCAGACTATGTGTTTTAAGGGAGCAAGACATTTTCCTTTGACTAAACACTGGACAGGCACATAGGGTGTTCAGTTGCCCACACATGGGAGTTTCACTTGAGATACCTAGAACTATTTTATTCGGCATGTACAAAAGGGTATGTGCCTCAGTCATGTCTGAGCCATATGTAGATGTGCTGTGGCTTAACTCCAGACTGGAAGCTCAGCCCCACACAGCTGCATGCTCACTGTATGCAGTGGGATGGATGAGACACTTGGAAAGATTAAAGTGAGAAAACTCATGAGATAAGATGAAAACAGCTTAATAAGTAAAGGAAAAAATAGACATGCAAGTAAGCAAAACAAGGAATTCACTACTTCCTATCAGCAGACAAGTGTTCAGCCATCACCAGGAAAAGAGGGCTTCATCATGTGTAATGGCTACTTGGAAAGACAAATGCTGTAACTCTGAATGTCTTAGAATCATAGAATGGTCTGGGCTGGAAGGGACCTCCAAAGGTCATCTAGTCTGACCTCCCCACAGCAGGGACATCCCTAAATAGACCAGGCTGCCCAGGGCCTTGTCAAGCCTCACCTTGAATATTTCCAGGGAAGGGGCCTCAACAACCTCCCTGGGCAACCTGTTCCAGTGTTCCACTACCCTAACATCCAATCTAAATCTACTCTTCTCTAGCTTAAAGCCGTTGCCCCTCATCCTATTACTACAGGCTTTTGTAAGCAGAGTCTCCCCATCCTTGTTGTACGTCCCTTTCAGGTACTGGAAGATTGCTATTAGGTCTCCTTGTAGCCTCCTCTTCTTCAGGCTGAACAACCCTAGCTCCCTCAGCCTATCCTTGCAGCAGAGGTGCTGCAACAAAAATGTGTATGTATGTTATAATTAATATTTGCTGGCAGTGGTATCTTCAAACACCACTGTAACTTATTTGCAAAATGTATTCACAGGTTCAATGATTTGGTTGTGTGTTTTACCCTGCACATATGATCCAGTACAGCAATTCAAATTGGATACACAGGTGCTGTGATCTGTGGGTTTCTCACAAATGGGATTCTGTGGCAGATAAGCCATGTACTCACAACTTGCTCCTTTGTCTGGTATCTTCCCAGATGCTGTGGCTATGATTCAAGCAGTCTTTAGCTCAGAGAGGGCTAAGTGGCTTCTCTCTTGTCATGTCCAGTTCACAGTCGGGATCTTGCCCTTGGCTCAGAGAGGGCTAGGGGGCTTCTCTCTTGTGTGCTCCATTACTGAGCTGTAGTGTCTTCTGGGATTCAATTCCCTTGGAGCTTTTCCCCTTTCTGCCTTGGTCCAGGTGCAAGGCTTGGGTGAAGTTGTTGGCCTGCTAGAGCGGGTCCTTCAGCTGCTATTCAGGCAGCATTTGGCTCTTGTCTCTTTCACAGTATCACAGTATCACAGTATAACTTAGGTTGGAAAGGACCTCGACGATCATCGAGTCCAACCTATCAACACAGACCCCATGACTAGACCATGGCACCAAGTGCCACGTCCAGTCTCCCCTTGAACGCCTCCAGGGATGGTGACTCCACCACCTCCCTGGGCAGCCTGTTCCAATGACAAATGACTCGCTTGGTGAAGAACTTCCTCCTCACCTTGAGTCTAAACCTCCCCTGGCACAGCTTGAGACTGTGTCCCCTTGTTCTGGCGCTGGTTACCTGGGAGAAGAGACCAACCCCTTCCCGGCCACAACCACCCCTCAGGTAGTTGTAGAGGGCAATGAGGTCACCCCTGAGCCTCCTCTTCTCCAGGCTAAACAATCCCAGCTCCCTCAGCCTCTCCTCATAGGGCTTGTGCTCAAGGCCTCTCACCAGCCTTGTTGCCCTTCTCTGGACACGCTCAAGTGTTTCGATGTCCTTCTTAAACTGAGGGGCCCAGAACTGGACTCAAGGTGTGGCCTAACCAAAGCAGAGTACAGGGGCACTATGACTTCCCTGCTCCTGCTGGCCACACTATTCCTAATGTAGGCCAGGATGCCATTGGCCCTCTTGGCCACCTGGGCACACTGCTGGCTCATATTCAGGTGGCTGTCGATCAGCACTCCCAGGTCCCTCTCTGTTTGGGAGCTCTCCAGCCACTCCGACCCGAGCCTGTAGCTCTGCATGGGATTGCCATAGCCAAAGTGCAGCACTCGTCACTTGGACTTGTTGAATGCCATCCCATTGGACTCTGCCCATCTGTCCAGTCGGTTGAGGTCCCTCTGCAGAGCCTTTCTACCATCTAACTGACTAGCATCCGCCCCTAACTTTGTGTCATCTGCAAATTTGCTGATGACTGACTCGACCCCCTCATCCAGATCATCGGTAAAGATGTTGAAGAGGATGGGGCCCAGCACTGATCCCTGGGGGACGCCACTAGTGACTGGCTGCCAGCTGGATGTGGCACCGTTCACCACCACTCTCTGGGCCTGGCCCTCCAGCCAATTCCTAACCCAGCACAGAGTGTAGTGGTCCAAGCCACGAGCTAACAGCTTAGCCAGCAGTTTGCTGTGGGGGACAGTGTCAAAGGTCTTGCTGAAGTCCAGGTAGACCACATCCACAGGCCTCCCCACGTCCACCAGACGGGTCACCTGATCATAGAAGGAGATCAGGTTGGAGAGGCAGGACCTGTCCTTCCTAAATCCATGCTGGCTGGACCTGAGCCCTTGGCCATCCTTCAGGTGCGCAGTTATTGCCGCCAGGTGGTAAGCAGACCTTCAGCTGCTACTCCGGCAGCATTTGGCTCTTGTTGCTTGCTGGGTGAGAACAAGGCAAGTTGCCTGACTTCTTGGCTGGTTTAAATACTGTCCCAAGACCGTAACACTGAACCCTGATAACTGGACCTATGGAATGGTGAATATCCAAACATGGCCAGGGGAACACAGAGTTCACAGCTGTATTACAAAGGTAATTACACATGGTACATGTTTATCTAGACCCCAGGAGTTGTCCAGCTTTGCACATTCCCAAGTGCTTACAATGTTAATCACATGTGCTATACATTTGCCTTGGTCATCTGGATCCCAGGAACTGTCCAGGTAAGCACATTCGCCCATTGTCTGGCCTTGGACATGTTTGGGGGTTCAGCCCTTTGGGTCATAACCCCCTGATCATTCTCATAGCCTTACCTCTGGACCTGCTTCATCAGGTTCATGTCCTTCCTGTATTGAGGACTCCAGACCTATAAACAGTACTCCAGGCGAGGTCTCACCAGAGCAGAGTAAAGTGGCAGAATCACCTCTGGATCTGCTGGCAATGCATCTTTTGATGCAGCCCAGGATGTGATTTGCCTTCTGCTCTGCAAGCACACATGATCTGCTCATGTCCAGCTTCTCATCCATCAGCACCCCGAAGTCCTTTTCCTCAGTACTGCTTTCTCATCATCTGTATTGATTGTGAGGATTATTCAGGCCCAGAAGCAGAACCCTGAACTTGCTCTTGTTGAACCTCATGAGGTTCACCTGCACCCACCACTCCAGCTTTTCCAGGTCCCCCTGGATTACATCCTGTTCCTATGGTGTATTGACAACACCACTCAACTTGGTGTCATCTGCAAACTTGCTGATGGTGCACTCAATCGTACTATCTATGTCATTGATAAAAGTACTAAACAGTACAGGTCCCCATAGGGACCCTTGAGGGACATCACTTGTCTCTGCTCTCCATCTGGACTTCAAGTCATTGAACACTACACTCTGGATGCAACCATTCAGCCAATTCTTTATCCACTGAACAGTCCACCTATCAAATCCATATCCCTCCAATTTGGCAAGCAGGATATTGTGGTGGACCATGTCAAAGGCCTTACAGAAGTCCATATAGATCACATCCATAGGTCATCCCTATATACTGACATAGCCACTCTATCATTGAAGGCCATAAGGTTGCTCAGGCAGGACCTGCCCCTAGTAAAGCCCTGCTGGCTGTCCTGAATTGTCTCCCTGTCCTCCATGAGCCTCAGCATGGCATCTAGGAGGATCTGTTCCCTGATCTTCCCAGGCACAGACGTGAGGCTGACAGGTTGGTAGTTCCCAGCATCCTCCTTTCTGCCCTTTTTAAAAATGGGTGTGAAGTTTCCTTTCTTCTGGTCCACAGGGACTTCACCTGACTGCCAAGAGTTTTCAAATATCATGGAGAGCAGCTTGGCAACTAGACCAGCTAATTCCTTCAGGACTCTGGGCTATATTTCATCAGGTCCCAGGGACTTGCATATCTTCAGATTCCACAGTTGATCATGCACCCTGTCTTCACTTAAAGTGAGAGGGACTTTGTCTCCTTAGTCTCCAGTTTGTGGGCCTTTCTCCTTTCTCCTCCAGCTTTATTGTCAGTGATGGCATCATGGAGTCTGGGATATTGCTTTGTTCAGTTGGGGGTCAGTTGTCCCAGTTGTGTTCCCTCCCAACTTCTGGTGCATCCCCAGCCGACAGGCTGATGTGATAAACAAGGCCTTGACATTGTGTAAGAACTGTTCAGCAATATTTAAACAACTTTGTATCATAAACGCTTTTTATCACAAATCTAGAGCATAGCAACACAGAAACTACTATGAAGATCTTTAAATGTGCCCCAGACAAAACCAGTATAAGATGTCAAGTATCTCAAATGGCAATAGATGACTATGGGTAGTCAATGGAATGAAATCTGTACCCATCTAAAAAGATAGTGTGTAATAAAAGATACTGTAGTCTGAACAAAAGATAATGAAATTTTGACTCACTTTTACAATAAAAATATACTTTATGAGAGACATGTCAAGAAAAAGAAGAGGCTTCTTCTCCCCTAAGTATCTGTTCATTGGTGCAGTATAATATTTAATCTTTTATGCTATCACATCTCAGTTCTCTTAGAACATATGACCTGCAGCTATTTGTAACATTGATACTTGACACTATTTTTTAAAGAAAGAGAAAGCATTAAGTCAGGGTAAAACATTCAGTAAAATCCAAATGCTGCCACTGTTTGGCAAAGACTTTCTCATGTAATAAGTTTAGGCATTTGCATCTGGATGGTCCAACTGAATGTTTCAGGTTGAGATCTAGGCCAAAGAACCTATCACCAGTCTGGTATGAATGATTCAGGAGTCTCAGACCAGAGCTATTTAGTTAAAAACAAAAAAAGACAAAATTAATTAATCAAACAAACAAACAAAACACATTATTTTTGCATACAGGTGAAAAAATAAACAACAGTCAGCACACAACTAAGAATACGTGTTAGTGCTCCTTTTCAACTATATCTGCAAGTGCATAGTGTTTATAGTTCTGAACCTAAGCAATGGAGGTAGTGGAGTGTGGTGGTTTGAGCCTTAACTGGGAGTTAAGAGCTCAGATGGGGGCAAGGCTGAGAATCTCTCCCCCACTCCCCCCTCCTCCCTCCCAACAGAGAGGGAAAAAAGGGTAAGGAGCAAATCCACCCAACAATAATTTAGAGTCAGTTTGGAAGCAGAGAGGTAAAGAGTTTTCTTTAAACAATATATATATAACAATAACAGGAAAGGTTCACAAGGGTGAACAAGGATGGATGGGAGGGGGACAAAAAAAGAATAATACAAAACCAGGTTTTCTCTGAAGAGACATGGAGGCAGCAGGGAGAAGGATCAGGCCCGATCACGTGGCAGAGGAGCAGGAAAGCAGCCGCAGTAGCTCTCATCCAGGAGAGGCAGGAGACAAAAGGAGAGCTAACAGCTACGATGTCCTGCTTTTTATACCCTAGCTGGGCAGGGAGGGAGGAGTGGAACAGACTCAGATTCCCAGGGGGAAGAAACGCCCTGCAGGGAGGGTAAAGTACCCGCAAGCCCTCCACCCTGCTTTGCTTTTTTTTGTTTTCAGAATGGACATTAACCCACCACACGGAGGACATTCAACTCAATTTGCACTTGGAAGTGCGACTATTGAAAGAGATTATTCCTAGCTTTGTGAAAACAAAACAACAACAAAACAACAACAAAACACAATTAAAAAAGTAATTTTGGTGGTTGCAATTCTTCAAAACATGAACTTAAAGGTCAGTAAGAGTGAGGCAGCTAATACTGCCAAGTGTATACACGTGGTCATAATACACTTCACTACACAAAAAATAACTTCATGCTTTGCATATGGATACAATCAGCAGGTTCATTAAGTGACATATTAAATATAAACCATAAAAGAAACAGAAGATCATCAGCTCCTTAATGATATCAAACAACAATCCAATCTTCAGGTCAAAATCATTGTCCACGTAATAAGAAAAAAAGTCCTTTTTAATCAAAGTCCTTTTCCAAGTGATCATTTATCTACACTTCTGCCTAACTAAGAACACTGTCTGCATCAACAGGTTTTCCTTACTCTTACTAATTATCACTATTTGTAAGTCACCTCACATGATATTATGTTACAGTGTAAATGTTAAAATTAAATGAAATAAAAAGTGCACATAGAACTTCAGGGAATATGCCTTTTATTTCTCAGGTTCTGTCCATCAACACAGTGTTAGTCCTACCCCTCCTTCATACTGCAAGTTTCATTACTTGATACCATGCTCAAGACAGACAACAAACGCTGTTCTCGAAGTTGTCTACCTGCCCCACTGCACGTGTCTGGAATTAAATCCAGCCAGATGCACAACTTACATCTACATGAAAGCTCTGAATTTCAAACAGTCCTAGAATAGCAAACAGTTAATACTGCAGTCAATTAAAAAGTACTACATGCCTTTAATACCTAGCTGAGGAGTGTCTGGCATGCCACATATATAGGCAAGGTTAGGAAGACTGAATTGCTTCTCTGATTATCTGGTTCAGAATCTAGTCTGTCTGGTCTTTTAATCCTGGTTACCAATTGCAATAATCATTTTAAATTGTAACAAAGGCTGCATCAAGTCATGTGTCTCATTGTCAGCCATGATCACAAGTAGAAACCTAAGGAAGAATAAGATCAACAAAACATGCATGATGCTTCTTCCTAATGCTCTCTCAATCTTCCTCTCTCTGTTAACAGTTAAGGAACTTCAGAAGATGGAGACTAATTCTAAAGATGCATGTATATTTAAGGTTTAGCATTGTGTGCATTTTTAGTGTATGTTCTGATCACCTTCATTTATTCCTCTTTCATTTAAATCACAGGATAGTCTTAGAGCATCTAAATTGGATATCTTTCAGGTGGCATATAGCAAAATCTACCCCAGAACTGTACCAAATGCACTTGGGCTGCTGTGACTGGCCAAGAAATCCCCCAAAAAAGAAGGCTGAGAGGAAATTGGGCCTCAATGTGTCTATGAAGCTCAGGTGGAGATTGACCACAGCTCTTTCAAAGAAGCTGACTGCATCTCAACATGAAGGGGACAGGAGGATGGTCTTCATTTTAGTTAAAGAGCTATCAATAACTGAGTGGTGGTGTTCTCCTTCAGTTCACTTAAAGAGTATAAAATACCCATGAGTTAACATGGGGTAGTGAATGTGTGGATCAGCTTCATACATAGTATAAAAACTGAGGAACTAGTAACAAATTTCAAGGAGCAATGAGCTTGAGCTATCTTCAACCTGTATATTCCTTCATGCACACAGGGGATGCACAAGGTCAAAACAAGGAGCATAGTCCTGAGACTGGTAATGAGAATCGCATTAGTGGTGTGATTGAACTGGGATTGTAATTGATATATATATATATATATATATATGCACACACATATATATGTGTTTGTGTGTATATATATATAGCTAAGTGTAACTTATATTCAGAATAGAATAGCATAGCGTAGCACAGCATAGCATAGCATAGCATAGAATAGACCAGGTTGGAAGAGACCTTTGAGATCATCGCATCCAACCTATTATCCAACCCACCTAATCAACTAAACTATACAACCAAGCACCCTATCAAGTCTCCTCCTAAATACCTGCAATGATGGTGACTCCACCAGGCAGACCATTCCAATGGGCAATCACTCTCTCTGTGTAGAACAGAGCACAAGCCCAATGAGGAGAGGCCAAGGGAGCTGGGGTTGCTTAGCCTGGAGAAGAGGAGGCTCAGGGGAGACCTTCTTGCTCTCTACAACTACCTGAAGGGAGGTAGTAGCCAGGTGGGGATTGGTCTCTTCACCCAGGCAACCAGCACCAGAACAAGAGGACACAGTCTCAAGCTGCACCAGGAGAGGTTTAGGCTGGATGTTAGGAAGAAGTTCTTCACAGAAGGAGTTATCAGCCATTGGAATGTGCTGCCTGGGGAGGTGGTGGAGTAACCATCACTGGTGGGGTGCTTAGTGCCATGGTTCCAGCAAGTCAACATCTTTCCTAAACTGAGGGGTCCAGGACTGGACACAGGACTCAAGGTGTGGCCTAATGACTTCCCGGCTCCTGCTGGCCACGCTATTCCTGGTACAGGCCAGTATAGTGGGACAGGGACTTGAAGGCTTCCTGTTCCACTTGCTGCTTGTGGTTTCCAGGTTTGGGGTGGTTTCATTTCACCTAACTTTTGACAAAACAGACATCGTGGTAAGTATGTTAACAAGATGTTTTGCCCCATTCTAAAATCGGTGTCAATGAAGTGACATTTTCACTAAATAGTTTCTGGGGCAGATGTTTAACTTTCAAAGGAGTAAAGATTAGTGAGACAATTAAAAATTTGCTGCTGGAAAACCTAAGATATTTCAGAAACATCTGCAACATGAACCTGATCACATTTGAACTCCTACAAAATCAACCTTTATTATTGATTGCTATCTATAAAGTGCAGACATCAAAACTGAAGATCCTTGTAATGAGCTCATTATCATGCTGTATTTATAAGAACACCACCTGGTTTTATTCTGTGCATTTGTTATGCATCAAAAGATCAGTTTACAGGCTTAGCTGCTGTACCTTGTTTGGGTTCTATTTTCCCATAATAGAATAGTGATACTTCCAGGACGTGCAACATCTTCAAATAAGGGTATATAAGTCAAATTAAAAATGCTGCCTTGTAAATGAATCCCCCTTCTGCAATACTGGCAAAAGAGCTCTCTTAAAGAAGAACCATAAACTGAAGTTACTTATCTCTACTAAATTTGTGACACTAGAAACAGTTTCTGACTAAGGTGACCACACTGCCATGTACTTAACAGGACTGCTCTGGCTAGCATGCAAGCTAGGTCATCATTCAGAAACATCAGAAAATCCATCGTTAAGACTATTGCTGCATTTCTGTGCTAGAGTTAACTTGAGATACTTACATTGGACTTCAAAATATCATTACTTTACAGAAAGATTTCTGCATCTTTATGTAGCAGCCTTTTAGACTCATTATGCTGACATATATGAGCTCTTTCTAACACATTTACTTTTCATTAAACTAGCCAAATGAAAGGGAAAAAAAGACTACTGATTCTTCAGTGATGTCCTTTCTTCACTTCCAAGATACAAACTTTGACACTTAACACTTTTTAGAATTCAAGGACATAATATGTTTTCAGGAGAAGGCAATTACAGAATTAAAATGAGAGTGAATGAAGTCCAGATCTGTGGGAGAACTTGAAGGAGAATTTAACTCTAAACACCCTAGAGGCTATGTGATTATTAATATATACTATTGTCTTAAATATCAAGTATCAGTCATGTGTAAATAAATACACACTCTTGACTAAAGACTCAAGGCTTATACATAAATACTCTGTAAAAGCTGGAATATTGTCCTAAAACCTCAAAACATCCATTTGTAATTCAGCTGGAATTCAAACACATATTCCTAATTCAACATGCAAAATACCTCTGGAAGAATGGCTCTACTCCTCTCTGTGCTAATTTAACTTTGTGCCTGTCAGTCCAATAATCAAGCAGCAAAAGGCAAAATTGCTTGGAATGGTATTAGGTACAAGATGACAACCATATTAAAAATGTCAAACAGGCAGTTAGTTCAGTTGGTAGAGTATGAGACCTTTAATCTCAGGGTCGTGGGTTGAAGCCTGCAGTGAGCAGCAGTGTCCTTTATAGGTGGGTTGGATTAGTTGATAGGTTGGACACAATGACCTTGAAGGTCTCTTCCAACCTGGTCTATTCTATTCTATTCTATTCTATTCTATTCTATTCTATTCTATTCTATTCTATTCCATTCCCCTAACGATTTTCAGACATTTAGGAGTCTACATGTTCAGTTTGTGCCAAGCAGTTGTACACAAAACTAAATGTTCAGATAGGTGTTTGTTGTTCAGCATTTAGCTGTGTACACTCAGATGGGTACAAATGATGCCCAAGCAGTTTGACATTTGGGTGTGCTGAAAATTCAATTCAGAAACCATGCAAATAATACCTACAAGGACATGTTACACAAATATTTTCATACATACAGGACAAGCTGATTGATGTACCTTTAAAATGATGGCCTAAAATAGTCCATGGATGTGAATGTTTGTCTCCTTTATTTTATGTTCTTTTCATGTTTTTATTTTATAATTTAGTCCCTGATGATGTTTTATTTATTTCTCCCACAATTTCCTCATTTTTCCTCAAATGCAAAGAAAAAAGAATGCACATTTGCACAAATCCATTCTTTTACATCGAGTGCTTACGTATATTTCATCTCTTACTATTTCCCTTTCAGTGTACAGAGAAAATAAATGCATCACTCTCAAAATGTTTCAGTTTCTCAAGACAAAATATTTAGACTTCTTCCACACAAGTTTTTCTGAAACTGACACATTTCTGTGGATGCTAAAATTTTATCTAAATTGCTTATATGGCAGAAAGCTGCTCAGTCTGAAAAAAAATAAAAAGAAAAAAAAAGAAGGTCTAGTTTTTCCCAACAGATTTTACTTGTTTCACTGTGTATCGAAGACAGCAGTGGACATGAAGATCAAACCACACAATTACCTCCCCCCAGGATTGTCCCTTCCTCAATATTGAATTTGCTTTTCTCCAAGCTCACAAATCTTTCAGTCTAGCTTACTTTGTGCCTCATTGCAAATGAGTGGACAGAAGCTTTACAATGCATGGTTTATGATGAATAAGAGTTTTGCATCCTGTAAAAAAAAACCTAAAACACCCCAAAACACCAAACCCAAACCAAAAAAACCCAAGAAACCTGTGTAGACACAATATCTAATTATATTTTGCCTAGCAGCAAACCATAATCACAGAATAACAGAATATGTCAGGTTGAAAGAGTCCAACCCTCGACCCAGCGCTGAAGGGTCAGCACTAAACCATGTCCCTAACCATCAGGTCCACAAATTGCTTGAACATCCCCAGAGACAGGGCAAGTACAGGGGAATGATCACCTCCCTGTTCCTGCTGGCCACCATGTTTCTAATACAAACCAGGACGCCATTGGCTTTCTTGACTACCTGGGTGCACTGCTGACTCCTATTCAGTCAACTAGCAACCCTTTAATTAAATGATGCCCTTTAGTTCAGTGTATGATAGTACTGAATCACCTGAGCTTTTTATGTAGTCAGCAGCAAATTTAATCAGATTTTATCATTATTATTATTATTTTACTTTTCTAGTGGCACTATGTTGTCTCCATTACTGGAACAGAGTGGGCTTCTCCATGTACCTGTATGAGTAAGTTAAGTCACAAACACATCACATCACAAACACATCATCTGTACCAATTATGCATTAGATCTGAACTTGTTTTGGATTAGGCCAATTCATTCTCTCCCAGAATATTCACAGAATGGGTGAGTGGTTTGCATGGGAAGAGATGAAGCTCTTCCACTTCTTTTCCCATCTCCTCTTTTGGAAGCAAAAGATTTCAAAACTTTGGCATGTCCAGTCAGACCATGTCAGTTGGCTTCGGTGTTGAAGAACTGCCCTGCCACTTAGTTGATTATTAACCTCTGAATCAACCTCCTAGGACAGCCAGACACTTATTCTGTGATATTTCAGAGACTTAATTAGATATCTTAGTTCATCTGCTCTGATGTTTACAATTAATTATTTTCAAGCCTGCTCAGAGCCAGTCACTGAAGCAGCACCAGGGCACTCTTACAAAGAGGTAGCTGCATAAGTAAATAGGGAACAGCTTAGCTGGAAATGCTTATCATACCAATAGAAAGTAGAAAAAGGAAAAGTAGCTCAGAGGAAATGTTGGTCTATTAGAAGAAATATGGATTTGAATCAGAAATACCAATTGATATACCTAGCTTTTAGTTTTTTTGGGGTTGTTTTGGGGTTTTTTTATTTGTGTTTTTTTTTCAGAGGAATTTACACTTCTGGAGCCAAAGCTTGGAAAAAAAAAAAAAAAAACACCTTTGTAGACTACTGTTTTCAGTAGAAGTACCAAAAAATTAGAGGTGCTAAATCAGCCCTATGTCTGCAATATTGACTTTTTACCTTAAGAGAGGGGAAAAAAAATACAGTGAGAAGTTGCACATTTTCTCAGCCTTTGTTTTTTCAGAATATGTTATATATGAATGTACAGTAAACGTACTCTGGTTCTGTGTAAGGAAATTTGAAAAGTCAAAATACAGACAAGCATTATGTTTCATCATAAAGGAAAAGAGTATTTCATCTTTAAAGCAGGAAAGTGACAGTATTTCATAAAATAAGTTTAAAGATTGCTTTCTAAGGTATATTCTTCACTCTAAGCTGGATTCCAACTAGTGCCTATATGAACCCATGTAAAAGAGATCTACATTGCCCCAAGCAGGGAAGAATTTGATTCTGAGGTTTCACAGTATTCTCCCTTCATATATTAAACTTACTGTAAGCAATACTGTTTGTTTTGTTTAAACATCCTCGGGATGCCTAAAGATTTTAAGTTTAAATATTTATACATTAATCTCCAAATAAATAAGTAGGGTGATATAAATGCACTCAGTTCTGCAAGAACGATATTTTATCTGACAAAACATTTTATAAACCTTTTCTTTTTCTTCTTCCTTTCTCCCCTGTCTTGGATATATTTTCTGTCACACTGTTTATTATCAGGTACTACAAATAGTGTTGAGCAAATAAGGACACTAATCACCGACATATACAGCTATAAATATACATCTTCATGAAAACACATACCTGATTCTCACCAAAACAGCAAAATTCTTAGGGTCACTAGCACCAAAAAAACACTGTAAACTTAAGATGCAAAACTGATATTTATTGCAATGTTTAAAATATAATGTGAATGTCTAAATTATTTTCTTAGTAGTCAATATATGATGTAAACATAGTTTTGGTTTTGCTCCCTTCAGAGAAAAAATACAGTTTTCAGTACAGCTGATGTTGTTCTCCTCCAGCATAATACTCAGTATCTCAGCTATTCTGAGTTGAGATACTCAGGTGAGTACCTCAACTGAGATATAGAATAGAATAGAATAGAATAGAATAGAATAGAATAGAATAGAATAGAATAGAATAGAATAGAATAGAGCAGAGCAAACCAGGTTGGAAGAGACCTTCGAGGCAACTTGAGACAATGCAACTTGAAGCAACTTCAAGCCAGACAAGGTCCAAGCAGGTTTAAGCAAAGCAAGGCTTAAGCAAGGCAAGGTGACTAGAAATCAGCCTATGTATATATCTTGCCTGAGATCCAATTGGGCCAATAGGGCAACTGAAACCATCACACAGTTACGCAATGAGAAAGGGTTCTGCCAGGCTGTGGCCACAAAAGCCAGAAATGTAGGCCTGGTCAGGCAGAAGCTGTGGCCAGTACATGTGTCCTTACCTGCAAAGGAAAGTTGTTTACCAGACACACATGGTCCTGTCCCCTTTGTTCCTTTTCCCACATTACCTCAACTTTCTGTGGGAAGGAGGAGGGAAAGGGGGACCATGTCTAAACACATGAGGGTCTATCTCCCAGATACTATCTGGGTTTCTGCTGGGGGTCGTTTGACCCTACCATGGCAATGTCTACACACAGATGAGAAGGGTTAGGCTAAGCAAATCCCACCTGGGAGATGAGAGAAATTCACATCCAAAGTAAAATTGTGAACTTTCCTTACAAGTGTTCACTTATGCAAAAGTTAACCTTGCAATTACATTATTATTACAATATTATAACATATAACAACATTATATTATGTTACAGTTATTACAATATGGAGTAGAAATGTGTTCTCCATAGAATAAAATAGAATAGACCAGACCTTCGACATCATCGCGTCCAACCCATCACCCAACACCATCTAATCAACTAAACCATGGCACCAAGCACCCCATCAAGTCTCCTCCTAAACACCTCCAGTGATGGCGACTCTACCACCTCCCCAG
This sequence comes from Melanerpes formicivorus, assembly GCF_026170545.1. Taxonomy (NCBI): domain Eukaryota; kingdom Metazoa; phylum Chordata; class Aves; order Piciformes; family Picidae; genus Melanerpes; species Melanerpes formicivorus. The sequence continues at coordinate 3,707,577 of NW_027142396.1, read as the reverse complement.
GCAGCCAATTCCAATGGGCAATTACTCTCTCTATGAAGAATTTCTTCCTAACATCCAGTCTGAACCTCCCCTGGAACAGCTTGAGACTGTGTCCTCTTGTTCTGGTGCTGGTTGCCTGGGTGAAGAGACCAAGCCCCACCTGGCTACAACCTCTCTTCAGGTAGTTGTAGAGAGCAAGAAGGTCTCCCCTGAGCCTCTTCCTCTCCAGGCTAAGCAACCCCAGCTCCCTCACCCTCTCCTCATAGGGCTTGTGCTCCAAATCCCACACCAGCTTTGTTGCCCTTCTCTGCACACATTCCAGCAAGTCAACAGCTTTCCTAAACTGAGGGGCCCAGAACTGGACACAGCACTCAAGGTATGACCTAACCAGTGCAGTGTACAAGGGGAGAATGACTTCCCTGCTCCTGCTGGCCACAATGTTCCTGATACAGGCCAGGATGCCATTGACCTTCTTGGCCACCTGGGCACACTGCAGGCTCATGTTCAGCCTACTGTCAACCAGTACCCCCAGGTCCCTTTCTGCCTGGCCACTCTCCAGCCACTCTGCCCCAGCCTGTAGTGATGCATGGGATTGTTGGGGCCAATGTGTTATTCAGCTAATTAACATCTATAGTCTTGGCATATAAAAATGGGTCTGGAATGGTCCTAGAAAAAAACATACATTGTGTTCCACTATCACATACATGATTTTGCAATTCTACTTTTATGTATCATTTGTTGAATAATATGTAAAGAAAAACTGAGCATAGTTGTGTTATTAGAAGTCAAGCTTCTAAGCTAATTGTCACAGAAACAAATCATCTCAATGGAAACTCCTACAGAAAGTCTAGATGATACTAATTATATCCACTTTCTCCCTCTTTCCCTTCTGTCAACAGCAACTATATCTAGCACATATGCCTAGAATTCGACAAGGAATCACCTTTGTTAAAAAATGCCTTCTAAATTAAGAGTATTGCTTCCATGTGTGACAGTGAAGGCAAACATATGTGCTTATTTCTATGTTTTAACTTTAGATAGACTATCCCTCTTTTGAGAATTTACCTGCCTGAATCTCATCTTATTTGCAATTAGTTTTATATGTGATAGATGTATGAGTCTTAAGGATTATGTTTTTAATTGGAAATATCTAAGCAGAAATAGATTCGTGTTGTTAAATGCAAAACTCATGGTTACTTCTGTGTTGAATTTTAATCTGGCCAAATTTGTTGCATAAGTGTATGGAGTGCACATGAAATGTCAATCTTTTCCATATGTGAAGCCTACCCATTTTCCCCATTTTGTTCACATATGGTTAAGATTTATATGAGTCAAAAAAAAGAAACCAATTAGCATTCCATTGAAAACTGCAGTCCCTAAAATTCAACAACACTGTTGTAATAGGATTTCTAGATCAGAGCAGAATACCATTTTTACCCTGAATCAGATAAATACACCATATGTAGCTTAAAAATTACACTAGTTACAAACTCCAGTCTGTTGAAAATTATAACCTTCATCAGTTTCCAGCATAGTTTTCATCACTCTGCTTTATTTTATGCTGAACACTGCCTCAGATATGAACTTTCCATGACTTTTCAAATAACATATTACCCTCCTTCAAGTTAATTGTCCATTCTCTACTTTGAGTCTACATTATTAAGTGAACAATTTCTTGAAATTCATATACCTTGGTTTATCTTCCCATTCTTACAAAGGTTAAAAAAGAGGACCCTGGAAATTACAGACGTGTCAGCCTCATGTCTGTGCCTGGGAAGACCACGGAACAGATCCTCCTACAATCTATACTAAAGCACACGGATGACAGGAAGGTGATTCCAGACAGCCAGCATGGCTTTACCAAGGGCAAGTCCTACCTGACCAATGTAGTGGCTTTCTACAATGATGTAACTACCTCAGTGGACAAGGGAAGTCCAACAGAAGCTAGAGGTGGGGAGATTCAGGCTAGATGTGAGGAGGAGGTTCTTCACCATGAGAGTGGTGAGACCCTGGAATGGGTCGTCCAGGGAGGTGTTTAAGAGCAGGCTGGATGAGGCTCTGTCCAGCCTGATCTAGTGTGGGGTGTCCCTGCCCATGGCAGGGGGGTTGGAACTAGATGATCCTTGTGGTCCCTTCCAACCCTGAATGAAACTATGAAACTATGTGCTCTGTCTGAACTTTTGTAAAATCTTTGACACAGTACCCCATAACATCCTTCTCTCTAAACTTGAAAGATACGGATTTGATGGGTGGACTGTTCAGTGAATACATAATTGGTTGGATGAACATATCCAGAGTATCCCTCAAGGGCCTGTATTGGGACCACTGCTGTTCAATATCTTCATCAAGATTGAGTGCACCCTCAGCAAGTTTATAGATGATATGAAGTTAAGTAGTGCAGTTGGTAAGACTGAAGGATGGGATGCCATCCAGAAGAAGCTGGACCTCATGGAGAACTGGGCTGAGGATAGTCTCATGAGGTTCTCCAGCTTGTCCAGGTCCGTTTGGCATATTGGCCACACCACTTAGCTTGGTGTCATCTGCAAACTTACTGAGGGAGCACTTGATCACACTCTCTGTATCATTGATGAAGATATTGAACAGCACAGACCCCACTCGGGACCCCTGAGGGACACCTGCTTTTCAGTCTTCTCCATCTGGCCATCAAGCTACTGACTATTAACCTCTGCATGCAACCATCCAACCAATTCCTTGTCCACCAAAGAGTCCACCTATCACATCCATGTCTGTAGCTTAGAGAGAAGGATGTTGTGGGGGACTGAGTCAAAGGCCTTGCAGATTTACGCTTGGTGAAGCCATGCCTGCTGTCTGAGATCATCTTCCTGTAGTCCCTATGCATTATTAGATGTTCTGGCTGTGAGGCTGACAGTAGTTTCCACGCTCCTCCTTTTTTAAAATGGGTGTAATGTTTCCCTTCTTCCCATCACCAGGGACTTCACCTGGCTGCCATGACTTTTTGAATATCATTGAGAGTGGCTTGGCATCTATATCAGCCAACTCCCCCAGGACTCTGGCATGCATCTCATCAGGCCCCATATACTTGTGTATGCTCATGTTCCTCAGGGGGTCATGAACCTTTTCTTTGCCTACAGTGTGAGGCAGATGCTTTCCTAGAATTTCTTTTCACAAGAAAGATTATGAGACTCTCACAATAGTGAGAAATGAGATCCTCGTTACACTGAGAGTTCTACTTTATGATTTGTTACTTGAAAACTATCTTGGCCTCATGTTCATTAATATCAGAATAATTTCAACTTTTTTACTCTTGGACCTCTCTTAATTTTAGGCTTAATTTCAGTTAGCAATTTCTTGATTTATATTGCTACCATTAAAATTTAACATCAGTAAATTGCAACAGTGTTACTACCATATTTCATTCATACCAAGACTTTTTCGACTAGTTTTAGCATATGCTATCCTAAAATAGCTGAAGCTTAAATAGTTGTTGATGGTAAATGTGACTTCTTTAGCCTGTATGTATGTTGTAACTGCTTATATATCAGTCTTCTGAATCATGTATTTTATTTATGCCTATAATTAGTATATTCAATTAAGATTTAAGTTGTCTTTTTCAAAGCTTTACTTAATAAACACCACCTCCTGTGTTGATTCACACCTTTTGATAGAAAGAGTGTATGCTCATGGCTTAAGACTTAAAACTACCTAACTTCCATTTGTTGTTTCTGATTCCCCCTTTAAAACTATATTTGAGGCTTTATTGTCAAGGATCATCTTTTTTCCTGCTTATACAGCACTCAACCTGGTCTTCTCTCATGATTAGAGCTTTCAGGCACTTAGAGATAATGTCTCTTTTTAGCTGCCAGCAGAACAATTTCTGTGTTAAATATCATTTTTAGATACTGCATAACAAGAGGACTTCTCAGTTACATTTTGTTCTCCTAGCCTGTTATTAATGAGCAATTATTCACTTGCTATAGGATGCAAAAGAGAGAACATGCATGAAGTAGAAGAAAATTAAAATCTATTTGAAAATACCTAATACTTGGAAGTCAGTCTTTAGAGGAACTGAAAAAGTCCTGAAAGAGAACAGCTTCTTGAGTCTAAAGTTATTGTTCATCGATCCATCATGATAAACTATGAACTTGACCAACTGGAGAACAGATACCTTTTCTTTCTGTAAAAGACATTTCTTCATACAAAAATAATCAGTATTGAATGCCTCACTTATAGAAGTTATTCCATTTTATCCTCAGCTGACATTAGTACTGTCTCTGAATTACTATTTTTTTTCCCCAAAAAATATAACTAGAATGGACAGTCTTGGTTAGTAGTTTATATTCAGATTTTTTAGATAGACACACCAGGTCACTGGATTTAATTGGTTGGTGTAATTGTAATTGGTGACTTCAAGATGATATAACAAAAAGGGTTGGTTCCTCTGTGATGATGATGATGATGATGATGATGATGATGATGATGATGATGATAATAATAAAACCAAGTTGGAAGAGACCTTCAAGATCATCGTGTCCAACCCATCAACCAATCCAACCCACCTAAACAGCTAAACCATGGCACCAAGTCTCCTCCTGAACACCTCCTATGATGGTGACTCCACCACCTCCCCAGGCAGCCCATTCCAATGGGCAATCACTCTCTCTGTGTGAACTTCTTCCTAACATCCAGCCTAAACCTGCCCTGGCACAGCCTGAGACTGTGTCCTCTTGTTCTGGTACTGGCTGCCTGGGAGAAGAGACCAACATCTGCCTGTCTACAACTTCCCTTCGGGTAGTTGTAGAGAACAATAAGGTCATGTGCTGTGTAAGCTAAAATAAGGTACATTTATCTCCTCCTAATTTCACTTTTCCTACATATCTCTCAGTCTTCGTTGATATGATATTCTTGTTCAGTGAAGAAGAATGCCTATGACTGCTATCATAAGTTCCAGTTTAATCCAGTTAGAAATTCCAATTTTACATATCACTTTTGTCACCTCCAAAGTACTATAACCATTAGCAAAAATAGCATGTATACACAAGAGAAATATTTTGCACACATTACTAAGAAAAAATTATTAAAAATAAAATTTCTTTGTGCTTTATTACTATGGAAATTCCTAAGTATATATATATATATATAAAAATCTCACAGTCTCTGTTAGTGTACTTTATTTCTCTTACCATCTGTCTATTGAAATGTATCAACAGTATCTCAATCATTTAGAACAGTTTTAATCTTTTCCTTTTATTGTTTAATGTTAATTAGCTGCTTAGAATCATAGAATCAGTCAGGTTTGGAAGGGACCACAAGGATCATCTAGTTCCAACCCCCCCTGCCATTGGCAGGGACATCCCACACTAGATCAGGCTGGACACAGCCTCATCCAGCCTGCTCTTAAACACCTCCAGGGATGGGGCCTCAACTACCTCCCTGGACAACCCATTCCAGGGCTCCACCACTCTCATGGTGAAGAACCTCCTCCTCACATCCAGCCTGCATCTCCCCACCTCCAGCTTCATTCCATTCCCCCTAGTCCTATCACTACCTGAGAGCCTGAGAAGTCCCTCCCCAGCCTTCTTGTAGGCCCCATTCATTAGCAGTAGCTTAGTAGTTGTAGATGCTGCATGATTGAGGAGGAAATGAATTTTATTATTATTTTTTCTCCTAAAAAATGAAAAGAGCCTGTTTCTTTCTTACATATACATTTCCTAAGTCTTCTTGAAAATAAGTTAGGCTTCTACTTTAATATTATTAATATTGTTATAGCAAATAGAAGTGGGATGAAGTAGAACAACTAATATTTTGGAAGTAATTATACCAGCAGTTTATTGGTGACACAGATTGCAGTTATGTAAGTTTCTTGCTAGGCAACAAACTACAAACAGAGCATTAACTCATGGAAATTTCACAGAATACATCTTGGAATTTGTACATGTCTTATAGAAATGGAACTTTCTAATGACTTAAATGCCAGATGTGTATGAGTGTAAAAAGAGATAGAAATAGTACACCTGGGCAAGATTGTCTGCTCCCTTGCAAATAGCATGTAAATTGATGCTGGTCTGAACGATTAATTCATTCTGGATCACGTGTGTCTACACATATTAGAAACAGTGCAGAGAAGAGCAAGATATAGGAAAATTTAGTTTCTAGTTATTTGTTGTTGATAGATTCTTTCCAGCAGAAATAACACTATTTCAGGAAGATTTAAGTATCATACTCATGAATGGGTCAGGTACTGAAACAAAAATGTTGGATCTCACTGTAGCATTGCAACAAAGTGTGCTTTCTCTTTCACTTGATACTGAAGCCTGTGAGTCAAAAAACAATCATTCTACCCCATGTTTATTCAGTTCTTTAAGGTACTATGTTGTATATACAGACACTAGTTTATAACATCTTTATATAGGAAGTTGCGTAAGCACAGGATTCACATTGCGATTCTATCCTTGAAGCCATGGCTGCATATTGAACTACTTTCAGTCCAATTTTACTATTATTATGATGATGATAGAAACTGCATTAGAAAATAAATAGAATATGAATGAATGATGAATCTGATTAATAACACCAATGAACAAGAATCATGATTCAGTGATATCTTGCATCACGATTTTTGTAGTGCAGTCACCAGTGGTTACGGTTACTGATGAGCCAGGTCCTCTACCTCAGTTCCTTAAACTGAAACTAAGCTCTTTGAAACCAGGTTCATTCTCATTATGTGCAAAGAACTAAAAAAAATATATCAAAGGATAATAAAGAAAAAATATTCTTGCCAGTTATCAATACTTATGAACATCAGACTAGATTGTGTTACTTGAACACTATCAGAAGACCAACATTACCATGTTCTTATCCTAAAAGTGTAAACTGTATGAAGGTGGTAGTTAGAATCATAGAATCAATAAGGTTGGAAAAGACCTCAAAGATCATCAAGTCCAACCTGTCACCCAACACCTCATGACTACTAAACCATGGCTTCAAGTGCCACGTCCAATCCCTTTTTGAACCCCTCCAGAGATGGTGACTCCACCACCTCCCTGGGCAGACCATTCCAATGGCTAACAACTTTCTCTGCGGAGAACTTTGTCCTCACCCCAAGCCTAAACCTCCCCTGAAGCAGCTTGAGACTGTGTCCTCTTGTTCTGGTGCTGGTTGCCTGGGAAAAGAGACCAACCCTCACCTGTCTACAACCTCTCTTGTACTTGTAGAGAGCAATAAGATCTCCCCTTGAGCCTCCTCTTCTCCAGGCTAAACAAACCCAGCTCCCTCAGCCTCTCCTCATAGGACTTGTGCTTGAGGCCTCTCACCAGCCTTGTTGCCCTTCTTTGGACACCTTCAAATGTCTCAATGTCCTGTTAACAGCAAAAAGTATCAATATCTTTTACGCCTTCGGTATTGACTCTATGGGGTTTCCTACTGCTTTCCTTTCTCAAAGTCTGAAGAAATCTGAGAAAAGAGAATATGTCACCTGCCAGATAGACAAACCAGATCTCAAATTTTTGAAGGACAAAACTAGAAATAGATTTTATATGTCTTAGTGGCTTTTCAACCATTTTTAATGCATTGCATTTCAACTTAAAAAGATAGAAATAAAATAGGCTATATTCCTCCACTGAAACTGAAAAATCAGAATATTAGAAATGCAGTTGATTCTGTAGTAATTTAAATGAAACAATATATTTTCCTAAAAGAAGTGTATGTGTATAGCTATTTTCTTAAAAAGACACAGATTTCTGGTTTACTGTTCTGTTAAAAACCTATTGAAGATTACATATTTTCCAACACTTAATTAAATTGGCACCATCTATGAGCCAATATGTCAAGGAAGTACAAATATCTCAGGATACAAACTTGCTTCCACACACCCCACCCCCACTCCCCTTGTTAGGCAGTTAGGAAATTCTGGTGCATAAAGCCAAGGTTTTATGCAGCCATAGATTAAGATTCCAGTTTCTGGGGAAGGACCCATGCCACCTATGAATAATTTAAGCTGTAATATATAACAGGATGAATATACAGCTATCCCGTTGCACAAGTATTTTTCCCACTATGTTCATAATGGGAAGCCCTATGAAGAAAGGCTGAGGGAGGTGAGGTTGATTAGCCTAGAGAAGAGGTGGCTCAGGGGAGAACTTACTGCTCTCTACAACTACCTGAAGGGTGGTTGTAGACAGGCAAGGGCTGGTCTCTTCCCCCAGGCAACCAGCACCAGAACAAGAGGACATAGTCTCAAGCTGTGCCAGGGGAGGTTCAGATTGGATGTTAGGAAGAAATTCTACACAGAGAGAATGATTGCCCATTGGAATGTGCTGCCTGGGGAGGTGGTGGAGTCACCATCATTGGAGATGTTTAGAAGGAGACTTGATGGGGTGCTTGGTTTTGTTGATTAGGTGGTGTTGGATGATGGGTTGGATGCAATGATCTTGAAGGTCTCTTCCAACCTGGTCTATTCTATTCCATTCCATTCCATTCCATTCCATTCCATTCCATTCCATTCCATTCCATTCCATTCCACAATATGGTAAAACTTACCCTCTCCTCCACACCATTATTTTCATTATAGAAAGCAGGTGTTTTCTATGTGAAATAGAGATAACTTGCACTTTGGTGTCCTTTCAACATGCTTTAATCAGTCTGAAGTGCAATTGGTAGACTGAACCTCAAAACTTCTAGCATTGACTAGGATATTCTTTCAGTGGAGTATTTTATGTCTGTTGAGCATCTGATATATTTTAAATATTTCCTCTCACCAGTTCTGAATATAGGGCTAAATAATGAACATTCACAGAAACTGGCTCAATAACATGATTGCCAGAGATAAATGAAGGCTTCAGAAAATGGCTTGCAATAAACAGTGTAAGAAAGACCATTTTCCTCTCAGCACTGTTGAGGGAACAGCATTGAAGTAGCATTTCTAAGCTCCAAAGATTTTAAACCAGGCTTCGGGGTCTAAGGAAGAAGATTTATAACTAATATTGTAAGAGATTCAAAGAGCTTGTGATTCCAGCAACCATTGAGATGTCGTGTTGCAGAACAAAGCCCAGAGAGACCTCTTTTTCCTCCTACTCCTCTTTAATCAGGTCTCTATTTTTCCTGAAGATAAAGTAAATAAAGGAAGCACTTGCATTTCATTCTGTCCTCTCCAGGTACACTATACATGGTATAAAAGTGGCAGGGGGACACTAAGAACAGTTTGCTTCCAACAAGGAACTTGCTGGTCTAAGAAACTTATGGAATAGAGCAAATAATTTAATTATTAAAATTATATTTTCAGTTTCATTTTTTACTTCATGCTAGTGCAAATTCCATTGTCTTAAGTCTCCTTGTCTTCTATGATGATAGAATTTTTTTAAGGAATGGGGTGAATAGTGTGTCTATGCTGAGTCATGATACACCATTTAGCCAGGGAATTACGGACTTGTCAGCCTGACCTCAGTGCCAAGCAAGATTATGGAACAGGTCATCTCAAGCACAATCACACTGCACTTACAGGATGGCCAAGGGATCAGGCCTAGCCAGCATGGATTTAGGAAGGGCAGGTCCTGCCTGACCAACCTGATCTCCTTCTATGATCAGGTTACCCGCCTGGTGGATGTGGGGAAGGCTGTGGATGTAGTCTACCTGAACTTCAGCAAGGCCTTTGATACTGTCCCCCACAACAAACTTCTGGCCAAGCTGTCAGCCTGTGGCTTGGACAGCAGCACTCTGCACTGGGTTAGGAACTGGCTGGATGTCCAAGCCCAGAGAGTAGTGGTGAATGGTACCATATCCAGCTGGTAGCCAGTCACTAGTGGTGTCCCCCAGGGATCAGTCCTGGGCCCCATGCTCTTTAATATCTTTATTGATCATCTGGGTGGGGGCATTGAGTCCATCATTAGTAAATTTGCAGATGACATCAAGCTGGGGGTGGGTGTTGATCTGTTAGAGGGTAGGAGAGCTCTGCAGAGGGACCTTGACAGGATGGACAGATGGGCAGCGTCCAAGGGCATCTAAGTGTCAGGTTCTACGCATTGGCCACAACAACCCCATGCAGTGCTACAGGCTGTGGTCAGAGTGCCTGGAGAGTGGACACGCAGAAAGGGACCTGGGGGTACTGGTAGACAGTAGGCTCAACATGAGCCAGCAGTGTGCCCAGATGGCCAAGAAGGCCAATGGCTTCCTGGCCTGTATCAGGAACAGTGCGGCCAGCAGGAATAGGGAGGTCACTGTGTCCCTGTACTCAGCACTGGTTAGGCCACACCTTGAATGCTGTGTCCTGTTCTGGGCTCCTCAGTTTAGGAAAGATGTTGACTTGCTGGAACCAGCTTGGAAAAGACCTTTGAGATCAAGTCCAACCTATCATCAAACACTATCTAATCAAGTAAACCATGGCACCAAGCATCCTAACCAGTGTCTTCATAAACACCTCCAGTGTGACTCCACCACCTCCCTGAGCAGCACATTCCAATGGCCAATCTCTCTTTCTGGGAAGAACTTCTTCCTAATATCCAGCCTAAACCTCCCCTGGTGCAGCTTGACACTATGTCCTCTTGTTCTGGTGCTGGTTGCCTGGGAGAAAAGACAAAGTCCCACCTGGCTACAACCTCCCTTCAAGTAGTTGTAGACAGCAAGAAGGTCACTTCTGAGCCTCCTCTTCTCCAGGCTAAGCAACCCCAGCTCTCTCTGCCTCTCCTCATAGGGCTTGTGCTCCAAACCCCTCTCCAGCTTTGTTGCCCTCCTCTGGACATGTTCCACCAAGTCGATCCCCTCATCCAGATCATCAATAAAGATATTAAAGAACATGGGGCCCAGCACTGATCCCTGGGGGACACCACTAGTGACTGGCTGCCAGATGGATGTGGCACCATTCACCACCACTCTCTGGGCTCAGCCCTCCAGCCAGTTCCTAACCCAGTGCAGACTGCTGCTGTCCAAGCCATGAGCTGACAGGTCGGCCAGGAGTTTGCTGTGTGGGACGGTGTCAAAGGCCTTGCTGAGTTCCAGGTAGTCTACATCCACAGCCTTCCCCATATCCACCAGGTGGGTCAGCTGATCATAGAAAGAGATCAGGTCAGTAAGGCAGGACCTGCCCTTCCTGAGTCCATGCTTCCTAAATCAATGCATCCTAAATCCATGCATAAGTAAGTTCACAGAATAGTGTTCAACAGTATTGATGCCTTTAAGATCCTCATATGTGAGGTATTTGAAGATAAATCTAGAGAAAGAAACTTGTAAGTAGCAAAGAGCAGAGACCTGAACATTTGATTCAGCTCTTGATTTGGTGTTCCCCAAAAATAAGACTGAGAAAGAGTTTGTTGAATGCAAGGCTGGACTGTGCTCCTAGAGTGTTTCCATGAAACAGCTTCTGAATACATAAGATAATGGTTTTAAAGGAATTAATCATATTCTGAAAGCTGGCCCAGCTAAGCAGTCTACATAAAATTTGAACAACTTAATCACAATTTTTAAAAGGTAATAATAAAATCTAGTGGTAAGCAAATGATTATGCTGACTACATAAAATTTCAGACAATAGAAGGCAACTACGTATTTCCACACTTATCCAATCAACTCATTAGAAGTCTCAGGGCCATAGAATCTAGTACAGGTCACACAGGAGCACATCCAGATGGGTCCTGAATGTCTCCAGAGAACGAGACTCCACACATCTCAGGCAGCCTGTTCCAGTGCTCTGTGACCCTCACAGGGAAGAAGTTCCTCCTCATGCTGAGGTGGAACCTCCTGTGCTGTAGTTTATATCCATTGCCCCTTGTCCTATCACAGGGTGCAAGTGAGCAGAGCCTGTCCCCTCCCACTTGACAACCAGCCCTCAGGTACTTATAAACATTTATTCAATCCCCCCTCAGTCTTCTCGTCTCCTGACTAAAAAGCCCCAGGTCTCTCAGTCCATGCTCATAGGGCACATGTTCCAGACCCTCAGTCATCCTGGTGCTGTCTGCTGGTATCCAAGGTAAAAAAATCACTCTTGCAGAACTTTTTCTGTTGTTGTTAAAACTTGTTATTTTGATCTGAAAAACACAGATTTGCCCACCAAGCAAAATGACAATTATGGAAAGATTTCATTGTAATAGCCACCATTGTGCTTTATTTGATGAAGTATTGATGGGTTTGTTCTTGTTGCATGGAGGCAAAGCAAACCACGAACTGCAGTTGTACATTATGAAAGATTCATGGAAAATGAAGTTATTTTAAAATCCATTTTTTTCACCACTACCTCCCCTTTCCCACCATATCTGCCCTTTATCCACCCCACCTGCCCCATTTTCCCCCATTTTCCCCTATATTCCCCTCAAACCCCAGAGCACCTGGGCTCTGTTGGAGTCTCCTCCCACCCCAGGTGTGACTACTTTGCCCTCGCCTCCCACTCTCCTTTTTAATCCCCTCCCAGAAAGGCAGAAGTCCCAAGCTGAGCCCATCTGGGCTGAGGATCCTCCTCTCATTGCTGGTGAGTGCCCCGGTGCACACTGGGTGATGGTGGTGGTGACAACAAAGGCCGGGGGGCCTGGTGGCCCCCCGGCTAGGTAGGGCTATTATTGATGATCTCTCCAATATCCTCCATGGGTGTTGGCTGGGCCTCCTTACTGGGGCTGAGCTGCTCTTTGTGGTATCTGGGCTAGTTGAGGGCCATTATAATGGCATATTATAATGTATTATTATACATGAAATTCCTATTATGGTCCTGTTCCTTTTTTGGCCTGCTGTTTGAGGGTGTTGTTCCATGTCAGAGCGCAGTAGCGTGGCTGTGAACTGCACTCTAGTTCTTGTTACAGAACACAGAATTAACCAGGTTTGAAAAGACCTTCAAGATCATTGAGGCCAATCTACAAACAACCCCAGCCCCCTCAGCCACTCCTGTAACAGAGCTGGCAAGAACAGCTCTCCTACTCTAACACTGAATTTATTAAACATATTAAAATCACCATGAATAACTGAGTAGGATCTACAAACGAAGTGTTTTTTCCTGTGTTGAATTAGCTTAATTTAAATAGAATAGGTAATTTGAAATAGGAAGAGCCAAACAAAGTGGCTTTCCTGTGTTGGACCAAGTGAACTTTCTCCTCAATCTGGTGGCAGAGTTGAAGAATGAAGTGACTGAGCTGAAGGGTGAAGTATCAAGGCTCAGGTCAATAAGGGAAAGCGAAAGGGAGTTAGATATGTGGGAGGAGGTTGTGCAGACCTCCCCTGCTGAGGGAAGCATCCCTGGAAACAGGGAGGGACGGATACAGGTCCCTGTCAAGGGTAGCAAGGGAAATCCATCCTGGCCCTCTCCTCCTCTTCTGTTGTCCATGCATAATAAGTATGAGGTCCTGCAGGCTGAGGGCAATGTAGGTGAGAGTGCTGAGGAGCAGCCATCTGGGGTGATGCCTAAGGCCAAGCAGTTCCCACCAACTATAATGACCAGCTTCATGAAGAAAGAGGAGGGTTATAGTCGACAGCCCTACCAGAGGGGATGTGTTATCAGACCTATTGGTCACCAATGCAAATGAGCTAATCAAAGACAGTGAGACTGGAGACAGCCTGGGCTGTGGTGATCTTGCATTGTTGGAGTTTGCAGTCCTGAAGGATATGAGGTCTCTTCTCCCAGGCAACCAGCACTAGAACAAGAGGACACAGTCTCAGGCTGCACCAGGGGAGGTTTAGGCTGGAGGTCAGGAAGAAGTTCTACACAGAGAGAGTGATTGCCCATTGGAATGTGCTGCCTGGGGAGGTGGTGGAGTCACCATCATTGGAGGTGTTTAGAAGGAGACTTGATAGGGTGCTTGGTTGCATGGTTTAGTTGATTAGGTGGTGTTGGATGATAGGTTGGACTTGATCTTGAAGGTCTCTTCCAACCTGGTTTATTCTATTCAGGAGAGTTATAAAAACTGATTTATTTACAATTAGATCTGCTCTCTTCCCAATAAAATAAAATATATAGATTTGGTCTGCAGTTGAGAATTTCTGTTACAGTATTTGGAAAGATGAACTAAAACTCACTGCACACTCACTCATCACAGAATCACCCAGGTTGGAAGAGACCTCACAGATCATCAAGTCCAACCTGTCATCACAGACCTCATGACTAAACCTGGCACCAAGTGCCACATCCAGTTCCCTCTTGAACACCTCCAGGGATGGTGACTCCACCACCTCACTGGGCAGCCCATTCCAATGACCAAAATCTCTCTCTGTGAAGAACTTTCTCCTCACCTCGAGCCTAAACTTCCCCTGGCACAGCTTGAGACTGTGTCCTCTGAAAAGTCTCCCCAGGGACCCAGAAATACACTCACAAAAAAATGGTTTGCAGAAAGGGCAAGGCTCCTTTAAGGACACTATAGCAGAGAGATTCCCCTAGCTGCTAGAGGTTATTTTTCCAAGCGGAGAGGGAGAGCACCAAGGAAACCAGAAAGAGAGGGGTTGTTCCCTCAGCAGCACCTTGTTTTTTTACAAGAATTTGAGGTTTGGCATATGGTGATGGTAATTAGTTGGCATTCAAGACAAAAGGAGATATCAGAAATAAGATAAATATTGACGCCTGCTTGCTTGTCAAGCAGGGGGTCTTTGTCTTACAGCTCGTGGTGTGGGTGTGAAGCTTCCTGGGGAGGGAAGTGTTTAAATGGATATACTATTTACAAATATTTACATTATTCATATAAATGCTACTCACCTAAACTCCCATTACAGCTTATAACAAGTTCATCAAGCCACATACCAGGCTTCAATGCCCCCTGGGCCTCCCACCATTCCTCACTACCCTCAGTCCCCTTCTCCTCTCCCTGCCCCACCCCTCTTCCTCTGCCACTCTGCTCTGGTGAGACCTTGACTGAAGCAATGTGTTGAGATCTGGAGTCCTCAGGGCAAGAAAGACATGGACATGTTGAAGCAGATCCAGAGGAGGGTCACTAAAATGGTCAGAGGAGCACCTCTTAGAACAGGTTGTACAGAGTTGGGGTTGTTCAGCATAGAGAAGGCTCCCAACCTTAGATTATGTAAAGGGGGCTTATAAGAAAGATGACAACAGATTTTACAAGTAGGGCCTGTTGTGACAGGGATAATAATTTAAAACTAAAAGAAAGTAAGTGAGGATAGTAAGGTACTGAAACATATTGCCCAGAAAGTTGTAGATGCCCCATTGCTGGAAACATTCAAGGACAGGGGAGGTTTAGGCTGGGTGTTAAGAAGAAATTCTTCCCAGAAATAGTGATTTGCCATTGGAATGGGCTGCCCAGGGAGGTGGTGGAGTCAGCATCAGAGGTGTTTAGGAAGAGACTTGATGGGGTGCTTGGTGCCATGGTTTAATTGTTTAGATAGTGTTGGAGGATGGGTTGGATGTGAAGATCTATTCCAACCTGGTTTATTCTATGCTATGCTATTCTAATCAGAGATTGGGTGGGGTCCTCAACAACCTGATCTAGTTGAAGATGTCCCTGTTTGTTATAGGGTCATTGGACTAGGTGATGCTTAAAGTACTTTCCAATTCAATCTGCTTTATAACTCTCAGATTCTGGAATCTCTGACAAAAGGATTGCTAGGGCGTACTACGTCAGGTACAACTAGTTAATCAGATCACTCCAGGCTATTTCTCTTAACAAGTGAGTGATAGGAGTGCTTTAGGCTGTCAGGTTCTTCTCTCCTGTTTCAAAGCATACTTCACTGACTGAAAAGCAAAAAAATCATCTCTCCTAATTAAAGGTGTCTGCAGATACTTTTAAATATCTAAATGCACACTTTGATCACATGATGCTGGGCCCCATCCTCTTTAACATCTTTATTGATGATCTGGATGAGGGCATTGAGTCCATCATCAGTAAATTTGCTGATGACACCAAGCTGGGGACAGGAGTTGATCTGCTAGAGGGTTGAGAGGCTTTGCAGAGAGACCTCGACAGGCTGGACAGAAGGGCAGAATCCAACGGCATGAGATTGAACACATCCAAGTGCCGGGTTCTGCACATTGGCCACAACAACCTCATGCAGTGCTACAGGCTGGGGTCAGAGTGGCTGGAGAGCAGCCAGGCAGAGAGGGACCTGGGGGTGCTGGTTGATGGTAGGATGAACATGAGCCTGCAGTGTGCCCAGGCAGCCAAGAGGGCCAATGGCAATGGCATCCTGGCCTGCATTAAGAACAGTGTGGCCAGCAGGAGCAGGGAGGTCATTGTGCCCCTGTACACTGCACTGGTTAGGCCGCACCTCGAGTACTGTGTCCAGTTCTGGGCCCCTCAGTTTAGGAAGAATGTTGACTTGCTGGAACGAGTCCAGAGAAGGGCAACGAAGTTGGTGAGGGGCTTGGAGCACAAGCCCTATGAGGAGAGGCTGAGGGAGCTGGGGCTGCTTAGCCTGGAGAGGAGGAGGCTCAGGGGAGACCTTATTGCTCTCTACAACTACCTGAAGGGGGGTTGTAAACAGGCAGAGATTGGTCTCTTCTCCCAGGCAGCCAGCACCAGAACAAGAGGACACAGTCTCAGGCTGTGCCAGGGGAAGTTCAGGCTGGAGGTCAGGAGGAAGTTTTACACAGAGAGAGTGATTGCCCATTGGAATGGACTGCCCGGGGAGGTGGTGGAGTCGCCGTCACTGGAGGTGTTCAGGAGGAGACTTGATAGGGTGCTTGGTTGCATGGGTTAGTTGATTAGGTGGTGTTGGGTGATAGGTTGGACACGATGATCTTGAAGATCTCTTCCAACCTGGTTTATTCTATTCTATTTTGAACAGTGCTATTTCTCTTGATACATTCTTTAAAGAGGGAGATGAAATTAAGGACAGTGTTTAAGTTTTTGATGGTTATATTTAGATAAGATGAATCTTGCACTTGTATTTCTTATTGTACATATATATATTAGGTATGAATTTCACATCATATTGAGGTCATGCTAAGATAAAATAGCTCCTTATGAAGTGATGTTATCTGGGGTAATACCTACCATTCCATTCTTCACTAGTTGGGCAGGCTGCTAAGCACAATAAGGCTGTTAGAGTTCTCATTTGGTAGAGTTATAACATTCAAATGAAGCTTGTGAAACAGGAAACAAGACCATTACAAGGTCTTGAGCTACCTGCAGTATTTTAAAACAAATCTAGAGAAGTTTGATACTGAAAAACATCATGAAGTCAATAAATGAGTGTTGATTTCTGCAGCTATCACACCGTTTTTGGGCTAATACTTATGACCTTGCTGGTGGGGACAGCATGCTCTGCCATGATACCGCAGAGCTGTTTGCAGCATCCTCCACGCTAACCATAGAATGTAAGAAGAGGCCACCTGAGACATGTATGGAGACAGACTGCTTGCATTCAAATCAAGTCCACAATACTAAAGCTTATTTGTGTATTTCTAAAACCTATCCATGTGTTTCTAAAGATCACTTATGTTGAGTGAACTTTGCGATTTTTGTCAGCCTTCTAAGCCTTGATAATTCTAAAACAAACTGACATCATGAACTCAAAAATCCTAGCTGGAAATCAGTATTTGTTGATGGTTCTTCTGACAACAGCTGGAATATGTTCTTGCATTTCATTCCTTTCAAATGAGGAAAGCATACCTGTGTATTGTTTTTTTTTTTTAATCAGTACCAGGTATTTTCAAAACACTAATGTTTTGCTGTCCATTTATGTTTAAATGGGTCGCCAGAATTGGAGATAATTATCTAGTATAACTGATTCTTTCCCCATACAGATTTGTCATAACTCTCAAGGGAGAACAGTGAAACAGTGCAACTTTTTTTAGTGCATATTCAGCTTTAGATTTTAAAGATCATGACCTTTTTGGGGGAAAGGTTAGGTATGAATTGCTTCAATATTTTATCATACCAAGAAACAGCAATGTTCCAATGAATATATAGGTAGTGGCATTTCAATAGCTTTGAATATTTTTTTTTTTCCTCTTCTCTCAACCCACCATTGATCAACTGTAAGTCCTAGAAAAATGCAGCCAGACTTGTTAAAGCACCCTCCTTAATTCTGGTCCAGAAGCCTTTGTCATTTTTACAATCTGTTGCAAAAAATTGCTTGCCTTGTAAAATGTCATTCCTCTCACTTCCCTCTAGGCCTTGCAGTAGCTCACTGGCTTCACATTAGATTTCTGGGGCACTTGTAATACCAAGTGGGAGATCACAAGAAGAACATATTTCCAAGTGATATTGGGGGAAAAAAAAAAATAATAAGCCAGCTTGGTGTTTTAAGGCAGAGTGAGACATAAGTAAATCCACTGAAATCACCATTGTATTTAGGAAGGGTAACATCACTTTAAGCCTGCAATTCTGAGCTTGATAATGGAGATTACACTGTCTTGTCCTTAACTGCCTTATGAACCATAAAGGAACCTGTCTGATATGCAGCTTATATTTCATCAGTGTGCCTGCTTATACCATTCCTTTTCAATCTACACAGGTCTCTGATCAGACAGTTTAAGAGAGATGTCCATATTTCCAAACTAAACCATTTTTTCTGTCTGATCTTTAGATTTCTTTAAATATTCAGATTAGAGAATTATATTGCCAACAATTACACCTCTCATCTGAGAAATCTCATGCATAACTATCTGAATGAATATTTAGCATGGGTGGGTTGTTTCGGTTTGTTTTGGTTTTTTCCCCCCTTTTTGTTACCTTAATAGAAGCTTTAGGCAAAGCTATTGATGAATAAATTTATAAGCTGTTATATTTAAAAACATTTTTAGTGCAAAGAATGTACTTTTTAAGCAGGAACTGTTGCAGTCTGTTATTACTCACAGAGACACATAGGCTGTACAGAAGTCAGTTACACAAAATTGTACATATTTAATTCTGCATTCTTAAATGTTTGAGAATTATGAGGTAAATATTAAACATCTTACAAAAACAATGCCTTCTCACATTGTACATTACCACACCTGACACTAATAATGTCCAAAATAACTGCTGGAGGAAAGATCTTAGAGCATTTCTTGATTTTATAATTTAGTTTTCATTTGAGATGCAGCCAGATGCTGGCTTACAGAACAGCTGGAGCTATTCAGCAGATGTCAGCTCCATAGCTGTTAGTTGTCGCTCCTCACTTGAGATGCGATAACTGGATGCATGACTACTGCTGGCCTGTTTCAGGCCAAGTAAAGCAGATTATTTTAAGAAAGCAGTGGAAGTCACTTAGGCAAACTCCGTTTACTTATGCAGAACTGAACTCAGAATGAACCCAGAAATATACTCACACTTGTACCATCTACAATGTCAGAATTAAGCCCAGGAATCCTATACAGACACTAAAGAGAAAGAGAGGCGCCTTGTTTTGTGTAATGTGATGGTTCACCTGGGCCTACCTCTCCAGGTATCTTTGGATAATATGCCTTCCCTGTGGCATATCAACACCAACCAGCTTGGTGTCATCTGCAAACTCGCTGAGGGTACACTCAATTGCACTGTCAATGTCACTGATGAAGATATTAAACAGTGCAGGTCCCAGTACAGACCCCCAAGGGACACCACCAATTACTCATCTCCATCTGGACACCAAACCATTGACAACTGCGCTTTGCATGCAACCATCCAACCAGTTTCTTATCCACTAAACAGTCCATATTCATGTTCCTTAGATGGTGACAAACCTTGTTTTCATTTACAGTCAGAGAGGCTTTGCTTCCCTGGTCCCTGTGTTGAGGCCTTTCAACTTGAGAGGTTTGCCAGTGAGGCAAGTTGCCAGTGAAGAACAAGGCAAAAAAGTTCTTAGAGCCTCAGCTTTCTCCCTGTTACTAGCTCACCACTCTTGTTTATCAAGAAGGGTATGTTTCCTGTAACTTTGCTTATCTAGTTGACAGGGCTGTGGAAGCCCTTTTTGTTATCCTTGCTAGGTTCAACTCCAGCTGTGCCCACCCTGGCCTCCCTGACCTCAACCCTACACAACCAGGAAGTGTTACTGTACTCTTCCCAAACTACCACTCCCTTTTTGAACTGCCTGTAGAGGTCATTCTTGACCTTCAGTTTGACCAGCAATTCATGACTCAGACATGCTGGTCTCTCCCTTGCCCAATTTCTTACACTTTGGCATCAAGAACTCTTGCATTTTGTGGAAAGTGTACTTAAACATCTGTCAGCTCTGGTCTGGTCCCTTGTCTCTGAGGACTATTTCACAGGGATTCCTATTGATTAACTCCCTGAATGTCTGGAAGGTTGCTTTCCTAAGTTCAGGTTTCTGACTAAACTCCTTGTCTGACTCATATACCTTAGGACCGTGAACTCTGAATTCTTGCTTTCAAAGGACTGAATACTTCCTTTCAAAGTACAGTTGTACCTTTGCATCCCTTTGGGAAAGAGTACCCACATGCAACAGTAAGCTTTTGGGTTGCATGGACCAAGACTATGCATTTGCTGTGCTCCCATTTTATAGGACACTGTTCTTTTCTTCTCTGCAGTCAGCCTATTGCTAGTAAAAGGGGAAAGGTGAGACATGTTCCTCACCCATGTTTCCTTTCCTTTGGTGATATTTTTGTTGTTATTTCAAATAGATTAAGTATAGCTATGTCATCATTTCAGAATTAGCTGAAGGCCTGTGGGTATGAGCCTATAAGCTATTTCAACTGTATTTTAGTAGAAACATTCAAACTACTTAAATCATTCTTTCTTGCAAGCAAATTACATCCTAGATGAATGTTAAAGAACTTGTTTGTCTATATAGATCTCAGAAGAAAAAAAAAGTGACCTAATTGTGAGAAGGCTGTGAAGCTGTTTAGCAGACATCCTCAGAAAAAAAGTGATAGAGTAGAATAGAATTAACCAGGTTGGAAAAGACCTTTGAGATCATAGAGTCATCCAGCACCACCTAATCATCTAAACCATGTCACCAAGCACCCCTTTCAGTCTCTTCATAAACACCTCCAGGGATGGTGACTCCACCACCTCCCTGGACAGCACATTTCAATGGCCAATCACTCATTCTATGAAAAACTTCTTTCTAACATCCAGTCTAAACCTCCCCTGGCACAGCTTGAGACTGTGTCCTGTTGTACTGGTGCTGGTTGCCTGGGAGAAGAGACCAACCCTCACCTGGCTACAACCTCCCTTCAGGTAGTTACAGCAATAAGCAATAATCATCTTGCTAATTTGAGTAACGACCCCATTCAGGCTTAATTGTTTCCTAAACTCAGCTACCTGCCAGAATGAAAAGCCAGAGGTATCTTCTGTTGTTGCTGTTGTTTTGTTTGTGGTTGGATGATCGGTTGGTTGTTTTTTTGTTAGATTTCGGCAGAAGTAGCCACTTGAACATGGCTTACAGCCTTTTAGCAAGGAAAATGCAAATAGTAAGTGTAAGCTACAGGTTTTGGGGAGGGGATAGGGAAGGGGATGTCAAAGAAAGAAGAATATGAAAAAGGGACTTGCTAATGACCAACCTGCTAGTGTACCACCACTAAGTGTAGTGATACCTCTATATAGAATCACTTTCATGCCCTTTTGTTATCTGATGGACTGAACACGTATGAGATAAAGTACAAAAAAGAATGAACATAACTCTAGAATTCCCAAACCAGTTAAGTGTGTGCTACATTTAGGTATATTTTCTAAAGGATTTTACAACAGAAAAAACTTATCCCAGTTTTACAAGAACAATTTTCATAACAGTTATATCTTTCATTTTCCTCTTTAAAAGTTTAGTACATGCATAATACAAGCTTCTAGTAGAAGGACTTACTTAGCCTTATTAGCCATTCACCTGTGCCAAAACAGGGGACAGTGACAGTTTTTAGGAAAATAGCCTTACCATGAGTGAAAGGGTCATGACTTCCCCTGTACATTGATATTCTGACAAGCCTCAACAAATACTGGTTGTAATTTGTAAAACCAACCATAAATTTCAGCCTTCCTTTCCATCCTCAGAACAACCATTTCTGTCCTGTCATGTAAGTGTCAACTCACGTAATTAGGTGTAAAGAGGCATGTGGTGCCAATATGTAATACTGGCACAGAACAAAGAATTCTTGGGGAAAAAAGGTGCCATTTTCAGGGCAATGCCAACTGTCCACATAAACCTACCATTGCTTGACTTCTGTGCTGACTTGTGAATAGGCAAAATGCCATCCAAACAGACGTTCAAGACTTCAGAGAGGCAAAATACCATGTATGTATACTAATATATTTGCAGGGAGCGCAGTTCCTACCAAGAATGTCAACTCATCCATCTGTTGTGAAAATCCAGACCCACAGCTATGGGAATGAGCCACAAATGACCCATCAATAATTTGGATTTGTTTCTAACAAGATTCTTCTTCAACAGAGAGAAAAAATTTGGCCTACTACCCCCTCTCTAGGATTACAGATAATCATTTTAGCAAAGTCTTTAGTGTCTCTAGTCTCTGTAAAATTATACATGATAGAGCACAGTGCTGCTGCACCTGCTGCCATGCCTTGCCAGCGCTTTGTGTGCTTCAGCTTTCACACTGGTTTCTAAAATGACTAAAGGAATTCTACAGGTAGACACCAAGTTTAAAAGAAAAAGCAGCAGTAGAAGCCATGTATTTTAACTAGGTTAAAAATTGCAAAGCAGCCAAATTTTGGAAGATAGTTGCTACAACTCCCAGTTTCTGGTGATTGGAGGATTTTACCTTGCTATGCACAAGACTGTGCAGAGCACTTGTTGGCCAAAACGTGCTGTTTCCAGAGACGAAACCGATTGTTAAATTTAGGTACTTTTACTTTTCTTTGGCATCTGATTTTCAGAATGTTGAACACCTAGCTTTCTTAAAATGTACTTATTTAGGCTGAGTGACATGAAAGCTTACTTACAACCTTCATAGTATTATTTTAAATATATGAAATGTGAACAGAGTACATCCAAACACACACATAGACACATGCAAGGAACACAGCTACTGATGCCAACAGCTATGAACAAGACAGATTTACTTCAAAAATACATATAGGCTTGGTCTTTATAAGGCAAGAGGTTAATCTGTCTGTCTATATATCCATTTTGTAACTCAGTTATCAGTCATGTTTTACCCTGCAGAAAAGAGCAGAGCTGCAGCTGAGATTAAATCCAAAAAGAGCCAACGAGAACGTGACCCCAAATCTCTTCAGATTCTGGTTTTTTTTCAGTGCTGTAAGCAATAAACATGTCAAGTGAGAGAATCCTCTCATGTGCACACACAATGAAAAAGAAGAATAATGGCATATGACTCTAATTAGTGACTATACAACATTGAGCTAAATACAAATAAATAATATAAACATAATCTATTAAATTACATTTCTAAGATACCCCAAAATAATCCATGTGAAAAACTTGTGAAAAAGGTTAGCTCTCTACTCTCTTTGACTTAACACACTTGAAAAATCAGCAGATAAAAGAAAGCAAATTGCTAAGGTACCCCAGTAAAGCCTTCTGAGAGAAAAGCAATTGGGGAATGAAAGTGAGAGTAGTTCTTAACTTGGGCATGAGAATTTGAGAAAGAGAGTGAAGCAATTTCTTTGGTGTCTGAGACCCAATTATGTTACTGCAACTTGAACTGCTTGTGTAAGTGAAGAGGGAAGCACTTCTGGTTTTAAAGAGCTTTCCCTCTTTGTTGCCACCTTTGCTAAATAAGGGAGAGCTATGGCATTATGATGTGAAAGTGCATATGTACATTCCAAGTGTTGTACAACGAGATTTCATTTTCATGGAGAGTTAATAGAATGTCAGGCTGCTCTCACTTTACATTCATGTATAATTTCAGTGATGACTTAAGAGTTAAGAGTAGACAAAAATAAAGGATTTCTTGACCTATCTGAAAATATAACATTTTAGCATTCCTCTCTGAGAAAAATAGAACAGAAAACATGGGAAAACCAAAAATGACAATATTTCTTAGGCTTTCAGATTGGTTATTTTTTTAGTTAAAGAAACAGCTTGTTTGGGGGGAAAAAAGAAAAGGAAAAAAGTTTTAAAAAAAACCAACAACTTGCTGGAGGCAATTTTAAAATACAAATTTCATAAAATAATACGACAACTACATGCGTGATGATCATGAGTGATGGGATTAAAAGTAACTGGTGTCTTTACAAAGGAAGAATTGTCTGAAGGAGGGCTAGAAGAAGAAAGGAGGGGAACCAGGCAGTGTCCCTTATCTATGTGTATAAACAACAAAGCAGCAGCTGCAAAAGACCTTTATCCTAAATTCAAGGTAAATCAGTGGGAGTCTGTCAGAGGATGACAAGACACTGAACATAGCCTAAACTTCTGAACTTTCTGACTAGCGCACAGGCTTAATAGACTTCTAAATATTAACTTCTCCGCCCAGCGTTGTGAGGAACCTAATTTAAATGAACATACGATGTATCTACTAGGGGGGGGTTGCATGTGAAGGGGGGCGTATAGTAGGCGTTTCGGGAAAGACTGAATCCTGATTACCTAGCCTATAGGGAAATGGAGAGGGAAATTTGCTGCCAGGAAATTAGGATAAAAGGGGGCTGTGTCTCCTAGCAATTTGAGAGAGACCACCAGGAATTATCCTGTGGACTCTCCCTTTATTCAAATAAAGCCTTACTAAACTCCTCTGTCTCTGTGAACAGGAACTTCTAAGTAGAGAGAGAATTTTTCCTTCCAAGAGGGTATAAGTGCATGCTCAAAGAAAAGAGAAAAACAAAGAGAAAAGGAAGGAATGTAGAAGAGATATGTCTTCAATTTCACGTTATTAAGCAAAAAGGAATTAAAAGCCAGTGATATACTGAATTCTATTACCTGTGGCAATTCTAATGTTTTTTAAGCTTGTGGGCATTTCAACAGGGAATTTTACAGTAGATTTTTCTCTATGTATGTGTGTGTATGTACATATGGATATGTATGCATATAATACAAAGGAGATTTAGGAGAACAGTATTGTACAAAACAAGAAACATACTGGTTATTCGTTATTAACCTAATATTAACAAGGCAGGAATGCTTATTGGAGCCAGGTGTGGCCCTGGCATTCTTTTTGTCTTGCTTATCACAGCAGTTAACTATTCCCACCTGCAATCAACTTTTAAGGACAGAAGTTGTTTTTCCTGCCCCTCTCCCCCTACCCCACCCTCTGCAGAAGATATCAAGTCGAGAGGCCCATCAAGAAATGTTTGTGCAACTGAAAAGCCCACTTGGTGAGACAGCTACAGCCCCACTCCCATACTTTACACAATAGAAAACCCAGGTATAAATACAAGCCCTTTTTTGGAACCCAAATATGTGGGTTAGAACTTGACAAAACCCGCTGAAGTGTCCCCAAGGATTCGTTATCTTCTCCCTCCCAGAAGGGATCCCCTTACGGTAAGCTGCGACCTGGGCTCTACAGAGTGTGTTTTCTCCCAGGTAATTATGAGTGTAATTACAATTCTATTTTCTTAAAGCTCTACAGCGATTTCTGCAGTTAAGTTCACCGGCAATCACAAAGACACTGTATGTACGTTGCAACTGTAAACAAACCCTGTTATTCGGCATCTGACTGCTGAAATGCAGCCTGCCCCACAGCAGACTGGTCTGTTGGCGCATCTGGCGTCGGACCAGACCTATAATCACGGGAAAACAGTGGTGTTTTCTCAGCACCCAACTGCTCCCTTTGAAGAGATTTGGACCAACATCGAAACTGGGCTGTCAGTGTGTCTAGTGTCAAACCTATAACAACCTCTCCTAATTAGCATCCCTATTAAGAGCTAAATCCAGCTGCACCTAGACCCTCTGATTTTTGAAGTCTCGGTTAGACTGCGAGAGGATTCTTTTACTGAATTTACCCTCCCACTTCATGCAACGGTGGCGACACAAAACCAACCTACACTACTTAGTAACCAAAAATAGATTTTCTCAGCAGGATGGGTGTAGTGACTGAATAGCAAACCTGTATTCTAAAATTTGCATTCTGAGACATGTAGGCACACACACATTTCACACGGACACTGCTAAAGGTCCCAGCTCCTCTGGGCTTGTTCATGATGAACCTCTGTGATGCTCACTTCTGACTGGCAGCCAAGGAAATCCCTACTGACTATTACTGTGCAGACAGAGTATATTCTGTTGAGAAGCAAATCCACTGTTCCTGTGCTGTCAGTTTTGATGCACACCATCAGTTGCTAACACAAGGTAAATACACCTCAGAAAGATTGTATTGATTTTTATCAAGTCCTGGTTGAGGACAGTCCCCATTGCTCCCAAGATGCTCCTGTTTATTTCTAAATACTTCAGGTTACTCAGGGAACTAATTCAGAGGGTTCCTTGGGATAAAGCCCTTAATAAAGGGGTCTAGGAGGGCTGGACCTGCTTCAAGGAAGAATTGTTGAAGGTGCAGGGACAGGCTGTGCCAAAGTGCTGGAAGATGAACCGTCAGGGCAGACGGCCAGCCTGGATGGTTAACAAACTTTTAATGGAACTAAGGGAAAAAAAGAGGGTGTATCATCTTTGGAAGAAAGGTGAGGCAACCCACGGAATGTTTAAGGATGTTTCCAAATCATGTAGGAAGAAAATTAGGGAGGCAAAAGCACATTTGGAACTTAAACTGGCCTCTACAGTGAAGGATAACAAAAAGTCCTTCTATAAATATATTAATAGCAAGAGAAAGGGAAAGGACAACCTCCACTCCTTGGCGGACACGGAGGGGAACATTGTAACAAAGGATGAGGAAAAGGTAGAGATACTTAACACCTTCTTTGCCTCAGGTTTTACTAGAAGGACAGAACGTCTTCCTGACAGCTGACCTGCACAGCTGGCAGAAGGAGCCAGAGAGGTGCACAGTTTCCCTATGTTCCATGAGGAGATGGTTGGAACTCTCCTCAGCAGCCTGGAGCCCCACAAGTCCATGGGACCAGATGGGATCCATCCTAGGGTGCTGAGAGAGCTGGCAGATGAGCTGGCATTTCCATCATTTTCCAGCAGTCCTGGCTCACTGGAGAAGTCCCAGAAGACTGGAAGCTGGTGGATGTGAGGAGGCCTGTGGATGTGGTCTACCTGGACTTCAGCAAGGCCTTTGACACTGTCCCCCATAGCAAACTCCTGGCCAAGCTGTCAGCCCATGGATTGGATGGGAGCACACTGCGATGGGTTAGGAACTGGCTGGAGGCTGAGCCCAGAGAGTGGTGGTGAATGGTGTCACATCCAGCTGGCAACCAGTCACTAGTGGTGTGCCCCAAGAATCAGTGCTGGGCCCTGTGCTCTTTAACATCTTTATTGATGATCTGGATGAGGGCATTGAGCCCATCATCAGTAAATTTGCTGATGACATCAAGCTGAGGGCAGGAGTTGATCTGCTGGAGGGTAGAGAAGCTCTGCAGAGGGACCTTGACAGGCTGGACAGATGGGCAGAGTCCAACGGCATGAGATTTAACACATCCAAGTTCCAGGTTCTGCACATCGGCCACAACAACTCCATGCAGAGCTACAGGCTGGGGTCAGAGTGGCTGGAGAGCAGCCAGGTAGAGAGGGACCTGGGGGTGCTGGTTGATGGTAGGCTGAACATGAGCCAGCAGTGTGCCCAGGCAGCCAAGAGGGCCAATGGCATCCTGGCCTGCATCAAGAACAGTGTGGCCAGCAGGAGCAGGGCGGTCATTCTGCCCCTGTATACTGCACTGGTTAGGCCGCGCCTCGAGTACTGTGTCCAGTTCTGGGCCCCTCAGTTTAGGAAGGATGTTGACTTGCTGGAGCATGTCCAGAGAAGAGCAACGAAGTTGGTGAGGGGTTTGGAACACAAGCCCTATGAGGAGAGACTGAGGGAGCTGGGATTGCTTAGCCTGGAGAAGAGGAGACTCAGGGGTGACCTTATCGCTCTCTACAACTACCTGAAGGGAGGTTGTAGACAGGCGGATGATGGTCTCTTCTCCCAGGCGGACAGTACCAGAATAAGAGGACACAGTCTCAGGCTGCGCCAGGGGAGGTTTAGGTTGGATGTTAGGAAGAAGTTCTATACAGAAAGAGTGACTGCCCATTGGAATGGGCTGTCCAAGGAGATGGTGGAGTTGCCATCATTGGAGGTTTTCAGGAGGAGACTTGATGGGGTGCTTGGTGCCATGGTTTAGTTGTCCTGAAGGGAACCTGCTTCCATGCTAAGCCCAGGTTCCATTATTCCCTCTTCCCTGCTGTGAAGAGAGGAGACAGTACCCCAACGCTGCCATCCAACTCGACTAGGAACCAGTCCAGCAGCAACCGTCTGCCAGGACCCCCACCTTGCAACAAACAACAGCTACAGAATATCGTCCATGTGCTTTCCATCCACTAGCACTCAGTTCAAAGTATCCGCGTCTAGCAGAGTAAGCGCTGACGCATAGAAAGATTGTAATATTGCTGTGTATAGCCAGAAGCCGCCCGCGGCCCGCCGAGTCGCCATCTAGTGGCCAAGTGGCGGAACTGCACCCATTGTCATATAAATATAGAAATCGTCTGTAACTACTTCAATTAAATCCTAATCATAACACTAAGCCACTTGTGGAATGTATTTCACGAACATGCACTAGAACATGTATATAAGTTGGTGATTGATTGGTTATTAATGGTTTTATAATTAATAAAATAATATTTTCATAATATTTCAAATTAATAAATTTAATAACCTCTTCACCACAGGGACCTATAAATATCATCCTGTCCACCTCCCCTGCTATGGGCAGGGATATCTTCTACTAGACTAAGTAGACCCATCTAACCTTGCTTTGAGTGTTTCTAGCAAGGTGGCATCCACAACCTCTGTGGGAAACCTGTGCCAGTGTGTTACTACCCTCATAGTAAAAAATTTCTTCTTTGTATCTGATCTAAATCTAATCTCTTTTAGTTCAAAACCATAACCTTTTGTCCTGTCACTACAGGTCCTGGTAAAAAATGTATAGAGTGATTAACAAATTTCTAATAAATAGCAATTCTTTTTGAAACTGATAGACTATAATTTCTATTCTGAATAACAAGAATGCTTTACCACCTTCTATTTTATTTTCTTCTTCCCCCAGTAACTAATCTGAAATGGTTGGTATTTTAGTTTCCCAATAATCAGTAATACTTGGGGTTTTTTTTTAATTGCTGTATGGAAAAACTATCTAACATGTATTTCCTCTCTACAGTGTCAGAATGATCTCACACTATGTTTCTGATTAGATAGATGCAATATAGCACTCTACTGTGTTTTTCCACAGCTAGTATTTCACTTATTTAGGGGGTGTGTGTACGCTAAGAAGTTTTTGTTGTCCCCTTTATTCTGTTATACAATATATTTTGGACTATGTGGAGACAAAGAAGTTACATTCCTGAGCTTCCTGTACTTATCCATTAATTTTTCATTTTGCAAGCAATAATATTACTCTAACTTTTTCAGTCACTAAATCCTCTGAGGCTGAGCCCTAGACTTATTATATGGAGCTATGATGGGCAGTTTTGCCAATGCATCAGGTGGGATTCTTGGTAGTTTAACTGTTGTGGACAAAGACACAATACAAGTTCTGCCGATTAAGATAGAAAGTGTGAAGTACACTGCATTTCTAAACACTGTGTTCTAACTAAGAGTAAAAGTAAATATGTGAAAAAAATTGGACTATATTTTGGTAGAAAATGAAAGTGAATACATAAAACATTGACTAAAATAACTGGAAATTCCTGAGTGCAGTTTATTATTCCGTAGGTCATTAATTGGGTAAAAAAACCCACACTTCATGCTCAAACCATTTATTTTTCATGTCTTGTAATAAGCAAGCACTAAGCACAGTTCGCTGTGTGATAGATTTCCTTCAACAAAGTTTAGCGTCCCTCAGTCCTGACTTGTTGACAGAGTTCCATCGAGAAATTTATCAACAAGGGCCAATGACAGAGAGGTCACAACTACAGATACATCTCATGCATTTTTATATAGAATAATTGTCCTCTGAAAAGTAAACAGCTGCAAACATATAGGAAACTCTGAGCAAATATTAATTTACCTAGAATAAAGACTAGACATTAGCAGTCACCAGTAGCTTTATCTCTTGAACCAGAATCTAATTCTTCAATATGAATAGAAAAAGAAAGTTTGAAAGTATTATTTTACTGAAGTGATTATATAAGATATTGTAGAAGAGAATAGACATGTACATGTTTATGTACAAGTGTGTGTCTGTATGATAATATAGTAGACATGTACACACGTACCCCCATATGCACAATATATGCATAACTATTTTTTAAAGCAGACACTTCTGGAGAATCTATTGTTAGAGCACATAATCAAAACCTGGGGACTGACCAAATATTGATAACATCTGAACTTAAGCCACAAACTGTATTGCAGAAATGGAGAGGAGGACCTAGAATTTACCCAAAGGTTTCTATGTAGCTCCTGCTTCAGCCTGTCTTCTGATGCAGCCTTCCTCAGTCATCAGTGAGAACCTGAGAAGAATGCAGGAATATTGGTTGTAAAAGTTATTTTCAAAACAAATGTACATAGAATAGAATTAACCAGGTTGGAAAAGACCTTTGAGATCATCAAGTCCAACCCATCATCCAACACCATCTTATCAATTAAACCATAGTACCAAGTGCCTCATCCAGTCTCTTAAACACCTCCAGTGATGGTGACTCCACCACCTCCCTGGGCAGCTCATTCCAATGGCCAATCAGTCTTTCTCTCTGTGAAGAACTTCTTCCTAACATCCAGCCTAAACCTCCCCTGGAGCAGCTTGAGACTGTGTCCTCTTGTTCTGTTGCTGGTTGCCTTGCAGAAGAGACCAAGCCCCACCTGGCTACAACCTCCCTTCAGGTAGTTGTACAGAGCAATGAGGTCTCCTCTGAGCCTCTTCTTCAAGCTAAGCAACCCCAACTCCCTCAGCCTCTCCTCACAGGGCTTGTGCTCCAAACCCCACACCAGCTTTGTTGCCCTTCTCTGGACATGTTCCAGCAACTCAACAACTTTTCTAAACTGAGGGGCCCAGAACTGGACACAGGACTCAAGGTATGGCCTAACCAGTGCAGTGTACAGGGGGAGAATGACTTCTCTGCTCCTGCTGGACACATTGTTCCTGATACAGGCCAGGATGCCATTGGCCTTCTTGGCCACCTAGGCACACTGCTGGCTCTCATTCAGCCTACTATCAAACAGTACCCCCAGGTCTCTTTCTGCCTGGCCACTCTCCAGTCACTCTGATCCTGTATATTGACTCATGCAGTATGCAAAATTTGAGGGTGACTAATTTAGCCTAGTAACAGGCACAAAAGTTATAGTAGCAGTGTACCATTGTGATATTATTTTCATTACAAAGGGAAATTTATTGTAACATTGTTATTTCTACTGAATTCTTGTCCACAGTGACTTGACTGGCCTAAATGTTACATGTCTTAAACTTAGACAGCCTCCAGACATCTAAGCTAGGGCAGATGAATACTACCTGTGACTGGGAAGCTCAGCTTTGTAAGCAATAGACATGAACACAGTTACTTCCAGAATTAAACTCTATCTTATATGAGGTAGCTGGGATAAGCTATTTTATATTCCTATCTATAGAAAAAGCTGAGCAACTAGTTTAGACAAGATATTCAGCTACTAGATGTTGCAATAATGTTATCCTTAATTTGCTTTTTATCCCTGGCTTGTATTGTATTAGCTATTCTTTCACTTAGACTCAGTGAATGTAGTTCACATATCAGCTGTAACCAGGTTTGTGATGGATTGCAGCCATTAATATCGTCTAGCATAGAACTATAAGCACAAACACATGCACGTGTTATACTTTGGTTCGTTAATCTAAGTGGTTCAAGGAAAGCATTTGGTTATCTAGGTTTCATAATACAATTAATTGATGTACTGTTCTGCATCATGTGGCTTTGAAGGTTTCCATGTATAGACGACGGAGATTGGAGTCAATACAGCTGACCAATATGATCTAGTATTGTTCCTTTATTGTTCCAGTATTGTAGGTCTATAGTGCGCGTATAGCACAGTAAAGTAAAGCAAAGAAGAAGAAGGGAAAGGAAAGGTAGAAGTGCATATCAAGGGAACTTCTACAACTTATATAAACTTGGAGAGCCTTGTTGGCATAGCTTCATTGGCAACTTACGAGTGACCACACATCACACTATTATAGATTATTGGTCCAACTACTAATGGCACGCGAGGTTTGTTAATGCAGGTGCATGTCCTGTTGTCCCAAGATAACTTTCTGTGTTTATAGCTACCAGTGTCTTATTTTAGTTACATGCTGCAGGCACAGCACTGCTTTGCTACACTGCTAGCTGGCTCTGCACTTATGCTGAGCCTAGCCTACCACCATGTCAGGCTCTAGGCCTACATTGCCAGATTGCTCACATTGCTTGTCGCTGGCATTGCCACAGACAAGATGCAATACTGAAAAACAAGAATGAAAGTTAATTTCACAATTACATCATCTATAACTAAATATTATATACCCTTGAACCTAAGTTCACAATTTGCCTGGAATTTTTGTTTGTTTGTTCTCTTGCATTTGTTGTTATTGTTTGTTTGTTTGTAATGCTAGTGTGGAGTAAATCTTACCCTTTCCAAGATGATAATCAAAAGAGATTGGAAAGCAAGAAGCATGAATTTTGAGTGTTTGTATCCCATCTGGTGTTTATTCTGGTTTTTTTTGCATTCTGTATATAGTGCCTGATACCTTGTCAGGCACTTTTATACATAGCATAGGTGTATAAAGATCTGCAGGTGTTGCATATTTCACAGTCCTCCTTCAAGCCTATTCAAGACTTGACTACTTGTGATTAATTCTTTTATTTTGGTTTTTGTTTACCTTCACAGAACATTTCTTAGATTTCAGAACATTTCTTCCCTTTTTGAACACCTCCAGGCATGGTGACTCCACCACCTCCCTGGGCAGCCCATTCCAATGGCTAACAACTCTCTCTGTGAAGAACTTTCTCCTCACCTCAAGCTTGGTAACAAACTCAAGTTTGATGTCTGTAAGTACACGCAGAACAGATGGATGTGTGGACCCCTAGAATGTAAGGATTTTGAGGATTCACAGATTCATAGGTTCATAGAATGGTTTGGGTTGGAAGGGACCTTAAAGATCATCTAGCATTGCTTGGGATACATGAATAGCAGTTACACAACCCAGATATAGGAAAGGACATAATGGAGAAATAACAAGGACTATGACTCTCAAGCCGCTGATTGACAAGCTACTGAGGGGCTCAGCTAGAACTTTGTAAGTAACATGAGGGAGGATAATGGGATTATTATGGGTTTCAAGAGAAAGAACAAACCTGCAATGGGGTA
Source organism: Melanerpes formicivorus (assembly GCF_026170545.1). Taxonomy (NCBI): domain Eukaryota; kingdom Metazoa; phylum Chordata; class Aves; order Piciformes; family Picidae; genus Melanerpes; species Melanerpes formicivorus. Next base: position 3,674,484 of record NW_027142396.1, on the reverse strand, counting down.
TTTTACATTATTTATCAGATTTTGTAAAGCTTACAGAACACTTTAAGGGGATTCTGGGAATATTCAGGTGCAAGGCCATGGCTGGGGTAAAAAAAGAGGCATCAAAGTTATGCCTACAAGCATAGATGGCGAGGAAGAAGTGATTGACACTTCTCTGGCTAAACCCTGCATCTGATCATCTATTTTCAAATTTTATTCTTTACAAATTTTTGTATGATATTGCCATCTGTTCTCCATGTGATATGTGTTGGGGGATGATTTGTGAGTGAAAAAGATGGACTAGCCAATGTATGGGAAGTCACATCTGGACAGGACCTGAGGTCTGATCCAATGTCAAGGCAAGGGTCCCAGGGTCTGGACATGGATATCAGAGTTCACAGTATCACAGTGTTACAGTATCACAGTATTACAGTATCACCAAGGTTGGAAGAGACCTCAAAGATCATTGAGTCCAACCTGTCACCAGAGACCTCATGACTAGGCCATGGCACCAAGTGCCACGTCCAGTCTCCTCTTGAACACCTCCAGGGATGGCGACTCCACCACCTCACTGGGCAGCCCATTCCAATGACGAATGACTCTCTTGGTGAAGAACTTTCTCCTCACCTTCCCCTGGCAGAGCTTGAGACTGTGTCCTCTTGTTCTGGTGCTGGTTGCCTGGGAGAAGAGACCAACCCCTTCCTGGCTACAACCACCCTTCAGGTAGTTGTAGAGAGCAATGAGGTCTCCCCTTAGCCTCCTCCTCTCCAGGCTAAACAATCCCAGCTCCCTCAGCCTCTCCTCATAGGGCTTGTGCTCAAGGCCTCTCACCAGCCTCATTGCCCTTCTCTGGACACATTAAAGCCCATACTAGTGTTTGAGTGGTTATGCAAATCAAGAGAGTGTGGGTACATGCATGTTTCACTAGTTAGCTTCAAACCTGATGAGACACTCAGAAGGAAGAAGCCTTGTTTGTCTGTGCTTATGAGTATGTGAGCACTGCTGGTATTTGTGTGAGTGATGGGAAAAGGCCATGCTGTCCATTTTGCCATGTGCAACCAGTCACATGCCAGTTGTGCCTCTGTCTTTGGGACACACATACCATCTTGCTAAATGAGAACAGAAGCAAAGAGACTGAGATGAGAAATCTCCTGGATCTACAAGTCTTAATTCAGCCTGCCCTTAGCAAAGCCATCTCCGTTTCACTTCTATGAAGGTTATCTGCAAAATATGTCACAATGCTACTTACTCAAGGAAGGGCAATAACTTCTTTCTAAAGGTAATTGAATTTCTGCTCTCTCAAGTGCTGGGGAACAGGCTAGACAAAATAATCACCTGATATAAGTCCCTCCTGTGTAGACATTTCATTTATTTCTTCCATCTGATCTATCCCACAGCAAAATAACTCAAATGAATCCCTAGAGCAAGCTCCTATTGTCTTGATGTCTCCTCGACAAGAGTAAATATTTGGTGGTATTTGAGAGTTATAGGGGAGGGCTAGAAAAATACTGTTTAAATACATATTAACATAATTGTTGTTTTCTTTAACATTTTAACTCAATAGTTTTACCTCTAGTTCACAAAGGATCAAATAACCCAAATTGTGCAGTGACAAAAGCTTTTTCACAGGATTTATTAAGCTTTATCTTGGTATTTGAATACTAAGATTTGCCAATACAGAGACAGCAAAAGTCATTCAGTACTCCTGTCCCTAGGCTTTGCCGTTACTGTTCACTCTCTAAAATATTTGGGCTTCTGCATAATGTGGAATCACATTGTCTGTTCAAGAGCACTAAATGTCAATGTGCATGTATCTGTGTATCACAGAATCATAGAATTTTTAGAGTTGGAAGGAATCTCAAAGATCATCTAGTTCCAACCCCCGTGCCATGGGCAGGGACACCTCACACTAGTTAAAGTTGCTCAGAGCCACATCCAGCCTGGCCTTGAAACCCTCCAGGGATGGGGCTTCTACCACCTCCCTGGGCAACTTGTTCCAGTGTCTCACCACCCTCATGGTGAAAAACTTCTTCCTAACATCCAATCTGAATCTACCCATTGCTAGTTTTTTCCATTCCCCCTAGTCCGACACCCTAAAAAGTCCCTCAGCAGCTTTCTTTTAGGTCCCCTTAAGATACTGGAAGGCCACAATAAGGTCTCCTCGGAGCCTTCTCTTCTCCAGACTGAATAGCCTCAACTCTCTCAGTCTGTCCTCATAGAAAAGGTGTTCCAGCCCTCTAATCACCCTCGTGGCCCTTCTCTGGACACACTCCAGCATGTCCATATCCTTCTTGTAACAGGGGCTCCAGAACTGGACACAGTACTCCAGGTGGGGTCTCACCAGAGCAGAGTAGAGGGGAAGATTCACCTTCCTTGACCTGCTAGCTATCCACTAGTACAAACCCAGCAAACTTCTATGTTTTAACATTCAGCCTTACTAATATGATCAGGTTATCAATACATTTAAAGTTAACGAACCAATTATTCCTTTAGCAAGAAGCACACACACTCATTTTACTGTGTATGTAACTGCTCGCTGTCACTAGCCACTGTATTGTTGTTTGCACCTCTAAATTAGTCTTGGACAATTATTAATAAGATCTCAAGAAGCATTTGCATTGAGGCTTTCTAAAACTGGTTTATACTCTCAGGACATGGAAAGTCTTGCTGAAGAGCATTTTTGTTGATTCAATGTATATCTGTTCATGGTCTGATGTTATAGAAGTTTCAGTAAACTAATAGCATTATATAAAAATTTCTGCAATAACCACAACTAGGAGTTAGTGTTTGCCTAATAGAATATTCCTTAACCTGGATAAATACAGACAGACTTATCATTATGCTTATAAAAGCATGAGATTGACAGCTAAATTCTTGGTTTGTTGAAGATGAAAGAAGCCACAAGAGCATACAAACTGTACCACAAATTCATGTTCCAGAAATATTTCACAGCTTAGTATTATACAAAGAACTTACAAAGAATTTGTTGGTTGGTTGTTTTGGGGTTTTTCTTGGTTGTTTTTTGTTGGGGGTTTGGGTTTGCTTATTTATTGTTCTTTCCTTTTGTTGCATTATACAAATAGAAAATTATGTTTTCTTTCAACTGAGTCAAGTTCTGCCATTCCTGTTACTCCTTACAGAAAGAAGCCAGAGCACCCTTGGTACTGGCAAGTGAATTCTGCAGCCAGAAGTTTTTTAAGCAGCAATTGCAACAATAAAATTACCACATGTGAAATAAACATGATGCAGTGGTAACATAGGTATTTGATCCTCTGAGCAGATCAGATAATCTGGTTCTACATACACCTCTGTTTGTGGCAGCTGTATTCAAAACTATTTGGAAATAATGTTTCATCCTATGTATCAACATAGAATAGAATAGAATAGAATAGAATAGAATAGAATAGAATAGAATAGAATAGAATAGAATAGAATAGAATAGAATAGAATAGAATAGAATAGAATAGAATAGAATTAACCAGGTTGGAAAAGACCTTCAAGATCATCAAGTCCAACCCATCATCCAACACCATCTAATCAACTAAACCATGGCACCAAGTGCCTCATCCAGTCTCTTCCTAAACACCTCCAATGATGGTGACTCCACCACCTCCCTGGGCAGCACATTCCAATGGCAAATCACTCTTTCTGTGAAGAACTTCTTCCTAACATCCAGCCTAAAGCTCCCCTGGTGCAGCTTGAGACTGTGTCCTCTTGTTCTGTTGGTGGTTGCCTGGGTTGCTTCAAGCTTTATACCGCACAGACACAAAATGATTCAAATGCTGCGCCAGGGGAAGTTCAGGCTGGAGGTCAGGAGGAAGTTTTACACGGAGAGAGTGATTGCCCATTGGAATGGGCTGCCTGGGGAGGTGGTGGAGTCGCCGTCACTGGAGGTGTTCAGGAGGAGACTTGACGGGGTGCTTGGTTACATGGGTTAGTTGATTGGGTGGTGTTGGGTGATAGGTTGGACGCGATGATCTTGAAGGTCTCTTCCAACCTGGTTTATTCTATTCTATTCTATTCAGTGTGGTTTTGCACAGATGTTGCATTGCTCTCCCATAGACAACAAGCCATTGTCAGGATTTTTCATCAAATATGGCCTAAATATGTATATCAGTAGAGAGTTATATGTGAGGATTATGCAAGGAAGAATGTTGTATGACATGAAATCACACAGAGCGCTTGTTTTAAAGCTAACTATAGGCAAGCAGTCTGCATGAAATTTGTGTCTATGCTACCACCCACACAGTTCACTTGCAGCTGACCACCATCATTAGGCTGTTAGTGGGTGCTTTCTCTTAGTTCCTTGTGCTGAAGACACTTTAATCAACACAAATTTGGTCTCTTTAAAATGTGTGAATAGCAAGTCATCTTTATTCCAGGTCATTTAGACTAACAGAAATTACAGAGTACTTGTAACAGCACTTCTGTAACGAGATCTGATAGAGAGACGAAACTCAAGCAGAAGGAAAAGGTAGAGTAGAACTATACTAGCAATGGTAACCTTTTCTCTTAATACAGCTGAATTGCAAAGAGGCTATTTATCCACAGGATAGAAGTACAAATAGCAGGTATACAACACCAGAAGTGGGCAAGTGATTCTGGTTGTGACAGGTTAGGAAATAAATGTCAATAGCAATGCAATTCAGAGATCAGCAATGATATAAAGCACTGAATAATGAGACTCAAGAAGAAGCTGAATCATGAAGAGTTCCAGTATTTTCACCAGAATCTGTACTCCCTTGCTATGAGCACATATTGCATTATTAGATAGAGCCAGCTCAGCAAGATGTCAAGGGTGGAGAAAGTCATAGCTGTGTTTTAGTGTGGGAGTGACAGACATAGGTTTAACTGTACCAGATGGGCAAAACTATAGCATCTGAATAGTTCAAGAGTGGATTCGTTGTAAAACTTGTGATGTGAATGGTTGCAGGCAGGCTCTCCTGGTGGAAAGCCTTCTGGATCTGCACCAGAAGTGAGGAAATGAGCCAGCGCTGGATGTTTAAGCCAACATCAGCAGGTCTCTCAGGACTCAGCTGTCTGCTCATCCCACTCTCAGTCAACAATAAAATGTTTCATAAATAACTGTCTAAGGAGTACAGGTATCTTCTGTCTGTGGACTGTTCTTGATTACTCTGCACTAGGATATGTGTGACTTTGGTTTATTGGAAGAGTGTTTCAGTACTGAGGTCTTTGCAAGAAACAATTAGCCATGCTGGAGCTACACATAACTTACACTGTTAAACCATTAAAATAATATAATGTCTCATTTTGCTGTAATATTCCAAGTCGAATCAAAAGGAAAAATAAGGGGGTTTTAATTGTCAATGATACACATTCATTTAACAAAATAAAGGTGATTAGAGACACTTGAATCACTTCTGCAAAAAAAAAAATCAGGTCAGAGTATTTCTTAAGTTCTTAATTTCTTTGTTATTTTTCTATGGTCTTCTCTCAGAAGTGCAGATAACATCAGCAGTGAACACCTCCAGGGCTTAGCACTGCAACAGTGCCTCCAACTCAGTGCTACTGAGTGAAAATCCTACGCTCCACAGACATCCAGATTCTGTTGAGTTTTTTCCCCCCTGCCTTTCATGGAACATATGTGGGGGGTTTTCTTCTCTTTTTAAAACTTTTTGGTGCTAAACTTTTAGTTTTCATGGAAAGAAAACTCACATGGGGCTTATTTAAGAATACACAAAACCCCAAAACCACTGGTGAGTCAATTTGATAAAACATACACTTTTTGCTATTGTGGTTGGTATGGAATTATCCATCAATCTAAGCTCAACTTTGAGTCAATAGAAAGCGCCAAGAAAAATTTCAGAGTGTCCTCATAACTCAGAGCATTTAGATTCCCCAACAAGACAGGCAGATGTGTTCACTGAAGTAAGCTTTGATTCAAGGGGTTATTTGAGTATTCTTTAATCAGTGACCCCTTAAACTTCTTTGCTTTACCTGTTAGTTCTGGGGTTCATGGCACCTTAAATGTGTGAAGAATAAAGTTTGTGCCCACTGATGTACAATGCCTTCTTTCTGTCTTCCTAATGATAAAGAATTACCATGACTTTGTAGCCAAATAAGACAGATTTATTGCTGCCTCTCTGCTGGTGAGGTTGAAGGCAGTTGGATTATACAAATAGAGCTTGTTTTCAGTCTTGACCCTGGAAACTAGGCAGAAAATGCTAGAGAAAAATCAGCTGCACAGAATGGCTAGGAATTGCAATTTACAGAGATGTTGCTGTTTGGTTACTTTATTGCTAGTAGTGTTTGCTTCAGCTTTTTAGCTCATCAGACACTGTGTGCTAGTATCTGAATGGTTGTAAGAATAATCTGTGGAACACAATATAATTTTTGAGTACATGGCTAAAGCTGGATTTTTGTTGTTACTGTTTGGTTAAGATTTATTTGTATTTGTAGTAGCCAAGAGCCCAACAAATTCTCAGAATAAACTGCATGGACCTCACTATACCAACTGCCCATGGCTTAAGCAAAGTGTTACAGCCTTTCACTGGCATTCATTTCTGCCAGGAAAATGATGATACACTGCCAGTATAATGTGCAGATGTTAGTAATCACGAATTCAGTGCTGGACATAAAGAGATACAAAGAGAGAAATGCCAGAGATTGGCCAGCAATGTTGTGTGTGGCCAGAATTTTCCACTGAGTTCACTTGCGTAACGCAGTACTGTTTGTGCACCTTCTGTCCAGACATACTCAAACATACTAGGGAGTAACTTTCCGATCAGATGTTACCTGTTGTCCATCTGCTATCCCAAGTGTCATATGTCCTCTGTAAAATTGACTAATATTTGCTTATGAATCATTATTTTTAGTGTATGCAGGGTACACTGCTTTGCAAAATAATAAACATCCAGTAAAGGTGGTATCCATATCACCTAACCTTAGGCTCCGGAAAGACTGATGCTTAGCCTAGGCTGCAATGCCAGTTCTCACTAGAGTCAAAAGAAAGCTAGCCATCTCCAGAAGTTTCATCAGTTTCTGAGACAGACCTAGAACAGTGATAGTGAACACTTTCCTGTGACCACTTTCCTCTGTTAACAGAGAGTACCAAATATCACTGGTTTAGGTGCTAGATTGTGGTTTAGATGATACAAACCTGCAAAAAAGATTAATATTCATCTGACTAAAGATTGTTGTCTATAACCTCAGGCTCTTTTTATAATCTTTCCGTAGAAACATGTGCAATGCATCTCATTTTAGGATTAGATGTCTGAAACAAGTGAGCTAAATCACATACTGGAGCTGTACCTTGATGTTGTTGAGATGTATCCCACTACAAGTAATACTCTTTAGAGAAGATTTAATAATGATGCCTTTAAATAAAGACAGCTTATCAGTTAGACTTGTGTGCTGTGAATATGATTACTTTTCCCTGTTCTGGACAGATAGTACCTGAAGAAATAATCTTCAGACGCAAATACTTGTTCTCTAATTTCTTGTTAATTGTATTAGAGACTCAATATTAAGGTACTAATCAGCCTAAAGTTCACTGACAATTCCCATTCATTTAAATCGAGTCATGAAAGCAATGCAAGTTGCTAGAGAACATTTTGTGTGTTTGGTTTTGTCTGGGTGGAAGGCAGTTCTGTGGTTATTTGTTTGGTTTTGGTGGATTTTTTTTGTTTGCTTGATGTTGGTTTTGTTTGTGTGCTTTTTGGTCTGGTTTGTGTTTGATTTTGGTTGTGGTTGTTTGTGATTGTTTTATGTTTTGTTTTTCCATTTTCTTTTCCAGAAGAAGAAATGCATATTGCTATTGGGGTTCTTTAGATCTCAAATGTATGAAGACCTAGGTTTAAATCTGTGAGATCACAGCCTGTTTGTGTTTCCATAACAGTGTACCATTACCCTGAGCTTGTGGATAGAAACAGGAGCAGGAATTAGATCAGGAAAATAAATCATATGAGAAGGGTGCTTATTTGCTTGCTTTATTTTTTTCAAGAGATGTCATCTAACTTTAAGGTAGAAAACTCATATTTTGTCACTTAGTCAAGATGACTAATTGCTAAAGTGGCCAGCATTCAGGAATTGTCACCAAAAGTCAGTGTTTCATAAACAATTCTATCAAAAACAAACAAACAAAACCCAAAACCCAACCATTATCTTCTTCTATGTAAAAAGCATTTTTTTTCTTCAGTTAGTCAAGAGTGAATTCTTTACATTTCCTCTCTCCATGCATCCTCGGAGGATATAAACTTGTAGATCCCATCAACTACAACATGGCTATGTAGCTCAACTTAGTGCATCTCACAGAATCACAGAATTACCAAGGTTGGAAGAGACCTCAATGATCATCAAGTCCAACCTGTCACCACAGACCTCATGACTAAACCATGGCACCAAGTGCCATGTCCAATCCCCTCTTGAACACCTCCAGGGATGGTGACTCCACCACCTCCCTGGGCAGCACATTCCAATGGCTAACAACTCTCTCAGTGAAGAACTTTCTCCTCACCTCAAGCCTAAACTTCCCCTGGCACAGCTTGAGACTGTGTCCTTTTGTTCTGGTGCTGGTTGCCTGGGAGAAGAGACCAACTCCCACCTGGCTACAATCTCCCTTCAAGTAGTTGTAGACAGCAATAAGGTCTCCCAGAAGCCTCTTGCTTGTAGGCCTCAAAACCCTCAAAAAGAAAGCCAAGGGGTGCTATCAGAGTCATAATAAATCAGGGAAAGATTCTCATTGGCTCTGAAGGACCTGTGTTAACTCTCTAACCCAAAATCATAAGAAGATTGCTACATTTCTTTTTAAACTCATTGGGGTAGCATATTTGTTATTTAGATTAATGAAAAAGTAATAACATCACTCTCTCCCATGTCTTTGTGTCTAAGCTTACCTCCTCCCAAAAACCTAAATGAAATAAAACAAAGGGAAACTTTCTCTTGTCCAAGCATTAAGAGGGATAAAAGCTAATATGTCTGTCAGCCTGGCAAGTAATAGCAGCTGCACTAGAGACAGTTGACCACCAAATGGTATCCTAGCAACATACAGTAGCATTGTCGTATGTAGTGCTATCAAGCCAAATTTATCCTTTTCAATATCTTAGCTTCAAGAGAGCGAGGATGAATACAGAGCAAAGGATGAAAATGGTGCCTATGAGAAAGACAACATGGGGTTGCAATTTAAGCAGAGGTTACATGGAATGTCTGTGTAAAATGGATAAAGAGCATTGCATTTTCGTGCCAAGGAAAGATACCTACCAGTGGTAAGGCACTTTCAGACATTTATGATTCAGTTTACTTTCAGAATAATCATCCTGTGTATATTTTATCTTGGAATATATGACTTCTCTTTAATTCTATTTAAATGTCCCCATTTAACTGGGGAAGGACAAGGGGAAATATATTTTAATTACTCATAATTTCTTGAATCTCTAGGCAAATCCACCTATACATTTTGACTTTCAAAAGCAATTGTAGCTTTCATTGTTTCTAATATTAATTTCAATAATTGCAGCCCTGCTGATAAACTCAAAATTGAGCAATTTCCTCTCTTTAGACCATAAATTTTCTTCTGTTTTCCTGTTATATTTAAAGCCATTGATCCTACACGGTCCATATAATTTACCAATGTGCATAACAATCATGACTGCAAATAGCCTTGCCAAAGAGGGAACGAATGAACTTATGTACAGATTAATTACAGGATATAGCCATTCTTCAGTCTGGAACAAAGATTAGAAGAACTCAGTAAGCATCTAGGCTTTACAAGCCTGAAGAGGTGGATTCTCCTGTATACCTGAATACTTTCACTGATATGGGGACACCTGACTTCAAGTGGGAGTTTGGCTAAGTTCAGCAAGACTACTGGTGATACAGACAGAATTAAAAGCAGGTAGGACAGGAGTTTTTGTAAAAGTTACTCCTGCAAACATGACCTCACATTGAATATTCAACTCTCCCTTCAGTAGCAAATGTACTGCCAAGTAAGCAAGCCTTGCAAATACCAGGACAGTGAGCCAAGCTACTGATCACTGATCATCAATCACTTCTAGTCTAAACGCTATCCTTGCAGAGCATACACACCCCAGGGAATGGATTTACAAAGCTATGTTTTATGATACGCTGAACATTTTCACCAAAAGATCTTTGTGAAAGGGTTTCTGCATGTCATAGAGGGCTTTTTGGAGACTTAACCGGGGGGAAGAAAAAGAAAAAGTGACTTTTTTAAAATTATGCAATTTTAAGAATGGCATAATTGAAACAAGTTTTTAATCCAATATTCTGTATCTCCCTTAATTTGTATTTTGAATTCCTTTCAGTGATATTGTTTGGAACAGGCTATTTAACTTCTTGCCTTTTGTTATTTAAGCAAATGACAGCAATCCCCTTTCCTCTCCAGCTATGCTGGCAGTCTCTAGTGCCCAGTTGTAGTACTTCTTCATCACATTAGTTGATATCTTCTTTAGCTTCCAAGGAGAGAGTCTGCCCATAGGCATATTTTAACCTACTAGAATAATTTATCCCACTCTATCCAGTTCCAAGGTTACCTTCTACTCTGCCCCCAAATGTCTGTGCATTCATGTAGCCAATTACAGGGGAAAGTAATGTAATCACCCAAACAACAGACACATTTGCTTCTTGTAATCTGGCTCCCCTATGCAGACTGTATAATTCTGATTAGCATTCCCTGAGCAATATATCAAAAGAATACTGGACAAGAAAGAGCTTGAGAGCTGACAGGAAAGCTGCCCTCTGTTAGCCTGCAGCCACATTGGCTTGGAGCAGTAACATATGCTTTGAATATGTGTCTGTGAAGCAAATATGTCTTCAGAAGCTTAGGCTATATCAACAGGACAACAGCTCAGACCCTAGATACAGTCCATAAGACAAGCTATAACCTTCTGTGTATACATGAGTACATATGCAGAGATATTAAACATTTCTCTACCCTACCAAAGCAAGAGTGCATCTCAAAGGGTTGTGTGGATTTCTCAGCGTATTTTCTGCTCTAATTTATTTCACTAGTCTGATCTCTGGGAACCTAAGGGCAGAGTAATCTTCTTCACAAGAAGAATAAGAATACCATCGTCAGTAAGAAGCTAAAACAACTCTCTGTTTTACCTTTTTCTTTACAAAATACCAGATGAAACAGGTAAGTCTCTGGAACTATTGGGCAATACAAATGGAGAAAAATTGAACAGAATTGATAGAATGGAATCAGAGTAAGGCTGTGAGATTTTACTTGACACTAAATTAATGTTCCAGGGATATTAACAACTTGGCAGCTAACTGAGTAGAGCTACTTCAGAGAAATCATATCAAAAAAAGTGCTGGAGCAATCTAGCTTTGTTGCTTAGTTCAGGAATTTATGAAGGGATTACATGATCTGTTTTCTTGTGATTTGGAAGGTTATTTCCATTTCTAGAATTCCATTTTCACCTAAATTTCTTTTAATTTCTGAGCACATAATTGACACAAGACAAATTCCCATAGAATTTGGTGGCATTTCTTAAGCATTTTAACTGAGAATTTTTAAGATGGCAAAGAAGCACATTTCCTTCAAGACTGCCTTTTTTTTTTTCTATATCATGTGTCAGGAAACCAAAACTAGTACAATTTTAGCTGTAATTCTAGTTTGCTTGGCAAAGGAAGTTCCACACATTGACAGCAGGCCTTCTGCCATCTGTGTTAAGTGGGTGCATTGCAAGCACCTGGAGCTACAAGGAACACTTTTGGTTTCAATTCTTTCTTGTAAAACAGATGGGAAAAAGCACAGCTAGTAGTGTTATGCTGTGTTTAAGTATGAGAATACCATAATCTAATCTCACTTTTGCCTTTCAGCCAGATACCTATATATTTGTACTCTGATTCACAGATTCCATTGGGGTTGTAAGGGACCATCAAAGGCAGGAGCAGGGAAGTCATTCTTCCCCTGTACTCTGGAATGGAATAGAATAGAATAGAATAGAATAGAATAGAATAGAATAGAATAGAATAGAATAGAATAGAATAGAATAGAATAGAATAGAATAGAATAGGACCAGGTTGGAAGAGACCTTCAAGATCATCGCGTCCAACCTATCATCCAACACCACCCAACCAACTAAACCATGCAACCAAGCACCCTGTCAAGTCTCCTCCTGAACACCTCCAGAGATGGTGACTCCATCACCTCCCTGGGCAGCCCATTCCAATGGGCAATCACTCTCTCTGTGTAAAACTTCCCCCTGACCTCCAGCCTGAACCTCCCCTAGTGCAGCCTGAGACTGTGTCCTCTTGTTCTGGTGCTGGTTGCCTGGGAGAAGAGACCAACCTCTGCCTGTCTACAACTCCCCTTCAGCACTGGCTAGGCCACATTTGAGTACTGTGTCCAGCTCTGGACCCCTCAGTTTAAGAAAGATGTTGACTTGCTGAAATGTGTCCAGAGACGAGCAACAAAGCTGGTGAGGGGTCTGGAGCACAAGCCCTATGAGGAGAGGCTGAGGGATCTGGGGTTGTTTATCCTGGAGGAGACTCAGGGGAGACCTTATTGCTGTCTACAACTACCTGAAAGGAGCTTGTAGCCAGGTGGGGGTCAGTCTCTTCATCTAGGCAACCAGCACCAGAACAAGAGGACACAGTCTCAAGCCACACCAGGGGAGGTATAGGCTTGATGTTGGGAAGAAAATCTTCACAGAGTGATTTGCCATTGGAAAGGGCTGCCTGAGGAGGTGGTGGAGTCACTGTCCCTGGAAATATTTGAAAAAAAGACTGCAAAAAAGAAAGACTGGATGAGGCACTTAGTGCCATGGTTTAGTTGATTAGATAGTGTTGGGTGATAGGTTGGTCTTGTTGATCTCAAAGGTCTTTTCCAGCTTGGTTAATTCTGTGTAATTCTATAATCTTGTCCAACCACTCTGCAATGGGTAGGGATACCTCCAACTAAATCAGGCTCCCCAGGACTGCATTGAGTCTCATCTTGAATGTCGCCATGGACTGGCCCTCAATGGCATCCCTGGACAGCATATTCCAGTATTTTCCAAAACTCATTCTAAAGAACTTCTCCTTATGTCCAACCTAAGTCTACCCTGCTCTGGTTTAAAACCATTGTCCCTCATACTATCTCTACACGCCCTTCTAAATCAATCTTCCCCAACTCCCAGGATTTAACCAGCAGAAGCATGTCAATGCTCAGACTATGTTGTTATGTGCTATCAGCAAACATCAGGAAAGAGGCTACAGTGACCTAGTACTTATGCAATGGCAGTACCCCCTCCCCACCACGCGCAGAAATAACGACTCAGACAAACGGATTGCAAAAGTGATGGAAAGTTTAAATAGAACAGTGAGTGCGTGCAAGAACTAGAAATACAGTGACAAGAGAGAGAGATCCAAAACAGACCCAGAGAGATCCCATTCCCACCTGAGGGTGCACCCAAACCCCCAGGGCTCCTCCTTCCCCCCGCCACTGCTAGGCTAGTCTCAGCTGGCCAGATCTGAGACTGCCCATCCCCCCCATGGCCTTGGGCCTAACCAGGCCCATGGCCGGGAGATCTCTTCCCCAGTTACCAGGTGGCGAGGAGGAAGGAAAGAGGAAGTGCCAGACCCCGCTGTGAGACTTATAGTGGTGCAAGGGATCATGGTAGGAAATAACCTAATTTCCTGTGTCCACCCACTGGGCTGGACTTCTGGACACAGGAAACACCCCTGTAGCAGAGGGCACCCAGCCCAAACTACGACAGAGGAGATTATAGTTTTATGAATGGTAAGCTCTAGTTTAAAAAGCATTTTAAGGGGAATGCAAGAAATCATGCTCTGTGAATATGTGGGACAAATAGGAGGATTCACAGATAGACAAATTCAAATGCCAAAAAGGTTCAATTAGCCTTGCAAAGCCTTTTGTACACATTGCTGTAGGATTTTTCCTTAAAAAAAAACCCAAACAGATAAAATTTTATAAAGCCCTGTTTTCACAAAGCATTGAAGAGGAATTAAAGTGCCTCTAATTAGGATTCTTAAATTGAAAAGAGCAATCCAGAAAAATCTTGCCCAACACACTTAAGCACTTGTGATTCTGTATGCGTCTAAGGGTTTCTGAGTGAATGTTCCTAACTCAGCTATCTATGTGCATGTAGTAAGCTAGGTTGGTCTCTTCTTCCAGGCAACCAGCACCATACAAGAGGACACAGTCTCAAGCTGTGCCAAGGGAGGATTAGTCTGGATGTTAGGAAGAAATTCTTCATAGAGAGAGTGATTGCCCATTGGAATGGGCTGCCCAGGGAGGTAGTGGAGTTGCCATCATTGGGGATGTTTAGGAGGAGACTTAATGGGGTGCTTGGTGCCATGATTTAGTTGATCAGATGGTGTTGGATGATAGGTTGGACTTGATGATTTCGAAGGTCTTTTCCAACCTGGTCTGATCTATTCTATACTATTCTATTCTATACTATTCTATTCTATTCTATTCTATTCTATTCTATTCTATTCTATTCTATTCTATTCTATTCTATTCTATTCTTCTGAAATAACAATAATCAGTTTGGGACACAAAAAAAATTGCAGTATTAGCAGCTTTGAGTAGACAAAATTATTAGATGTGCTCAAATCCATCCTAACAGAACTAGACTTATTTTGGGTCTCATCGTTTTGCAAAGAGGAGAGGAAATATAGAGGTGATCTTGAAGTTTTTCCTGGAAGAAGTAGCTTGATCTGCAAATGATGGCTAGAATTTCATCTGAGAGGAGAGGAGGAAGTTTGCTTTTCCTGGATTATTTCTATCTTTGCAGTCTAGTCATTGGCTCAAGTAAAATGCACAAGTGCTCCTTGTACTACACATATGTCGGGAAAGATGCAACACTGAGTTGTGAAACCAGTAAATTTCAAGCCTTTACAGTCTGATCATGTCTTAAAAATACAGTTCTTTGGGACAGTTGCTCTACAAGCAAGTAATCATCCAAAGCATGTCATGGCACAGAAAATGGATTCAGGCTCTGAGTTCTAGATTCACAAGGTTTTTTGCTGCATCTTTGAGGCAAATGTTTACATTAATGTAACAAAGTATATCAAATATAGTGTCATACTTGAAATTTCCTAGTGACTTAACTAAGCACCCCATAAGATGGCTATTTTAAATTCCATTGCAGGAGTAAAGGGATTCCTTCATTTTTAACTGCATGGTGCTTTTCACTGATGGGAAGATGAGCATGCAAATTTTATTGGTCACAGCAGTGAACACTGCAATATTTAAGTCATTGGTTCTTTTTATGTCAGTGATATGGAGACAAGACTTCCCACTGCAAAGCAAGTTGACTTATTTTCCCCTTTTTCTTTCCATTCACTGTTCACTAATTTCTTCAATAAGAATAATAAATTGAGTTCTATAGATCTCAGTTTGATTTCCAACCTCCTGAGTAGTTCAAGTGTTCACATGACCAGTGGAAATAGTGTTCAAAGAGTTACCTTATTGATGGATGCAGAGCCAAATTATTCCTTATTGTATGGGAATAAGTATTCTTGTCATAGGATTGTATTATTAGCTTTGGCTGAAGGAAACACTTAGAAGTGTTGATCAAGCATGTTCTTGTATCTGGCAGCAATAAACACAGAATCACAGAATGCTGGTTTAGAAGGGACCCAGAGGATCATCTGTTCCAACATTTCTAGTTAATAGTATAGTTAAAATGACAAGGCCCAGCACCCCAATCAAGATGAGTATTAAAGTGTAGGGGAATCCATTGCTTCCCTTGGGGGATTATTCCAATGTCTAACTGTTCTCATGGTGAAAAGTTTTCTTCTGGAGTACAAGCAGAATGTACCCAGGAGTAACTTGTAGCTGTTATCCCTTGATTTTTTTCATGTGACTCCTTGTGAAAAGGAGGTCTCTACCCTCCTGGTAGCCATCATTTACTTACCAGAATATGGTAATAAGGTCTCCTTTAAACCTTCTCTTCTCAAGGATGAATGAACTCAATTCTCCCAGCCTTTACCCATATGGCAAATCCTCCAGTATTCTAATCATTCTTGTGGCCCTTCTGTGGACATTTTTCAGCCTGTCTGCATCTTTTTTTTTTGTCAGCAGGGACCAAAGCTGCATGCAGTACTCCAGGTGTGGTCTGACAAGCACTCCCAATCTGTGATCTGAAGACCACAGGCTCTGTGGAACTATACTTTAAAAAAATAATTGAAAATTATATAAAGATGATAAGTTGGTTGTGAAAACTTCAGTAAAGTTTATAGTAGCTCGTGGGAAAGAAGAGAGAATGACTACTTTACATCATTGCTATAAGACATTAACAACTCCTGGGTTCAGCTAGGACAGGGTTAATTTTCTTCACAGGGATCTGGGAGGGATAGCTCTCTGAAACATCTCATAGGGTATTCAATAACATAAACATCACCCTCATTATATAAAGAGGGGGCTGTCTGGGCAGGGACAGTGGCTGCCCAGCATCTGAGTTGGGCGAGCATGGCACATTTTATATTTTTCACCTTATACATTACTGCTTTATTATTATTTTTATTCCAGTTATTCATTCACTTATTGCTGGGCCTGAAACCATCGCACAGATGAAGTTTTGATTCATTCCAGGTAAACTGGACAATAATTGACATTCATTCAAGAGAATCCATGAACTAATAAACTTCATAAACTAATAAAACTCTCATTCTAGCCATCTCAACTATATATAGAGATATATTTATACCTAAAAATGTCAAAAATTAAGCACTTCTGTAGTACTTAAAACTGCTAATGATCAAAATCTACTAAGTGGAATGCCTTGATACATCTCCAAACTCATTATTTCTCAAAGATGTCAGGACGGTGGGCTGGACAGATGAAGCAAACATGGCTTCATCTGGATTATTTTCCAATCCAGTTTTGTGGAATAAGAGATAAACACAACAACAATCAATAGATAGGAAGAAATTAAAACGTGTACAAAACACTTCCTACTTTTTGGTACTCGGTTTTCCCAAAATGGGAGGAAGAAGAAGAAAAAAATCCCAAGTAATAATGTTTCAGCTTTCCTTCAGAGTCATTAATGAGGAGCCAGGGATTTTCTAAGTTAAGAATTCTGTGGCATAAGTAGGTGGCAATTGCACAGTAACACCTGGGATTTTAAAAGCTCTTAGCTATTGAGCTACTGACTTAAGAAATGAGAAATACAGTTATACTTGAGAAGGGTGGTCTACTTACTGTTGTATTTAGGCTTTGAAAATTACATTGTTAAATGTACTGCAACCTGTGTTTGTAAGGATGTAAACTACATCATGGATGATCATAGAATCACAGAACCATAGAATCCATAAGGTTGGAAGAGACCTCAGAGATCATCAAGTGCAACCTGTCACCACAGACCTCATGACTTCTAAACCATGACACCAAGTGCCATGTCCAATTCCCTCTTGAACACCTCCAGGGATGGTGACTCAACCACCTCCCTGGGCAGCACATTCCAATGGCTAACAACTCTCTCTGTGAAGAACTTTCTCCTTACCTAGAGCCTAAACTTGCCCTGGCACAGCTTCAGATAGATTAAACACAACATTATTTATAAATGAATTAATTTTTTTTTCAGAAGTACAGTAATTGATAATCCTAACATTATTTTAAAGATGAATTTGCAATACACATGGCGGAACAGAGAAAACCATTAAATAGTAGAATTGGAGTTTATTAATGTTAAAAATATAAATGTGGAGTAGTAATTCACTAAGGGGAATTTAACTTTTTTTTAAAAGCACTGAATTCAGCCTTTGAGAGGTTATTTCATAATCACTGTGGTCATGAAAGAAGACTTCCATAAAAATAATCAAAAATCAGCTGATGTGAAGAGAAATCATTGCTTTAAATCACTGAATCATAGAATCAGTCAGGGTTGGAAGGGACCACAGGGATCATCTAGTTCCAATCCCCCTGCCATGGGCAGGGACATCCCACACTAGATCAGGCTGGCCAGAGCCTCATCCACCCTGCTCTTAAACACCTCCAGGGATGGGGCCCAGACCATCGCCCTGGACAACCCATTCCAGGGCTTCATCACTCTCATGGTGAAGAACTTCCTCCTCACATCCAGCCTGAATCTCCCCACCTCCAGCTTCATTCCATTCCCCCTAGTCCTATCACTACCTGATATTCTGAGAAGTTCCTCCCCAGCCTTTTTGTAGGCCCCCTTCAGATACTGGAAGGCCACAATAAAGTCACCTTGGAGCCTTCTTTTCTCTAGACTGAACAGCCCCAACTCCTTCAGTCCGTCCTCATAGGAGCGGTGCTCCAGCCCTCTGCTCATCCTCATGGTCCTTCTCTGGACTCGTTCCAGCATGTCCATATCCCTCAGTTTCATATCCCACCTCTCTGTATGTACTTAAGAAAAAACAGAGATGCAGTATTCTTCCTGTGCAACAAAGAGAGATTAATATTTATGAATTATGACTCAGATTAAGATTTATGTATTCCTTCCACAAAAAGTAGTCTTACTGAATAACCACCTCTCCTGCAGCTGCCTTTTACTTGGAAGGAGACAGAATTTATAAATATATATTGTGCAGTGGGCACACTAAGCTTTAAAATGTACCTGCTGATGACTGAGTGGCAGCGAATGGCAATTACTATGTTTCTAAATAGAGTTTCTCTCAGGAATAATCTAGTCTTCAAAAAAATTGAAAATAGCAATGACAGGAAAATTTTAGGAAGTTTAATGTCATTTTATAATTTTGCTTCTTATTATTATTAAGTACTCATTTATCATCACTGTTGTTATTACAATTATTATTGAATATTTCTGGGGAAAAAAAATTACAACAAAAACCCCAAACAGCAAAGCTAAAACCAGAGGACAGGGCAAAATAATGGACTTTTTAAATAAAATAGCCTGTTGCCTCTTATTTCTGCTGCTGATTTCTGTGACTTTCTGTGCATTCTTCAGTGTTCCTTCAAGAAGAATATTTAGCTGGTAATAACAAATGTTTAATAAATCACATTTTGGTTTATATAGTTTATTACCTGTTGCATTTTTAATGTATTTTCATTATTTATCATGTATATGCACCCCTCAAAAAAATCAGGAAAAAACTTTGAGTATACACCATCTGTGAAAACGAAGCCAGGTTAAAGCAAGATAAAGATAACACTTTTGTGATCAGTAATGTTTTGAAAATAGTGCTGTTTCTATCATTGGAGGAGGCTCAGGGCAGAACTTATTGCTGTCTACAGCTACCTGAAGGGAGGTTGTAGCCAGGAGGGAGCTTGTCTCTTCTCCCAGGCAAACATCAACACAACAAGAGGACACAGTCTCAAGCTGCGCCAGGGGAGGTTTGGGCTAGATGTTAGGAAGAAGTTCTTCCCAGAAAGAGTGATTGGCCATTGGAATGGGCTGCCCAGGGAGGTGGTGGAGTCACCATCACTGGAGGTTTCATAGTTTCATAGTTTCATTCAGGGTTGGAAGGGACCACAAGGATCATCTAGTTCCAACCCCCCTGCCATGGGCAGGGACACCCCACACTAGATCAGGCTGGACAGAGCCTCATCCAGCCTGCTCTTAAACACCCCCAGGGACGGGGCCTCGACCACCTCCCTGGACAACCCATTCCAGGGTTTCACCACTCTCATGGTGAAGAACCTCCTCCTCACATCCAGCCTGAATCTCCCCACCTCCAGCTTCATTCCATTCCCCCTAGTCCTATCACTACCTGATATCCTGAGAAGTCCTTCCCCTGCCTTCCTGTAGGCCCCCTTCAGATACTGGAAGGCGACAATTAGGTCACCTCGGAGCCTTCTCTTCTGCAGACTGTACAGCCCCAACTCCTTCAGTCTGTCCTCATAGGAGAGGTGCTCCAGCCCTCTGATCATCCTGGTGGCCCTTCTCTGGACACGTTCCAGCACCTCCACATCCCTCTTGTAATAGGGGCTCCAGAACTGGACACAGTACTCCAGGTGGGGTCTCACCAGGGCTGAGTAGAGGGGGAGGATCACCTCCCTCGACCTGCTAGCCACACTTCTCCTGATGCAGCCCAGGATCTGATTGGCTTTGCGGGCTGCAAGTGCACACTGAGAGCTCATGTTGAGCTTTTTGTCCACCAGCACCCCCAAGTCTCTCTCCTCAGGGCTATCCTCCAGCCAGTCACTGCCCAGCCTGTATTTGTGCCTGGGATTGCCTCGACCCAGATGCAGGACCCTGCACTTGCTCTTATTGAACTTCATGAGGTTGGCCTGTGCCCACCTCTCCAGCCTGTCAAGGTCCCTCTGGATGGCCTCCCTTCCCTCCAGCGTGTCTGCTGCACCACACAGCTTGGTGTCATCAGCAAACTTGCTGAGGGTGCACTCAATGCCACTGTCCATGTCCCCCACAAAGATGTTGAATAAGATAGGTCCCAGGACTGATCCCTGAGGGACTCCACTTGTCACTGGCCTCCACTGGGACATGGAGCCATTGACAGCCACTCTTTGGGTGCGGCCATCAAGCCAGTTCCTTATCCATCTAGTGGTCCACCAATCAAACCCATGTGTCACCAGTTTGGAGACCAGGATGTGGTGTGGGACAGTGTCGAAGGCTTTGCTCAGGTCCAGGTAAACGACATCAGTTGCTCGCCCCTCATCTATTAATTTTGTCACCTGCTCATAGAAGGCCACCAGGTTGGTCAGGCAGGATTTGCCCTTGGCAAAGCCATGCTGACTGTTCCCAATCACCTCTTCACTATTCTTTTGAGCGAGTAGTGACTCCAGGAGGATCTGTTCCATGATCTTTCCAGGCACAGAGGTGAGACTGACTGGCCTGTAGTTCCCTGGTTCCTCCTTCTTGCCCTTTTTGAAGATGGGGGCAATGTTTCCCCTTTTCCAGTCTGTGGGGACTTCACCAGACTGCCAGGACTTTTGAAATATAATAGAGAGGGGTTTAGCAACCTCATCTGCCAGTTCTCTCAGCACCCGTGGGTGTAACCCGTCGGGTCCCATGGACTTGAACACTTTCAGGTTCTTCAGATGATCACGAACCTGATCTGCACTTACAATGGGCAGTTCTTCCTCCCTGTCCCTGGCTTTGACTTCCATAACATCAGGAGTGTGGCTAGAGGCCCTTGCAGTGAAGACTGAGGTAAAGAAGTTATTAAGTACCTCAGCCTTTTCCTCATCACAGGTGACCATGTCACCATTTTCTTTTCTGAGGGGGCCCACACCTTCCCTAGTCTTCTTCTTCCCATTAATATACCTGTAAAAGTTCTTAGTATTCCCTTTAATCTCCCTGGCTAGATTCAACTCAAACTCTGCTTTGGCTTTCCTAACCAGGACTCTTGCTGCTCGGGCAGCTTCCTTGTATTCCCCCTGTTCTACCTGTCCTTCCCTCCACTTCCTGTAGAGTTTCCTTTTAAGTAATAGTGTGTCCAGTAGCTCCTTGCCCATCCAGGCAGGCCTCCTAGCATTCTTACCTGCTTTTCTCTTTGTTGGTACACAGAGCTCCTGGACACAGAGGAGGTGGTCCTTGAATACTGACCAGCTGTCCTGGGTCCCTCTTCCCTCCAGGGCTTTGTTCCAGGACACTTTGGCTAGCAGATCCCTGAAGCCATCAAAATCTGCATGCCTAAAGTCTAGGGTCATGAGCTTGGAATACTTCCTCCTGATTGCCCTGAGGATGTTAAATTCAACTGCTTCATGGTCACTGCAGCCAAGGCCGTCTATGAGCCTCACATTGCTTACCAGCCCTTCCCTGTTGGTGAGAACAAGGTCCAGCATAGCACCATTTCTTGTTGGTTCCTCCACCATTTGGAGGAGGAAGTTGTCTTCTATGCAGTCCAGGAACATCCTGGATTGCTGGTGCCTTGCTGTGTTGTCCCTCCAGCAGATGTCCGGGTGGTTGAAATCACCCATGAGGACCAGGGCTTGTGACCTGGAAGCTGCTTCTATTTGCCTATGGAGGGCCTCATCTGCTTGGATCTGCTGGTCAGGTGGCCTGTAGGAGACCCCCACAGTAATATCTTCTTCCCCTGTCCTGCCTTTAATTTTGACCCATACACTCTCAACTAGCTTATCATCCCTCCCCAGTTGGAGCTCCACTGATTCCAACTGGCTATTGACATAGAGGGCAACACCTCCTCCTCTCCTTCCCTGCCTATCCTTCCTAAAGAGTTTATACCCATCTATGCCTACATCCCAGTCATGGGATTCATCCCACCAAGTTTCAGTAACAGCCACTATGTCGTGGCATCCCAGCAGCACAGTGGCACTTAACTCATCCTGTTTATTGCCCAAGCTGCGCGCATTAGCATAGAAGCACTTCAGCTGGGCTGGCCCTGTCCTCCTCTTGTGACAAATCCCCTCGGTTTCCACAGAATGTCCTGGTGGATCATTCGTGGCTTGCCTCAGGGTAGCAAGTTGAGAGCCCTTACCAGCTCTCCTTCTCTCTACTGCTGGTGAGCTGCCCCTCTGTTTGTCACCAGCCAGCAGGAGACTATTAACCCCTTCCCCCTTCAAATCTAGTTTAGGAAGAGACTGGATGGGGTACTTAGTGCCATGGTTTACTTGATTAGATAGTATTGGATGATAGGTTGGACTTGATGATCTCAAAGGTCTCTTCCAACCTGGTCTATTCTATTCTATTCTATTCTATTCTATTCTATTCTATTCTATTCTATTCTATTCTATTCTATTCTATTCTATTCTATTCTATTCTACTTTTGTTAATATCTGTATAGGATATACAGGATATATAAATCTTATAAAATAAGTATTGGGTTAAATTCTAGTCAGAATTCAGTCAGAATTTAGTCTGGTTTATGGTTTGGAGATTTTTTGTGCATAGCATATAAATGTGTGGTGCAAATCATCACAATATAGTATAAACTCTTGCAAAACACTGTTCTTTTCTTTCCTTTGCCTTTTAGAAAACAGAAATTGTAGCTTTGAGAATCCTGATCTTCTTTCACGCAGTATTGCCTATTACTGTGGCCAAGTGGTAGGACTCAAGAGTAAGAAGCGAAACTGAAGTTGTCATCCTAAATAGTGTGTCAGTATGTCAATTAGTTCTGAAATACTGTGAGTCAGGATGCATCTGTCTGTAATTGAGAGTGCATTTCGAGTAGCTCAAGATCTGACTTTTTCAAACTGACATTTTATGCAATATAGCTCTTCAATACAACTTTTTATCTGTGTAAGAGGGGAAATATTTCTGGAGAATTATTGCATTTGAAATTGATATTGGGTGTCCTCTCAGTTTTTAAAGACATCCTACTTCAAAATATGCAGTAAATCACCAGATAACAAAAAGGGGTTTTGGGTTTGGTTTGGTTTGGTGGGGTGGGTTTGTTTGTTTTTGTTTTGTTTTGTTTCTAATTTTTCCCAAATCGTGGTTTTCTATCAAAGAAGTTTTTTTTTCCCCTTCATCATTCCAACATTTTAATGTTGTCAAATAAAATAATGCTATTGTGATATAATGTCTAATGAAAATTAGAGGGGGAAATAGAGCTCTTTAGGAAAAATTAGGAAACTAACTAAAATGGGATAGCTAAATATTTTGCCTAACGCACTGCAACAGTAAAGGATCTTCATAATCTCTTATAAACTCACAATTTGCTGCAGCTTTTGTAGTCAGCAACATATTATCAACCCATATCTAGAACAGAACAGTTGGGATATTGTAGAGTAGGTTACCCAGATTCAGGGGTCTGACAGTTTACTTTCTCCCACAGTGAAAACCATCAGTTACAGATGAAGAATATCCAACTGCTTTCAGCAGCCAAACTGTTGCTTGGGGTTTTTTGGCACAGTAATAGAATTGAAACATGATTTTAAAACCCTTTGAAATAAGCATTCTGTTAAAACAAAATGAAACCAAACAAGCAAAAAAGCCCACAAGTTTAAACACTTAAATGGAAAATAAATAAACAAACCCAAAACACACAAGCAACCCTGTAAATATCTTTGCTTTAGATTTTTCCTCATTATTCCATATGAACTTTAGTTTCTTTTCCTTCCTCATTCCTGACAACATTAACTAGAAAAGAAGCTTTCCATTTGCCTAATAACTTCAAGATTTCAGAATTTAGTTTGATTTCACATTTAAATAAAAATGAGGCTTCCCAATTTTTATGTGATTAAACCTAAAGAAGTGTTGAAAGTCGATAGTTTAACCACTTATTGTTCTGTAAGTAATTCACTCTGTAAATTAATATTTCTTTAAAGATGTTAATAATCAGACTCTCATTTGAGATGTGGAACCTGAACTCTTGGTATTAATTTAAAAGTGAATTTCTTACATTCTAAGATTTGCATCCTGGCCTGCATCAGGAACAGTGTAGCCAGCAGCAGCAGGGAGGTCATTCTGCCCCTGTACACTGCACTGGTTAGGCCACACCTTGAGTCCTGTGTCCAGTTCTGGGCCCCTCAGTTTAGGAAAGATGTTCAGTTGCTGGAACATGTCCAGAGAAGGGCAACAAAGTTGGTGAGGGGTTTGGAACACAAGCCCTATGACGAGAGGCTGAGGGAGCTGGGGTTGTTTATCCTGGAGAAGAGGAGGCTCAGGGGAGACCTTCTTGCTCTCTACAACTTCCTGAAGGGAGGTTGTAGCCAGGTTGGGGCTGGTCTCTTCTCCCAGGCAACCAGCACCAGAACAAGGGGACACAGTCTCAAGCTATGCCAGGGGAGGTTTAGGCTGGATGTCAGGAAGAAATTCTTCATAGAGAGAGTGATTGACCATTGGAATGGGCTGCCCAGGGAGGTGGTGGAGTCACCATCATTGGAGGTGTTTAGGAGGAGACTTGATAGGGTCCTTGGTTGCATGGTTTAGTTGATTAGATGGTGTTGGATGATAGGTTGGACACAATGATCTCAAAGGTCTCTTCCAACCTGGTTTAGTCTAGTCTAGTCTATCCTAAATCCATATTGCTAGGATACATCCCACATATCTGACCAATGAAATTAATTTAGAATACTCTCTTGTTTTCCTTTTTACACCCAACTGTGGATTTATTTGCACTTCTTCACTCTCCTGCTTGAAAACTGCAGCTAATTATAAAGGCATAGCCTGAAACTGTCATAAGTATGAATGTTATTGATTATCTGGTCAATATTTAGCAAAATATTTTTTTCTGTTCACTCCTATATATTTTTTTTTTTTTCAGTAAATGAGAAGAGAGAATTTCCCCAGATGAAAAAGAATATCATTGCATTGTCATTTTATCTGATAAATAAATAGACATAACACATGTAGCTCTCTTTTTCAGAGGAGTAAATTGAGGGTATGTGGAATTCAAGCCACTGCATAGTGAGGAAAACCCAAGGATATTTTACTATCATCCATTTGTTTTCTAGGTGTATAAAAAATAAATAATCAAATAAATAAATACATACATACACACATTTTAAAAAATATCTAAAATACATGAAAAAAAAAGAGTGTCAACAACAGCACCTGAGGGAATCAGAGACATCTTTATTTATAATGGATATATTCTTAGAAAGCCTAGGAGATCAAATTCAAAACAGAGATATACAGTTTCACAATACCAGTGAACATAGAGATAGTTTAATAAACATATTCAGTGTTGCAACTTAAGTGTTAAATGTCTTTCAGTGTCTGTTCCTTCTGCAAAGGCCTAATCTGAATTTAGCTTACAGGAATTTATGTAATATGTATATGGTGACATAGTGTCATAGTTGTATCTGCTTTTCCCTAGTCCTGTATGTTATCTATTATCCTAATGCATAGGGGAGGAGAAATATGAATAGGAATTTTTCACCTCTTTTTATCCTTTGTTATGGTAGGGCCAAACGACCCCAGCACAAACCCAGGCAGACAGTAAGGTGTTCCACTCTCTCCCCTCCTTCCTGCAGGGGAACACAGGAAAAGGAGCAAAGGGGACAGCAACATGCATGTCTGGTAAACAACCCTGTATCTATGGTAAGGGCATCTGTTCTGGCCACAGCCTGGCAGAACCCCTTCCCATTGGGTAACTAGGTGCTGGTTTCAGTGCCCTATTGGCCCAATCGATCTTGGGCAAGATTTATATACAGGCTGATTTCTAGTTGCCTGTTCCTTGCTCAAGCCTTTCTTAGCCTTGCTCATGCCTTGTGTGCTTGAGCCTGCTTGGATCTTGTCTAGCTTGAAATTGCCTCAAGTTGCACATCCTTGAGTTGCCCAGTCCAGCGCCTGGGATAAAGCCACGAGCATACACAGATGCCTCCATTGTAACATGGGTGAGGGTTGCAGTCATTGCTATTCTGACTGCACGTATGCCCTTCCCATCCTTCTTTGCAGATGCAAGAAAAGGAATCTCCACTGCCAACACATGTTCCTCCATTCATGCCAGGGTTTGGAACACAGCTGCTGTTTTTTTGTGGTGTTGCAAGTGCTTCCTACCCATTCTGGAGCACATGAACAGCGGAATGTATCTCCATCATCATAGCACGTTCCACCATTGCTACGAGTATTTGCATTACACTGGTACTCATGTGAATGGCAAGTTTTGCCTTTCCAGTCATTCTTACACTCACAATAGAAGTCACCACAAACTACAAGAGAAGCCATGAGCTTAGGATTCAGAGCCAAGCCTGCTTCCCCTTGCAACCAGGATTTTGCTGTGCCTCAGTTTCCCCAGGACAAAGCAAGTGCCCATCACAAGAAGAATCATTAACAAGCTTCTGCTAAAGCCAGACCACCTATCAACAACCTCATGGCATTCCTGTCAGCAACCAGCCATGCCTGGTACATGAGCACTCCAAAGCCTCTCATACACAGCAGCAGCACTCCCTACTTGGGTACAAGCAGTAGTGAGTAATTAATTCACTGCCTCTTTGGCATAATGATTCTTGTCGAGTCTCCCCCCCACTGTGGTCAAGCATCATTTCACTCCCAGGGTATTTATCTGCTATATTCCTCCCTGTTAAATTGTTAATATTGCCCAAATACTTCACAGTCCCATTGTAAGTATATTCTAACCATACATAGAATCTTTTGATATGTTTGGCAATTTTCATATTAACAAAAGGTTATTAATATTTTTATTAATGTTGCCATATCATTTACAAACAAAGGAAATATTATATCCTTCCAACACCCTTAAAATACACTTCTTTGTAGTTTTGCTAGTAGTCACAGTAAATTGTTTTGGTTTCAGTGATTCACGACAGCCAGCATGGCTTTACTAGGAGAAAATCCTCTCTGACCAACCTAGTGACTTTCTGTGATAAAGTGACTATGTCAGTGGATAACAGATGACCTATGGATGTGATCCATCTGGATTTCTGCAATGCTTTTGACACAGTCCCCCACAACATCCTGCTCACCAAGTTGAAGAGACACAGATATGATGGGTGGACTGTGCGATGGATAAGGAA
This sequence comes from Melanerpes formicivorus, assembly GCF_026170545.1. NCBI lineage: Eukaryota > Metazoa > Chordata > Aves > Piciformes > Picidae > Melanerpes > Melanerpes formicivorus. Next base: position 3,647,243 of record NW_027142396.1, on the reverse strand, counting down.
TTGACTGAATGGTTGCATCCAGAGGGTAGTGTTCAATGGCTTGAAGCTCAGATGGAGAGGAGTGACAAGTGCTGTCCCTCAGGGGTCTGTACTGGGACCTGTACTTGTTAAATATTTTTGTCAACGACACCGACAGTGTCAACGACATAGTACCATCACCAGTTTTGCAGATGACACCAAGCTGAGTGGTGTTGTCAATACACCAGAGAGAATGGATGTCATCCAGAGGGACCTGGGCCAGTTGGAGAGGTGTGTTCAGGTGAAGTTCATGAGCTTCAGCAAGAGCAAGGGCAGGGATCTGCACCTAGGCATGAATAATCCTCACTATCACTACAGACTGGGAAATGAGGTGATATAAAGCAGCCCTGTGGGAAAGGACTTGGAGGTGCTGATGGATGAGAAGCTGGGTGTGAGCAGGCAGTGTGCACTTGCAGCCCAGAAGGCCAATCACATCCTGGGCTGCATCAAAAGATTCATTGCCAGCAGATCCAGAGAGGTGACTCTGCCACTTTGCTCTGGTGAGACCTCACCTGGAGTACTGTGCACAGGTCTGGAGCCCTCAATACAGGAAGGACCCAGAACTGATGAAGCAGGTTGTGTCTCTGGACCGAGACACAGGTCCAGAGGAAGGCCATGCAAATGATGAGGGGGTTGGAGCACCTCTGCTATGAAAACAGGCTGAGGGAGCTGGGGTTGTTCAGCCTGGAAAATAGAAGGCTCTGGGGAGACCTAATAGCAGCCTTCCTGTACCTGAAGGGGGTCTACAAGAAGAATGGAGAGAGACTGTTTACAAAGGTCTGTAGTGACAGGATAAGGGGCAATGGCTTCAAAGTAGAGAAGAGTAAATTTAGCTTTAATGTTTGCAACAAGTTGAGGGTGGTGGAACACTGGGACAGGTTGCCCGGGAACGTAATTGAGGCCCCATCCCTGTAGATATTCAAGCTGAGGCTCAACAGGGATCTGGGCAACCTGCTCTAGTTGAGAATGCCCCTGCTTACTGCAGAGGGGGTTGGACTTTGGAGGTCCCTTCCAACCCAGACCATTCTATGATTGTTAGATCACATAGCTGCAGAACATGTCCAGTTTAGAAAAATGCTGACTACATCCTTAAACCTCTTGGTGGGTAAGAGGAGAAAAGATGTGTATGCTTTCAAAGAGACGGTGAAAAAGCACTTGGTATAAATTTGGACACACACTCTTAATCCTAAATATTTTTCTTTTTGTAATAATTCTTATACTAAGATATTCTTCTCTTATGCATACATGCATTTATTACAATGAATGTAATAGAACTTGCACAGATTCATATGAAAGCATTTCTTTGTTTAATTCTCACTGTAAAAACACCCTAGAAGGAGTCAAGTGCAGGGTCCTGCATCTGGGTCGAGGCAATCCCAGGCACAAATACAGGCTGGGCAGTGACTGGCTGGAAAGTAGCCCCGAAGAGAGAGACTTGGGGGTGCTGGTGGACAAAAAGCTCAACATGAGCTCTCAATGTGCACTTGCAGCCCGCAAAGCCAATCAGATCCTGGGCTGCATCAGGAGAAGTGTGGCTAGCAGGTCGAGGGAGGTGATCCTCCCCCTCTACTCAGCCCTGGTGAGACCCCACCTGGAGTACTGTGTCCAGTTCTGGAGCCCCTATTACAAGAGGGATGTGGAGGTGCTGGAACGTGTCCAGAGAAGGGCCACAAGGATGATCAGAGGGCTGGAGCACCTCTCCTATGAGGACAGACTGAGGGAGTTGGGGCTGTTCAGTCTGGAGAAGAGAAGGCTCCAAGGTGACCTAATTGTCTCCTTCCAGTATCTGAAAGGGGCCTACAGGAAGGCTGGGGAAGGACTTCTCAGGATCTCAGGTAGTGATAGGACTAGGGGGAATGGAATGAAGCTGGAGGTGGGGAGATTCAGGCTAGATGTGAGGAGGAGGTTCTTCACCCTGAGAGTGGTGAAACCCTGGAATGGATTGTCCAGGGAGGTGGTCGAGGCCCCGTCCCTGGGGGTGTTTAAGAGCAGGCTGGATGAGGCTCTGTCCAGCCTGATCTAGTGTGGGGTGTCCCTGCCCATGGCAGGGGGGTTGGAACTAGATGATCCTTGTGGTCCCTTCCAACCCTGAATGAAACTATGAAACTATGAAACTATGAAACTATGAAATTATTCATACTTCTCACTAGTAGAAATTAGGTGCATTGCTTAATGCAAACATATTTAACTGTATGAACTGGAAATAAACAGTCAAATGTTAACCAGTTTTCAAACCTGTCTAGTGTTGAATTCCTCTTTATGCAGTAAAGGAGGTTAAAGAAAATTCACACACTTACTAAGGAACCTGTCTTCTAAAACATTATGCAAACATCTTTTGATTAGCCTCTTCCTCCCCCCTTCAGTCTCATTAATAGGGTCATCACTCTTCATCTATGAGGCTGGCATGTCTTCAAACACAGCAGAGTTTACTTACCCAAGCATTTAAATTCTTATCCCCTTTTTGTGAAAGAATAACTTCTTCATAAAAGAGTTAGAAGCCAAATATTTTGATTAGTTAAAGAAATCACTTATTCTACCCTCAAAACAAGGAAAAAAAAAGCATGGGACAGTTTTTGCAAAAGCTAGTAGACCTAATTATTTAAGTAATGAATAAAGTGGATCCATATTTTTGCTTCACTCTAGATTTCTGGCACAGCAAGTATGGATGGAGCTTGAATCTGCTGCATGCTATTTTCCAACATTAACATGAAAAGTATAATAAACCCACTGTTGGCTCCCATGCTGTGTAAGCCATAGCTCTACAGAAGCATGGGGAAACTACAAGGGAGGTTCAGACTGGATGTTAGGAAGAAATTCTACACAGAGACAGTGGTTGCCCATTGGTATGTGCTGCCCAGGGAGGTGGTGGAGTCCCCATCATTGGAGGTTTTTAGGAAGAGACTTGATAGGGTGCTTGGTTGCATGGTTTAGTTGATTAGGTGGGTTGGATGATAGGTTGGATGTGATGATCTTGAAGGTCTCTTCCAGCCTGGTCTGGTCTAGTCTGGTCTGTTCTATTCTATTCTATTCTATTCTATTCTATTCTATTCTATTCTATTCTATTCTATTCTATTCTATTCTATTCTATTCTATTCTATTCTACAAAGCTTCAGGCACTGCTCATCTGAAACATGTCTACTTGCTCCACATAGCCTTTCATTATAACAAATAAAATACTGTGTACTACTTTGACTTTCTTAAGAAAGTTTACTTACTAAAAATAAGTCCTGGATTCTGGTTTTACCTCTAGCAGCTCTGTTATAAGGAACTGTAAACCATCATACCTTGGAAGTGTATCATATCTTGCAAAGACTTCTTAGCTCTTGCAAATTACTTTTTTAACCAGTACACATAAGCTGCCAGCACTGTTCTGTACTAGCTGAAACTCCTATTAGATATTATTTGGGGTAGACATAATATAACTGAACACAAGCTCTGGATATCCCCAGCTGTCTCTCTCACCCCTCACTAACTTCAGAATATGAGGACTATCCATGCAGTATATACCCATTTTTCATCACCGTGTCAGTGGCCTGTCCAAAGTACAAATTGAATAAAGATTGTAATACAGCTGAGTCACATTTCAGCAACTCAGGAGCTGTTCTTAGTGTTCTGGACATGTACTTTGACCATTACAACCCTAAATCAAGCACTAACTGTCACTACTGGCTCTTGCCAATCATTGTAACTCAACGGTAACTGGTCTTTAATTCAAAAAGATAAATTCAACATCTTTTGTTTCCTTCACATTAACATCTAATAATTACTACGAGTTATTCAGTGGCAGCCTGTCGTATTGACCATACAGCTTTGTACAAGTATTTTGCAATGGCTGTAGTGCACTGACAATAAATCTTTTATTTGTGAATGTCTTGGGGCTTTTTAACTAATTCTAAACAATAACCACACAAAAAAAAAGTGGAAAGAAAATTTTCAGAGTAATAACATAAAGTAAGGATTAAACACATTCAAATTTACCATAAGTATGCATTGGGTTATTTTGGTTGGTTGGTTGGTTTCATGGTTTGTTTATTTTTGTGGGGTTTTCTGTTTTATTTTATTTTTGGGGATTGGTTTTGTTTTGGGGGTTGGTATTATTTGGGGGTTGGTTTTGCTTTGCTTTTCTTTGGTTTGGTTTAGTTTTGAATGAGTAGATACAACATACAAAAAGAAAAGTATACTACAAGAAAAAAACTGGCTTCCTGCTGAACCAAGGAATCTTTTCTCTGGCATCTCTTACATTTAAATACTGTTCCTTAACTAAACTAAGTATTATATTAGTGAAATATTGCAGCCTCCAAGGATTATCCTGGCAGGCTCTTCCCAGAACAATCCCCAAAACTCAATAGCTTAGTTTAGTTTTAAGCAGCTAATTAAAGCAATGAATTTAGCAGTGTACATTCACTTTGCAGGCGGTGGAAACAACAAGGAATTCATGGTGGGCAGAACAACCTTTGCAAAGGACTACTTTATTTCTCCACAAACATATTAGGTACAGGATGAGAACAATTATTTCATAAGCAATTATTTTGAATGCTTAATGTTAGCCGTGATATCTTCACACAGGGAATAAACACAAGGAACAAAGATCCTCTCTCATCAGACAGTTCTTAGACTATGTTTTTTAGAATGGAATGGAATGGAATGGAATGGAATGGAATGGAATGGAATGGAATAGAATAGAATAGAATAGAATAGAATAGAATAGAATAGAATAGAATAGAATAGAATAGAATAGAATAGACCAGCTTGTAAAAAGACCTTAGAGATCATCTGTCCAGCCTATCATCAAACACCACCTAATCAACTAAAATATGCAACCAAGGACCCTTTCAAGTCTCCTCCTAAATACCTCCAATGATGGTGATTCCACCACCTCCCTGGGCAGCACATTCCAATGGCCAATCACTCTCTCTGTGTAGAATTTCTTCCTAGCCTCCAGCCTAAACCTCCCCTGGTGCAGCTTGAGACTGTGTCCTCTTGTTCTGGCCCTGCTTGCCTGGGAGAAGAGACTAACCCCCACCTGGCTGCAACCTCCCTTCAGGTAGGTGTAGAGAGCAAGAAGGTCTCCCCTGAGCCTCCCCTTCTCCAGGCTAAGCAACCCCAGATCCCTCAGTCTCTCCTGAAAGGGCTTGTGTTCCAAACCCCTCACCAACTTTGTTACCCTTCTCTAGACACGTTCCAGCAAGTCAACATCCTTCCTAAACTGAGGGGCCCAGAACTGAACACAGTACTCAAGGTGTGGCCTAACCAGTGCAGTAATACCTATCCTACTGAGATGTCTTTCTGATTACTTGTAGAGACAGTTAAAATCTAAAGAAAAAATTGTTAGAATCATGCATTATTGTTGTCTTGGTGACATCAAAAACAAAGAAATACAGGTTCTACTTAACCCACCTTAAATCTTTTCCCTAAGAATGTTTCCAGGTGTTTTTATCACTGCAGAGCTTTCTGTTAGCTGAACAGGCTGGTTAAATAAATATCTTATTGTAAAAAAGTACTCGGTGACTTTGTTGCTATACACAAAGTTTTCTCTAGGATTGCTTTTATTGCTTTTATGGTGAATCCACAGATTATCCCTTACAAAAATGCATTAAGAATTGAACAGTATAAGACTCAGCATTCTATCAAACAGTAAAAATTTAATATGGATCAAGTTAAATACAATCTATGCTATACGAATCAAAAGCTTTGTCTACTTAAATAAAGGCAGGTATTTTGATCAGAAAAGTTCAGACAAAAATCCCTGTCTAAATTTTGTGGTTCAGATAAAAGACCCTTAACTGTTAGTAAATTAAGAGACTCTAGTGGGTCTTTTTCACTGTGTAATATGTGGTCAGGGTCCTTTCTTAGAAGGCCAACATGCAGCCCACTAGTTCCAACTGTGACACAGCCGATCTGAATTTGTGATTTTTGCCATAACTAAATGGTGGCTTACAAAACACTTGCAGCAAAAGACTTTTGAATACTTTTTGAAATCTCATTTCCTTCCATGAGGCTCTTGAGTGTGTCCAGAGAAGGGCAACGAGTCTGGGGAGAGGCCTCGACCACAAGCCCTATGAGGAGAGGCTGAAGGAGCTGGGATTAGCCTGGAGAAGAGGAGGTTCAGGGGAGACCTTATTACTGTCTACAGCTACCTGAAGGGTGGTTGTAGCCAAAAGGGGGTTGGTCTCTTCTCACAGGCAACCAGCACCAGAACAAGAGGACACAGTCTCAAGCTGCACCAGGGGAAGTTTAGGCTTGAGGTGAGGAGAAAGTTCTTCACAGAGAGAGTTGTTAGCCATTGAAATGTGTTGCCCAGGGGAGTGGTGGAGTCACCATCCCTGGAGGTGTTCAAGAGGGGATTGGACGTAGCACTTGGTATCATGGTCTAGCAGTCATGAGGTGTTGGGTGACAGGTTGCACTTGATGATTTTTGAGTTCTTTTCCAACCTTGTTGATTCTATGATTCTATGATTCCTGAAACTGAAGCACCATTCATTCAGTAAAATAAAGTCTAGCCAGCAAAAGGAATCCTGGCTCTGTAGGCTAATTTTGACACATTTAGCTGAGAGCAGAGACCTGAGGCTTCTCCTCTATTTGGCAGTGCCTACATTTTGGAGCAGCTTGGGACAATTGGATTGGGTCTTCAGAGCAAAATAATTGCACAAACTATAAACATTTCCATGACATTACATGAGGCCGGATCTATTCCAGTGGCGTGCATTGAACATTCACAAGCTATTCTCCAGCAGCCTATCTTCCATTTTGGTTTAATCCTAAAATTAATCTAGTTTATTAACCTTCTCATGCTGCACAATAAATACACCCCAATGTGTGGAAACTGGGAAAATAAAAACCCATTCCTGATCTGCACTAAAACACTTATACAGAAGATTATTTGTACATTCATAATAGACAGTTAATGAATAAAAAACAAAACAAACAACCAAAAACCCACCCAAACAACCCAATCTAAGGAAAAAATGTCATGATGCTTTTCCAAGACTTAGAAGTGAAAAATTCTTCAGACTGTTTCATAGAGATACTCCCATGCTGTCCTGAGAGACATATGCACCTATGCAGACCAGTATGCTTTACTAATGAACAGATTATTAACTGTATAAGCACTGTATAAGCTATGCTGTAGAGGGCTCATGAAACTTAGGTAGAAAACCAAGCCTTCAAGAAGATGTCTGATTTAGGATTATTAAAGAGCTGGACATCAGAATGCCTTAGTTAAATACGTGCTTTAACAAATCACCTTACTTGCATTAAGGACACACAAAGTCAGACCTCTGTAGACTTCTCTCCCACTAAGATTTCAGTCAGAGAACTTTACAGGACCTGACCTCGTCTAATAGTAAGGCACAGTTATTGAAAAACCATAGGCTTTCCTGTGTATGAAGACCTTGAGAAACTTATACTCAGACCTTCTGTAAAAGCAGTAAACTACCACACAAGATGCTGCAAAAGTAGCTTCACATAAAACACCTCTGTAATGTAGCCTATAGGTCACATTGGTATTGAATATGAACAGAGACTATTAGTAGATGCTTCTTGTTTTGTAAATTATTCATATCTCAATTTTAAGAGATTTTTTTTAATGTTACTGAAATCTTCCTGCCCTGGAGCAAGTTTCATAATACCATATGTTAATATACTTGCCTGGCATGTTTGGCCTGAGTTTAATCTGGCTCGGGTCACAAGTGAAATTAGTTTAATGGTCTCAAATTAGCCTTTAGTAGGCATTTTTCCATATCACAAAAATACTATTGTACATAATTCAGTGGTAATATTCAATTGTAGAGTACTATTCTCCAAGGGACCAAAAAATGGAACAGAAGGGACAATGTAGAGTAAATTTGCATTTGGCAATATGATATTTAGATCAAGCCAATGCAAATGATTTCTTACTTTCATGAGAATCATTATTCAGCAAATCAATTAACACAGTGAAGATGTCTAAATAAATGACATGTCACTCTTCAATAGATCAAACAACAGGAAAATAGTGGTTTACACTATCATGTCATTTTGGACACTGACAGTCTGAGATGGATTTTGATTCATCTTATTTATGGCACTACCCAGAAATGGTGAGCAAGTAGTGAGTAATTGTAAGTAGTGATTGTATGGGAAATAAACACTTTTGTTTGTTTATTTTGAAGTATGATGATAATTCAAACACAAAACAACTAGGCAAGCCCTAATTAGAGGTTCAAATAAAAACAACATCATCCACATCATTCAACTACAGATAGTTAAATTCAATTAAATAATTTGCTGACCTGCAAGTGAGGAGCTTTATCTAGTATAATAATGAAAAAGGGAAAAGGCATTAACCCAGACAGCAGTAGAGATAGATAATGCACAGAGAGTTTCTTGAGGATTTCCCTTCATAGAGAAATGCCAGGTGAGTGGAAACACCCACCAGAGGCTGGCAAGTCTCCTGGAGCAGGCTGACCAGGCATGGGTGTTACTAGGGCAACAGTTAACACAGCTACACAGTTAAAAGAAGCCCTCAGGGAGTTCATCGTTCTGATCACTGTGCACTGAGCAAGCAAATAAGGAGTGGGAGGTCAGCCAGAGTGTGACACAGCAGTTCACACAGAACAGTGAACAGGGAAAGTACTGAAGTCTGATCAGCTCAACCAAGGAGTGATGGTAGACTTGCTTCCACCAAGTCTGATACAGCTTCACAGACAGAGCTCTGGAGGAAACAATGCAGCCATCCAAGCATCAGGTTGCAGCATGTGCCCCACTCTCATGCCATTGTTAGGTGGCAGTAGTGGGTACATCTGACCGAGGTGTGCCCAGGCAAAGGAGCTCCTCCACTTAGTGAGGAAGCTCTGGTAGGAGGGAATTAGGTTGAGAACGATCATGGAATGTGAGAGACAGATAGACCTATGTGACGACAAAGACACAAGGGTTATTGAAGGGTTAGTGACCACCTGATGAACAGACATGTGAGAATTAAGACTTCTTCCTGAAAAAGAGGTGGTGGGACCATTAACCCAACTGAAGCACATTTACAGTAATGCATGCAGTATGGGAAACTAACAGGAGGAGCTGTAAGTCATTATGTGGCAGGAGAACTATAATATAGTGGCCATCACAGAAATGTAGTGAGATGTCTCCTGACTGGAATGCTTCAATCAATGGCTACAAATTCTTCATAAGGATTAGATAAAGGAGAGGCAGTGGGTTGGCCCTGCATGTTAGGGAGTGTTTTGTCTTGAGCTTGACTATAGTGACAATAAACTTGAATATTTATGGGTAAGAATCAGTGGGAAGGCGAACAAGGCAGATATCCTGTGGGAATCTGTTATAAATCACCCAGCCTGAATGAAAGGACAGGGAAAATATTCTTTAGGCATCTGAGAGAAGTCTCACAATCACTAGTCCTTGTTCTCATGGAGGACTTCAACTTCTCTGATGTCTACTGGAAATACAGAGAGGGAGCAAACCTAGAGGTTCCTAGAGTGTGTAGAGGATAACTTTCTGACACAGCTGGTGATAGAGCCAGGCACAGTGGATGCCCTAATGGTTCTGCTGTTTGTAAACAGAGAAGAATTTGTGGATGATGTACTGGTTGGGGGCATGTCGTTCCATAAATGCATTGATCAAAATCCTACCTTTCAGATTCATACATAAGTGAAACTGTAAGGTTTGCCTCACAGCTGGTTTTGCTTTGGTCTTGCAACACAAAGATCAATATATATGCACATATACTTACATGTATGTACTTGCACACGTACACATCATAACAACTACTGTGTCCAGTTCTGGGCCCCTCAGTTTAAGAAGGACACTGAGATACTTGAACGTGTCCAGAGAAGGGCAACAAGACTGGGGAGAGGCCTCGAGCACATGCCCAATAAGGAGAGGTTGAGGGAGCTGGGATTGTTTTGCCTGCAGAAGAGGAGGCTCAGGGGAGATCTTATTGCTGTCTACAACTACCCGAAGGGAGGTTGTAGCCAGAAGGGGGTTGATCTCTTCTCCCAGGCAACCAGCACCAGAACAAGAGGACACAGTCTCAGGTTGCACCACGGGAAGTTTAGGCTCAAGGTGAGGAGAAAGTTCTGCACAGAGAGAGTTGTTAGTCATTGGAATGGACTGCCCAGGGATGTGGTGAGTTGCTGTCCCTGGAGGTATTCAAGAGGGGATTGGACATGGTACTTGGTGCCACAGTCTAGCAGTCATGAGGTGTTGGGTGACAGGTTGGACTTGATGATCTTTGAAGTTTTTTCCAACCTTGTTGATTCTATGATTCTATTCTCTGATTCTATGAACTATGTAAAATTAAAGCTAATGTCTTGAATGAGGAATACTCCCTCAATGAAGATTTAACAGATTAAATATTTTACAAGCAACATTTCAAGGTGTTGATTGTCCATTATGTGGCTAGATTGTTTTGGTTTTGTTTTTTTTTATTGGCTTGGTTTATTAAACTTTCAAGTGGGAAAAAATTTACCCAATAACATAGTGGAACATAAAGAAGTAACCGCAAGCACGGAATAATTAAGAAATCAATAAACAATTCAGCATTTCTTTGGTGTTCAAATGACCTTCCTGAATTAGAAAGTAAGGCAGTGTATGTGATATGAAATCTTTAGCTAGCTAATGTACCAAGTAAATTTGAGTTGGCTGGTAAATCTTGATTTAACTGTCTTAACTGCTTTGATAGGTTAACTCTAAATATCACTGAATCAGTCAGACCTTAGTCCAGCAAAGAAAACAAACCCAAATGACACCACTTACAAAGTAATAACCATGCAGAGAAAATATTACTGAGTTGTGGGAGATAGGTAGTAAGAGGGTGTCCTGTAGTCATAAAATCATAGAATCGATAAGGTTGGAAAAGACCTCAATCATCATCAAGTCCAACCTGTCACCCAACACCTAATGGCTACTAAACCATGGCTTCAAGTGCCACATCCAATCCCTTTTTGAACACCTCCAGGGATGGTGACTCCACCACCTCTCTGGGCAGCCCATTCCAATGTCTAACAACTTTCTCTGTGAAGAACTTTCTCCTCACCTCAAGCCTAAACTTCCCCTGACACAGTTTGAGACTGTGTCCTCTTGTTCTGGTGCTGGCTACCTGGGAGAATAATGATGCTACTTCTTTTCAAAGTCCATTATTTAACCTCTACTGCAGAATACAGAGTTCAGACAATGCCTAAGGAAAGCCAGCAATGACTTCAGGTTGGGATTGTTTATTTATTTATTATTAGAAGTATCATCTATTTCAGTGTTCACATGAACCACTAGAAAGATCTCATTTCTGGGCCTGAGAAGGGTGGGAAGGAATATGCCAGACCTGCCTTTGTCCTGCAGCAAGAATGGAGTGGCCTCGCTGGAGTCAGTCAAGTCACAGTCTAAGAAAGGCTCAAACATGAAGTTACCACTGAGGAGGGTGGAATGGGAGGTTACAGGTTTGGGTGTTGTGGGTTTTTTGGGTGGTTTTTGGTTTGGTTTTGTTTGGTTTGTTTGTTTGTTTGTATTGCACCAAATGACCAGTCTCTTTATCAGAGGTGCTTTACATGCAACAGTACACTGTAGATGGGTAAATACACAATAGCTGAAAACTAATTTTTCTGACTAGGGCCAAAGATGTCTGCCACTACTGAATGAATATTCTCCTCTCACGAAATCTACCTGCAGCAATCTTTTTAGGGTCATTCTGCAGAGCAGATTTACTGCCTCCTTGCTTATATATTCCATTGCAAATATAGTCCAGATATTCTTCTGTAGTTAGGCATAATATTACAGATTCAGCTCAAGGACTCTGAGACTTTATGAATTGCTGAGTGCCTTTGGCATGCGGGCACTCTCAGTTCTTCACAGAACAAACCTAGCTCCCTAGGAGTATAAATGAAATCACACTAAATGCCTCACCATGTATACAATGTCTGTCATTCACTCTATGTATCAGCTCTTTAAATGAGTCGATGCTCCTCATACACAAAAATAATCTTTTTGAGATGGTGGCAATAGATTTTTCCAAGATAAAAGGGTAGCAGTGAGAGTCTGTGTTCACCTTTTATCTGCCCTTTTCGTGCTGGCTGTGTTGATGAGGTCTGCAAAGCAGTCTGAATTGAAAGTTGGCTTGATAATTTGTATCTTACTCTCTTACCTATCATTATAGTTCATCATTATCTTCTAAAAGATTTTCCATTGCCTCTGAAACAAGTGAAGTCAGCACTCTCTCCCTCCTTGGGAAGCAGTACAGCTGTCAGTATACCAATCTGCCCACAACATGTTGCATCCATTTAACAGTTTGGAGGAAGAACTAAATGGATTTAACTGTTCTTGGTTAAGTTTAAGTTTATTTTTATGTTAGTCAAAGCATTAACAACTTGAGTAATAAATGAGTAAATGGAAAATATTACTAAAAAGTGATATTTCATGAATTTAATAATGAGAATCATCTTGATTTCTAAGGATATTACATTTATGATCAGCTCTAGGAATAGCAAAGATAATCCTGTATTTTTTCTGCCTTCTGAAGTCAGTCAAATATTCTAGCACACAGATGCTTCAGACAATAGAGCAAACAGAGGCAAAATGGATTATCTAAAGCATACCTGTTTGGCCTAGGAAATCTGAGTACAAAACATGGCTGTGAGCTACTCATTACTGAGAAATCCCTAATGGTTCACTGATTACATAATCAATTTCAGTATAAATTGATTGTATAAGTAACAGGCCCCCAAACCTACATGTTATTTACACCTTTTATTCAGTATCCTTTAAAATTAACCCAAATATTAATAAAAGTCATAAATCAAGAGCTCAGAAGTCAATGAGTTCTCTGCTCATTGCAGAGAAATAGCTAGAAGCCATTAGAAAGCTAACACAAATTTACTTAAGCCTAAAACACTGATATCATCTTGAAGCTTGCTGAAGAATTATTGTGAATTTATTTAAACTCAAGTTCAATGCTGAGAACATTGGTGTTCTGTGGAAAGAAAATCTTTAATTCTTATGATTGTCACCTAAAAGATAAGAATTTTGACAACATATCAAAACAAACTTGCTTGTAAATGACAAAGTCTGGACCATGCATCAGATGCAATAACTGGAGAGACACGTCTGTGAAAATTGGCTAGCAGTTCTTTCCAACTATGCACAGAAAGAAAATCCCAACACTAGTGCAAGTGTATGAGCTGTGTACTCAGGCGGTCAGTTCATAAACAATCTGTTTTGTTGGCAATATAAATAACAGCATAGCAATAAAACAGGAGGGGAAAAAAAAGTATAACAAAGCCAAACTGCAGTGGAAGATGAGCTTCTGACTTAGCAGTATTTGGATAGAATAATGTAAACATGAACACTCCAGTTTCTCTTCAGTGTCAGAAATTTCCAGCCTTGCCCTGTTTTATACTTCCACCTTTTGACCACATAATGAGGTTGACTGGAGCAAATTACACTTGACAGAGAATTTTCTCTGACTTTGGAAAATAAAGAAAATATTATATTATCCACGGTGACCCATAAAAATCTTTGATTCTGGCTTTTGACCTAAACTTTTTGATACAAAGAGTAACGCATTAGGAACACTGATGAACAGGAAAATAATGGTATAGGTTAGTACTGCTATTGAGTAAGATACTGGCTGATGTTAATTAGATCTACGATGACATTTTCTACACTGATGAGCTCCAACTCCCATGAAACAAATGTCCATGGACTTTGTTACTGCATTCACAGTCAATGTCCAGCTCTCCCCCCTTGATTGCCAAGGCACTCCACACATCCTCTGCCACAGCTCAGATGTATTCACATGGACAGATCACTGTTTATCTCTTTCCCAATAGGCAACTGAACCTGGAAGCTCCAAATAAAAAATGTCTTTGATTTTTGAACATGGCAGCTAGTCAACCTCCACCTTAAGCCTTTGAGCCTTTTTTTGCCCACTCAGATTCTATTGTCATTAATTTCCAGGACAAACACTCAGACTGTAGCTCTGCATTGACCGTTCCCATTCAGCTAGTATCGGTTTTAAGCCAGTTCTGACATTGTAATGTTTGTTTTCACTAAAGAAGAGAAAAAAAATGAAAGGTTCAGATTTCCATTAAAGTATTCTTTCTTCTCAGAGTCACTGCTCCTCCTGCTTTAAGAGGAAAAGGTTACATAAAGAAATATTGGAAGTGTAGCAATAAAATTACAGAATAAGTAGGCATTTTAAGAAATAAATAATTGTGTAGATTGGTATTAGCAATCTTACCACAGATCTTGAAGAGCTGATAATTTCTAGCAATCATTTTTCACTCATCTTTCAATAAATAGCCATAATTCACATTTAGGTTGTAAGTGTCACCCTAAAGAAGCCAAAGATGCCAAAGAAAAACAACAACAACAAAAAAAAAAAAACCTCCCATAAGATCCTGCATAGGCAGGCAACTGACAGGATGTTATTCCCTCCTGAAGAAATGAAGTGTTTCAAGATAGAACAGCAGACATCCCAATGGCTATGAAAATGGTTGTGACTTTTTCAGATAGAATAGAATAGAATTAGAATAGAATAGAATTAACCAGGTTGGAAGAGACCTCTGAGATCATCGAGTCCAACCTATCATCCTGTGGCAATCATAGCAATAAGTAGTGTGAGAAATCTGACGATATAAGCTTAGAGCTTGATATAGTGGTAGGCCACACTTAGCATAAGTGTAGAAGTAACTAGCAGTTTAGCAAAATAGTGCTGTGCTAGCAGCAGGTAACTAAAACAAAGTACTGGTAGCTATAAACACAGAGAATTATCTTGGAATAACAGGATGCATACGTTGATCAACAACTTCATGTGATATTAGTAGTTCAACCAATAATGTATAACAGTAGGGCATGTGGACAATTGTGGGGAACCAATGAAGTTATGCTAACCATGCTCTGTGAGACTGTGTGTCTATATAAGCTGTAGAGGTTCCTTAATTAAACTGAACAATACTTAGATCGTATTGGTCATCCGTATTGATTCCGAATTCTGTCGTCAAATCATCCAACACCATCTAATCAACAAAACCAGGGCACCAAGCGCCCCACCCAGTCTCTTCCTAAAAACCTCCAGTGATGGTGGCTCCACCACCTCCCTGGACAGCCCATTCCAATGGCCAATCACTCTTTCTGTGAAGAACTTCTTCCTAATATCCAGCCTAAACCTCCCCTGGTGCAGCTTGAGACTGTGACCCCTTGTTCTGGCGCTGGTTGCCTGGGAGAAGAGACTAACCCCCACCTGGCTACAACCTCCCTTCGGGTAGGTGTAAAGAGCAAGAAGGTCTCCCCTGAGCCTCCTCCTCTCCAGGCTAAGCAACCCCAGCTCCCTCAGCTTCTTCTCATAGGGCTTGTACTCCAAACCCCTCACCAGTTTTGTTGACATTTTCTGGACATGTTCCAGCAACTCAACATCCTTCCCAAACTGAGGGGCCCAGAACTGGACACAATACTCGAGGTGTGGCCTAACCAGTGCAGTGTACAGTGGCAGAAT
Organism: Melanerpes formicivorus; assembly: GCF_026170545.1. Taxonomy (NCBI): domain Eukaryota; kingdom Metazoa; phylum Chordata; class Aves; order Piciformes; family Picidae; genus Melanerpes; species Melanerpes formicivorus. Next base: position 3,631,756 of record NW_027142396.1, on the reverse strand, counting down.
GACCTCCCTGCTCCTGCTGGCCACACTGTTCCTGATACAGGCCAGGATGCCATTGGCCTTCTGGGCCTCCTGGGCACACTGCAGGCTCATGTTCAGCCTACTATCAACTAGCACCCCTAGGTCCCATTCTGCCTGCCCACCCTCCAGCCACTCTGACCCCAGCCTGCAGCACTGCATGAGGTTGTTGTGGCCAATACTTGCAGCAGACAATATCTTTGTTATCAGATCCTTGGAGTAGCAGTTCTGCTTTACACCATTATTGTAATAGCCTGTTTGCCATAAAAGGATTAAAGTCAGAGATTTCTTTTCTTGTAGTATTTGACACTTACAGTACCTGTGGTATTTTAGGTATTTAAGTATTCTAAATCTGAACTTTAGCACAGCAAGAGGATGTACTTCTTAGGTGGCTCAATATTTCTGAGAGGCAATAGTTTATTTTCAGTGAACTCATTGTTCATGCTTAAGTTAAGAACTTTGTCATTGATCACAACTACTTTTAGACATAAACCAGGGTTTAAATAATGAAAAGTCAAAGAACATCATGATCTGTTAATAGCAATGCAATTAATTTGCATCTCTCTTCATGAAAATGAATCAAAACTGCAAATTGCTTTCTGGACTATTGAACAAACTAGTTCTCACTTTTGGCAGGCAGTAAGAAAGTATTACAAAATACCATGTCCCACACAGACAGAACTTTCACAGAAACACAGTGGAGAGAAGGGAGAGTGTAAAGACATATCTGATAGCTGTCAGAACTACTGGTTCTTCTGTAAGACCAGAGAACAAAAAAAATGGTGAGAAGCATTTTTGCTATCAGTTCTAGCAAAGAGCAATTCTCATTCATGTCATCTGCTTTTGCTGTGAGGGTTGCTCTCAGAATGCAGCCATGGGGAGGCACATTTTGATCAAGTCCTCCACTTTCCCTTTCAAAGTGAATGAGATAACGTGTCTGTGGAACAGCACCTTTTAATCAGGTCAGCTGGATTCCATTGAAATGAAGTACAATGCAGCTGTAAGTTAGTATTTCCCTAAAACAGGTGTACACTTTTCCCTTTGAAATTGGGAACACAACCCTCTTCCCTTTATCTTAAACTAGGCTTCATCAGAACTGTGCTTAGCATTATCTTTTACTTTTTTGCCCTTTTTTCACATTTTCTTTCAGTGCAAAGGAGATTCATATATGTGCCAAAAAATACTTTTATCTAGCACAAGTCAAATGAGTTATGGGCAATTTTTTTTTCCAAGGGGGAAAGCAGATTGAAAGTTAAATCAACTTCTTGCCTCATTTGCCCATATATTTATTTTCTATTTTATACCTGAACTTGAAAGAAAACACAGTAGAGAATTGTGTTATCAAGTAGATAATCACAGTATCACAGTATCACTTAGGTTGGAAAGGACCTCGAGGATCATCAAGTCCAACCTATCAACACAGACCCCATGACTAGACCATGGCATAATAATCAGTAGATACTTGAGGAAAAAAAAATAGACTTATGAATTGATGTTAACCCTTACACAGACCAATGCTCTCTGTTGCTATTCAGTAAATGCTGTATTATTTGCTGTGTTCCTCCTCTCCCTTCCACATACACAGCATAAAAGATTAATTAACTGTGGCTGATGCATTTGTGAATAGTATAATGATCATGGAGTGTAGCATACAGGTTTTGGAAGTCTGTTTAGGAATAAGAGAGTAGTAGCTACTGAGAGAAAACAAATCAAAATCCAGAGATGTCTACAGGGTTTGACAAAACTAGGGGGGGGAAAGGAAGCATGGTCACACTCTGTCGTAGTATCTTTTAGATCTGATTTTTTGAGATTCCCTTTTAGGAAATGGAAATAGGATGGACCTTTCAGATGTTACGGAGCTAAACTCAAGTGTTGTGATTTGTGTCTTACAAGGAAGTTGCACATGAAGTATTTCCCTGTGTGCACAAAGAATGGCTTAACTGCACAGTTGATGATTTCTGCAGTCCTTCAGGTATGAAACACAAGACTAGTACCAGCAACACAGGCTGAGGCTTGGGACTGAATAAACAAAGGAGTAGGAACAAGTGTGTACCATTTTCATTGTCATATGAAGGGCAGATGAGTAATTTCAATCACCTTGCAGCAGATTTGCCGGAGTTTCAAAACCCCAGCAGCAGAAAATGGTTCTTTACCTAAGAAATGTAACAGCATGAGAGTTTTATCTCGAGAGCTATAAACTCCAGTTGTGCTTCCACTTAAATTTATGGCTGAAAGTTTAGAGACTAATAGAAGGGAAAACATGAGAGTCTCAAACTTAAATTAGAGAGCTGGCCTTCACAGCTGGGAGTTCAGAAAAATTTCTATTCCACAACCACAGCAATGACATATAAGATACTCTTGTACAGAATACTCATCATCTCATTAATCAGAAACTTAAAGTAAGCAAGCTATTGCAAAAAAAAAAAAAGTAATGAAATAAGTCAGTGGTGTGCATTGTAATGTGTTTTTTTTCAAATCTTCACTAAGATTATTGAAAAATGAGAAAGCAGAACTAATTCAAAGAAAGCATAAAAGAGCTGAATGGTTGATTCCTCCTTTCTGTACCATTCCCAGGTGAAAGAACACTATGGGTGGACATTGGTAAGATCGTCTTGAGAAATAGGTGTATTTTATAATACATGTATCTCTGGAGCCTGGAAAGCTCACACATTCACTACTGCCCATGAAACTATGTTTTCAGTTAAATGGGAAGATCTGCTGAACATATTTTATTAAAAGAAAGGAGGAGGGATGGGAGTGAGAGTGTATTAAAAAAGAAATAAATGGCCTCTAGTGAAAATGTAGAGCTGGGGGCTTTCTTACAGGAGTATAAGACCTTAGAAACATATATTAGGCAGTGCTTTAGCCCATACATGTGCTCTTAGCTTCATTCAGATAGGTGGTGGGGTCACCATCATTGGAGGTGTTTAGGAGGAGACTTGATAGGGTGCTTGGTCACATGGTTTAGTTGATTAGGTGGTGTTGGATAATAGGTTGGACTGGATGATCTTGAAGGTCTCTTCCAACCTGGTCTGGTCTATTCTATTCTATTCTATTCTATTCTATTCTATTCTATTCTATTCTATTCTATTCTATTCTATTAATGGGGAAACATAACGAGATACCAGTTGTACATACCCACAACCAATCCACAGGTGATAGCTGTCAGTTTTAAAACTCTGTTTGCCTTGAAGCAGGGTTTAGAAAAGAATAGTTATTTTACTATGAATCTTGTACTGGAATTTTGTACAGTAAATTAGCATTATTTCTTGGGGATTTTTAATATAAGATAGGCTCTCTATACTTTTTAATTTTTGTAAGACTCTTTGTTTACTTTGCCTTCACTGCACCTCTGAGGCTCAAATGCTATGACTGTCCTTTGAAGCTTCTCTCCCAATATAAATTATTTTACCACACAAGAGTAAGAAGTAAGTAGAAACTCAAAATGAAAACTATTTAGCAGAAGATATCTAAACGATAATAGTTGGGAAGAAAATAGGTAAAATTAAATGTAAAATATATGAGGCTCCAAATCAGCCTTGTTCCTGAGAAGCAAGAATAAGTTTGGTCAAAGAAAAACAAAACAAAACAACCACACAAACTACTGGTAATAAAACAAAAGGGTTTCATTATAAAACAGCAGATTTACCTATTTGATCTTCACACAAAATTTTCAGCTAGCAGCTCTAGTCTCTTACAGTTAATGGGAAGAAATAGGTAATTCTGGAGGGCAATGCAACTAGCATATTTTAAATGCATATCTAAAGATTAAATGAATTGTTATCTCTGTGTGCAGATTTTTCTTAATCAGTTATAGAGGAAGTCTGCAGGGCTAGCTCAAATTTAGGTGTCTAATGACAAAATTAAGTGGAAAATATAGTATAAAATTCTGTCAGAATACACTTTAGAGGATTGTAGAGTATACTAAGTAGATATCTAGACTAAAACACAATGACTCTGGGGATCTGATTTCAAAATCTACTGTGATATGAAATTTCACTGTGTGATGAGTTTCTGCCTGGTGGTGTTTTCCTAACAAGAAATGGAGCTACCGGTGTGCCTCCTGTAAGAAACTTTGAGAAAGTATTTCCAAGTCAGACTGACCTCTGGCCAAGGGTGAGCCAGTCAGCAGCTCTTTGATAACAGACTCAAGAGGGAAGATCTGTTGGGTGACTTGTTTTGTTTTGGGAGCTTCTTTTGGTGTGGAAGTTATTTGTTTTGAAGAGTAGGACCTGAGAGAGACAATCATGTGGACACAAAAGTCAGTGAGAAAGGAGCAAAGAAGGTATGTAAGAACAACCATTCTCCTTTGGCTTGAGGCAAGATGGCAGGCTGAGCCCTTGCAGCCTTCAGAGATCAACAGTGGAGAAGAATCCCTTTTGCAGCCCATGGAGGACTCCATGCTGCAGCAGGGAACTAATCCTGAGTTTATGAGTCTGAAGGAAGCTCATTCTGCATCTGTCTCTTGCTGGGAGAATTAACAACAACAAAAGGGACCCACACTGGTGGGAGAAGTTTGTGGAGGACAGTTTTTCTACGGGAGGGACCTGGAGCAGGGGAGGACTGTGAGGAGACCTCCCTCTGATGAATGAAGAGCAGCAGAAACAACACAGGACAGACTGCTTGACCACAACCCCCATTCTCTGTCCTGTCCCATTCCACTGGTGTGTAGCTGGTAAAGAGCTTGGCCTAAAAACAAGGAGGGATAGGGGGAAGCTGTAGTTATAGATCTGGTTATATTTATCACTGTCCTAGTCTGATTCAGTTAGTGAACTGGTGGGTTTTAGCTAAATTTACTTGCTCATGAGTGATCCCGCCCTATGTTTTGTATGGACCCTTGAGCCTTTTGTGATATTTTTAACTCTCCACCCCACTGGATGGTGTTAGGAGTGAGTGGAGCCCTTAGCAACCTGATCTAGTTTAAAGTGTCACTGCTCACTGCAGGCAGCAGCACAAGGTGATTATTTGATGGTCTCTTACAACCCAACACATGCTATGATTCTGAGTGAGCAGCTGTGTGGCTCTTTGTTGTCAGCTGGGTGGGCTCAAGCCACAACAATCCAATTTGGACACACACTGGCTTCAAGTAAAGGACAAGTAAAACTCGATTTCAAAAGACATTCAGAAACATCCTTTCAACTGAGAGTAGAAATTGGTTCTGAGTCCTACTATAATTAGTCCTTAGCTAAGGACTTACCCAGTCCTTACCTAAGTGTATTTCACACTTTTCTTCCCTACTCACAGATTGTCTTACATTCAAGTCCTCTGCTTTATACATTTTGACTGCTCCCACTCCACTATATCATAGCCTATTCTCTTGCCCCTCCCTTTCTTCTTTACTTGTTTGTTTGTTCTTTTAATATTATTTTGTTTCTGTTCCTATTTATTTAGTTAGTTCTTTTTAAAACTTACTAATTTCCAAATCAGTTTAAGGGAAGCCAAATAACTTTAACTTGGATTTACTCCAACAATTCCATCATCTCTTAATCACATAATTCCACTAAGGCCTTTATCTTACTTTTTTTTTAATCTGTGCAGTAAAAAGCCTTCACATAGATGTACACACCATGCAGGCACAGATAGTTTTAAAATACCATCACTTATGCAGTCATTAGATTTTTCACTTTAAATATGAAAGCAACAGAAATTTGAAGTATATCTTTAAAAACAAGCTACTTTCAGGACTTATTTTAGTACTTCAACGCCAACTCCATTGCATCCAAAGACCCTTTCCAGTTCAATTTGAGGACAGACTACACAGATGCACACAGGAGCGTCTTTTTTTCCCTCCAGAAAGCGAACCTGCAGTGCAGTGGGACCAAGTAGGCAAAAAAATAATGGAATGTAATTTATTTCTGGGTGAGAGTCCAAAGATGGACAAACATAAATCTGTTAGCTGCACTGCAACCAATCTGCTCACTGCAAAACAGCAAAGGAGCTTTTCAAATACCTATAGTTGCTTCGTCTATTTCTATGGGAATTTCAGGAAACACAAAGGAGTCAACTTCCAATAAAATTCTACTTTCTACCCTCTTCACTTTTCTGCATGATTTCTTCTTTTGAAAGAAAAAGTTGCTAATAGCTGATAAACTGGCAATTCCTGTTACTTTTTTCAAAAGAATGAATTTTGTTGTAACAGAGTGAACAGTAAAGATCCTTCCCACACATATGCTTTAGCTTGTCTGATCTTTTCATATTAATTGGATTTGTCCCAGTACTCTAACACACAGGGAGCAAAGGGCAGATCCCCCAGTACACCACAATATCACATAGCAATAACAGAAGACAGGCAAGATATATCACATAGAAGTGTATTTTGAATTATTGTTTATTAGATTTTAAGAATGTCTGTTAAGAAATAAAGATTTTCACATGAAGTAGTGCTTAATAAAGTGACAATTTGCTGCACTGTAATGTCCTCTCTTTATTCACTTAAAACTACAGCACTCAAAAATCAGATGAAGTTAAGATTCCCATAAAAAGAGCAGTTCAACATTTGAATGTAGCGATCCTAGATTACTTGCCTGAGACTTCCAGAAGATATGTCAAATAGCAACAGCTGTAATATGTCTTTTCATGAATCAACAGCCATATATCACTAAGCTCATTTCACACAGACCAAAGCAATTCAGTGCCTTCTGAGGTCTAGATTGAAACAGTCACCTAGAAAAGAAGAATACTATAGCCCAATTTGGTACCACTGAACCCACAGACATTCAGTCAAGAAATTTTTGCACTGAATTGTTAGATCTAGCCAAGAATAGTTATTCACCAAGATATAACAGTGAAGACATCTAGCCTGGGGATCAAGCCCCAAAACTGAGAGCACTTTTTCATTAATTACTCTGTTTTTATGGTTTTGACACAGTTTCATATTTTATGGCATGACAGAACAGTGATTACAAGGTTCCTATGAAGTTATTATACGTAGTATATACAATAGGTTTATTTTCACAGAATCACAGAATCACAGAATCACCAAGGTTGGAAGAGACCTCAAAGATCATCAAGTCACCACAGACCTCATGACTACTAAACCATGGCACCAAGTGCCATGTCCAATTCCCTCTTGAACACCTCCAGAGGTAGTGACTCCACCAGCTCCCTGGGCAGTCCATTCCAATGGCTAACAACTCTTTCAGTGAAGAACTTTCTCCTCACCCCGAGCCTAAACTTCCCCTGGCACAGCTTGAGACTGTATCCTCTTGTAATTGCTAGTCTTAATTTTTTAATATAATTACATTTCTTTCTATTCAGATAAACAGCTTTCACCAGTCTTCCTGCATGGGCTTTGTAATCAGTGTAATATCTCATACTTCTTAAACCTAGGAAACATATAGAAGTCTCTATCTTCAAGGGTGACTAGGTAAGGATAAATAGGGACATTCTCCTCATTTATCTTCATGAGAACCTCCTAAGAGATCAGAGTTCCTAATTCCTCAGTCTGCAGCTTCAAACTCAGTAGTAATGTCTGAAATATGGATATACTTTAGCAAAATGCTTTGCAATAGCTTGAATGTTTTATCTTTGAACATATGGTTAATATGTCTTTGGACTTCAAGTTCCAGAGCAGGATGATTTATTTAGTTAGTTAGCTCAATAAAACATTCAAAGGGCAAGTCTATGCTTATCATGGGTAGGCATTTTGTGGAGATTGACATGATCCCTAGGTTTTCAATTCTCAAATTTACTTTATGTTAGACACAGGTGTATAAGAACTGCAATTTCTGTATGCCCCAAGAGAACTAATTATGTGTTAAGAAGAATGTGCATTTTACTATGTAGCATACAGCATAGAAGAATTACCATGCATCAGGCTTTTGAGAGACAGAACTTTAAGCAGGTAATAGATATAGTTGTGCATGGGTTTATTCTAAAGTGAACTCCCTTGAAAGCTTATCAAAACTTTTTTTTTTCTTTCATTTAAATATATTTTCTTCATAGTTTAGAGTTTTGCTTCTCAAAATACTCTGAATCCAGCTGCCATATAAAGTCCTTTACAAAAATCTCAAACCTCAGCAGACAATTCTTTTGTTCCTTTTACAAGCTGTGGTGGGCTATGCCCATCCTGGAAAAAAAAAACCAAACCACAGAGTGGGGAGGGCTCATGAGAGCTTTTTTGCCCTCCCTAGGCGGGGGTGTTTTCTCCCCTAGGAAACTGACTTGGTCTGTTCCACTTCCCCCCACTCCTTGTCCAGCAGGGGTATAAGAGGGAGGAGAATTGCAGCCATTGTCCTCTTTCCTGCTGCTTCCACACTTTGCAAAGGACTGGTGCTGTATGTCATAAGTTTTTTTTCCCTTTTCTTCTCCTTCTCCAATCCATCCTTGTTCCTTACCCTTGTGAACCCTGCGTGTCATTGTTACATATATATATATGTATATATATGTCTATATGTATATACACTGTTTATATATATGTGTGGATATATATATACACTGTTCAAAGAAAATCCTTTGCCTCTCCACTTCCAAGCCGAACCCAAATTATTTCTTGGTGGATTCACTCCCCTCCCTTTCTTCTCTCTCTCTGATGGGGAGAAGGGGATTCTCAGCCTTGCCCTCATCTGAGCTTTTAAGCCCCAGTTAAGGCTCAAACCACCACACAAGCAAAGTTAGCCAAAGGTTAATTTTACAAGAAGTCACAGTATCACAGTCACAGTATCACAGTATCACTTAGGTTGGAAAGGACCTCGAGGATCATCGAGTCCAACCTATCAACACAGACCCCATGACTAGACCATGGCACCAAGTGCCACGTCCAATCCCCTCTTGAACGCCTCCAGGGTCAATGACTCAATCACCTCCCTGGGCAACCCGTTCCAATGACGAATGACTCGCTCGGTGAAGAACTTCCTCCTCACCTCGAGTCTGAACCTCCCCAGGCACAGCTTGAGACTGTGTCCCCTTGTTCTGGTGCTGGTTGCCTGGGAGAAGAGGCCAACCCCTTCCTGGCTACAACCACCCTTCAGGTAGTTGTAGAGGGCAATGAGGTCACCCCTGAGCCTCCTCTTCTCCAGGCTAAACAATCCCAGCTCCCTCAGCCTCTCCTCATAGGGCTTGTGTTCAAGGCCTCTCCCCAGCCTTGTTGCCCTTCTCTGGACACGTTCAGGAGTTTCAATGTCTTTCTTAAACTGAGGGGCCCAGAACTGGCCACAGTACTCAAGGTGCGGCCTAACCAAAGCAGAGTACAGGGGCACTATGACCTCCCTGCTCCTCCTGGCCACACTATTCCTAATGCAGGCCAGGATGCCATTGGCCCTCTTGGCCACCTGGGCACACTGTTGGATCATTTTCAGGTGGCTGTCGATCAGCACACCCAGGTCCCTCTCTGTTTGGGAGCTCTCCAGCCACTTCGACCCCAGCCTATAGCTCTGCATGGGATTGCCGTAGCCAAAGTGCAGCACGCGGCACTTGGACTTGTTGAATGACATCCCATTGGACTCTGCCCATCTGTCCAGCCTGTCGAGGTCCCTCTGCAGTTCCTTTCTACAGCTCTTTGCTGTAAAGCCAGTGTCCAATGATGCTGAGAGAGACTGACTGGCTGTCTGGAATGTCTTCATGTAGAAAATTAGTACGAAATTATATGTTACAGTAACTGACATGAAAACTTAACATTGACTGTATTTGCAGCTGGTTGACCTTAGCTGGATGCCAAGTGCCCACCAAGCTATTCTATCACTCCTCTCCTCAGCAGGATCGGGTGGGGGAGAGAAAACAAATGGAAAAAAACCCAAACACTTACAGGTCAAGGTAGAAGCACTTTAATAATGTAAGAGCAAAGGCTGTGCATGGAAACAAAGGAAAACAATAGATTTATTCTCTACTTCTCTCACATTTGAGTTAAGATCCTGATGTGTGCCTGTCTCAAAGCCCCAGGATTCCTACTGAAACTGTTTGATGAAATTAGCATTTGCCTCTCTTCCAGTGCCTAAATAAGAATTTGCACTGACAGAAATTCAGGAAGTTGAAATAATTGATAGATTTAATTTATTAAAGGACATATTCAACTGTTTCATGATCCCCAGTGATAAATGCACTAACTGCAAGTGATCAGGTTTGAGTTAATAAATCCTGGGTAATGTCTGACAAAGTCAGAGATGCAAATCTTTGCAGTAGAGCTAGTATATAATAGAAGTGGTAATGCTAGAAAAGTAAAACCTTACAGTGAATGTGCACTTCTTATCAAGAAGGCATCCCACTCTTGGATGGAGGAAAAAGATCACAGAACATTGACAGTCCTCATCTCTGCTAAATCCAGTTTTTCCCTGTAAGAGAGGTGTTCCTCTTGTGTTTTATTATATCTTAACCCTGACTGCCTCTATCTTCTAGGTGATGTTTAACATGTTTTGGGTGAAGAGTTGAGAAATGTTATATTTAACATGTAGTTTTGCCTCAGTTTTGCCTGCTATACAACATTTTGAACTGATTGGCAGGATTTTAATAGCTGATGTGCCATTGGGCTGTGCAGTTTTCAAAAGGGGAATTTGTAGGGGAAGATGAGCTGTGCCAGGGGAGGTTGAGGCTGGATATTAAGAAAAAGTTATTCACAGAAAGAGTGATTGGCCGTTGGAATGGGCTGCTCAGGGAGGTGGTGGAGTCACCATCATTGGAAGTATTTGGGAAGAGACTGGATGGGGCACTTGGTACCATGGTTTAGTTGATTAGATGGTGTTGGATGATAGGTTGGACTCTATGATCTCAAAGGCCTTTTCCAACCGGGTTAATTCTATTCTATTCTATTCTATTCTATTCTATTCTATTCTATTCTATTCTATTCTATTCTATTCTAGAGCCCACACCTCAGTCTCTTTCTTATCTCTCATCTTCTCCCCCCCTGTTCATTAATGGGATTTGAGGCAGTGACAAGCACCTACTTCTGCTCCTGTCTTCAGGGCAATTAGTTTCTTTTGTTCTAGCAGCATATTGTTTAGATCTCCACCACAGCATCATGTCTCCCTCTCTCTCATTTCCTCTAATTTTGGATACTACCTTTTGAATTATTCCTGCCCTTCAGATTACAAATACAAACTCAGAGCATTGCTTCATTCAGCAAAGGTTTTGGTAGTTAACAGCTCGGTGGTTCATGAATAACTTAATCTAATTAACCTGGTTATTTCTAAGGTTTATAGCTTGTTTACCTGTTGGTTAGCTTCGTTGTGAAGCCAAGGAGGTCCATCTTGCCACCCATGGTGGCATTGCTGTTTGTTTTCATGTGTATAAGGGTTTTCCAGTTTGTTCCTCGATATTCCAAGTCCTGATTTTTTTAGACTTCTATTCCACTGTTTATTAGCATCCTGTTGCGTGTAATTAACCTATCATCAACCAGGCAAACAAACCTGGTTCAAATTGGCTCAGAAAAATACCTTTCAATATTTAATAAATCATATTCATATGTTATCATATTTCCATCTTATCAATCTGATAAAAAACTATATCAGTAATGGGCTTCAAAATATGATTGTAGGTTTTTTTAATTTATTCTAGCCTTGGCCATCTTATCTTCAAAAGACACCCTCCTTCATACATTTGGCAAGCCCACTTCTTGGATCTTTATTCCCAGAGATAACACAAGTGTCTGCTCTTTGTAAGCATCTCAACCTTTCTACCAAAGTGCACTAAATTAGTCTGCATTCCAGTCCCATAATAAACTAGACAGTTATCCCACAACTTCCCCTTGGTGGGTAATGTCTAGCCACTTCCCAGGAAGTAGAATGTAGTGGTTGCTCTGGAGGACAAACATATGAACAAATACCCTCAGCTCTCTTCTTTCTCCTAGCTTTTATTGAGAAGCAGACACCATATTGTATGGAATATTCCTTTGGTGACTTTGGATTAGTGTGGGAAACAGGAGTTGGAAGATGGTGGGCATGTTAGACTGACCTTCAGACTCTGGGAAAATGTAGTGATAATGGGAAACTGCATTGCAGACATATAAGAAAAGCAGGTTGGGAATCCACCTGCAAGAGTAAGAGGAGTGTGATTAATAAACAGATGATTATGAAAGTTGGTAGGATGTGGGAAGGGAAGTAAATCGTGTAAACATCTAATAAATTTGAGCTTGAGACAGCCTTGATGCTGCGGGAGTATAGTCAAAATACTTGTGTGTTGTCAACACATTTCTAGCTACTACTACAAAGCACAGCACTATGAGGGCTGCCATGGGAAAAATTAACTGCATCTAAATCAGACCAAATAAAATACTGACATCAATGTAATGGTTTAATACAAGGACTGACCTGCCTGCTCCCCCCAACATGAAAGCGAGGGGAAGAGTAACACACAAAATTCAGGGTTGAGAGATAAGAGCTTAATACAGCATATCATAATCACAATGCACAATTACCTTAGCTAATAATCTAATGAATCTAGTAATACAATGCATGATTGCCTTAGTCTATGTGCAGAAGCACAGTGAACTACAGGGGGAAAAAACAGCATAAAACAGAAAAAACCCAAAACACCAAAACCAGTGAGCTACCCAATTCCCACACATTTCACCTCCATGCCTGCAGGAAAAGCCAATCAATACCCAAGCCCCAGAACACAGAAGCAGCAACTGGACCAGGAAGTCTCCCATGTTGCAATCTGAACTTCAAGCCCCGTAACACTTTGCTCCAGACAGCGCTTTCATTTCTGAAGCTGTCATCATGGCAACATGATATGAATAATGGCAGCATGATATGAATAACAGCAGCAGATTCAACTCAACCCATGATAATCAATCACTGTTTTAAATAAGTATTAATCTAAATAAGTATAATTACAGTTGTAGTTTCAGTAACCAGTGTTATATACCACTGAATTTGCCAGGCAGTCCTTTTCCATTGTATTTTGCACTGATATGTGTGTAAGATCATATTTTTTTTTACCTGCAAGGAAGATCCGAATTATAGAGCTTAGAAAGATGGGGCTGCTTTCTCCAAAAGTCTGTGAGAGATGTGGAGATGGCATGTATCACAGTATCAGTATCACAGTATCACTTAGGTTGGAAAGGACCTCGAGGATCATCGAGTCCAACCCCATGACTAGACCATGGCACCAAGTGCCACGTCCAATCTCCCCTTGAACGCCTCCAGGGTCGATGACTCAACCACCTCCCTGGGCAACCCGTTCCAATAACGAATGACTCGCTCGGTGAAGAACTTCCTCCTCACCTCGAGTCTAAACCTCCCCAGGCGCAGCTTGAGACTGTGTCCCCTTGTTCTGGTGCTGGTTGCCTGGGAGAAGAGGCCAACCCCTTCCTGGCTACAACCACCCTTCAGGTAGTTGTAGAGGGCAATGAGGTCTCCCCTGAGCCTCCTCTTCTCCAGGCTAAACAATCCCAGCTCCCTCAGCCTCTCCTCACAGGGCTTGTGTTCAAGGCCTCTCACCAGCCTTGTTGCCCTTCTCTGGACACGCTCAAGTGTTTCGATGTCCTTCTTAAACTAAGGGGCCCAGAACTGGACACAGTACTCAAGGTGCGACCAGGATGCCCAGGATGGAAACAAAAATGCATAATATGGTCCATAGCAGTGAAGCCCCATAAAGGAAAAAACCCACATCAGTCTAAAAACATTATGCTTGTCAGAAAATGTTTTTGTGCAAACTGATTCAGAGTAAGAGTGGTTTTTTTTTTCCTTATCTTATCTACTCTCCATAAAAACCACTTAACTGCATCATGGTCAGGTAATTCATTTTTTATGATAAAAACCCATCCTTGAGTCAGAGGTTAAGGTGTTGTAAGAACAGATACAAACCTGGATATGCTAGAGAATAGGAAAATGTTTTATGATTTTTGAAATGCACATGAGGTGATCTTGTGGCCAAGAAGGCCAATGCCCTTCTGGGGTGTATTAGAAGGGGTGTGCTTAGAAGCCTGAGAGAGGTTCTCCCGCCCCTCTATTCTGCCTTGGTGAGGCCGCAACTGGAATATTGTGTCCAGTTTTGGGCCATTCAGTTCAAGGAGGACAGGGAACTGCTTGAAAGAGTCCAGCGCAGAGCCACAAAATTGATTAAGGGAGTGGAACATCTTCCTTAAGAGGAGAGACTGAGGGAGCTGGGGCTCTTTAGTTTGGGGAGGAGGAGACTAAGGGATGACCTAACTAATGTTTATAAATATGTAAAGAGTACCAAGAGGATGGAGTCAGGCTCTTCTCAGTGATGCCTAATGCCAGGACAAGGGGCAATGGGTGGAAATGGAGGCATAGGAAGTTCCATGCAAACATGAGGAACAACTGGTTCACTGTGAGAGTGATGGAACACTGGAGCAGGCTGCCCAGGGGGGTTGTGGAGTTCCTCTCTCTGGAGATATTCAAAACCCACATGGATGCATTCCTGTGTGATCTGGCATAGGTTATCCTGCTTTGGCAGGGGGGTTGGACTAGATGATATTTTGAAGTCCCTTCCAGCCCCTAACATTCTGTGATGCTGTGATTTTCATAGTTTCATAGTTTCATAGTTTCATTCAGGGTTGGAAGGGACCACAAGGATCATCTAGTTCCAACCCCCCTGCCATGGGCAGGGACACCCCACACTACATCAGGCTGGACAGAGCCTCATCCAGCCTGCTCTTAAACACCCCCAGGGACGGGGCCTCGACCACCTCCCTGGACAACCCATTCCAGGGTTTCACCACTCTCATGGTGAAGAACCTCCTCCTCACATCTAGCCTGAATCTCCCCACCTCCAGCTTCATTCCATTCCCCCTAGTCCTATCACTACCTGATATCCTGAGAAGTCCTTCCCCAGCCTTCCTGTAGGCCCCTTTCAGATACTGGAAGGCCACAATTAGGTCACCTCGGAGCCTTCTCTTCTGCAGACTGTACAGCCCCAACTCCTTCAGTCTGTCCTCATAGGAGAGGTGCTCCAGCCCTCTGATCATCCTTGTGGCCCTTCTCTGGACACGTTCCAGCACCTCCACATCCCTCTTGTAATAGGGGCTCCAGAACTGGACACAGTACTCCAGGTGGGGTCTCACCAGGGCTGAGTAGAGGGGGAGGATCACCTCCCTCGACCTGCTAGCCACACTTCTCCTGATGCAGCCCAGGATCTGATTGGCTTTGCGGGCTGCAAGTGCACACTGAGAGCTCATGTTGAGCTTTTTGTCCACCAGCACCCCCAAGTCTCTCTCTTCAGGGCTACTTTCCAGCCAGATTTTGTGATTCTGTGATGAGGATGGAGAAATGAAGGAAAAATTGGAATCTAGTTCTTGGTGTGGCAGAAACACTGAAAGATTTTCATGTCATTCAAACATGTTCTTTGCTTCCATGCCAATGTATTCTTGTTTCCTGTCTGAAAGGCTTTCTCATTCTCCATATACAACTCTGTGCAACCACAAGTCCACCATCTGAGTCTATGGCCTTCTACAGAGGGCCTAGTATCTCTTTCTATCCCTTTCCCATAAACCCAAGGTTTAGCCCTCAGTGTGGTTTGTTTTTATTTATTTATTTAGTTATGTTTTTAGTGCTCTAGGTTCACTTATTAACTGATCTAGCTCGAATTTTCTTGCTAGCCAGTTATAAGTGTACTGAGGAACATTGAATACTACCATAAAGTCTATACAATGAGGCTTACTTGTGTCTGCTGTTGATTGGAAATTGTTCATTCTAATGCTTCTCCTAAAATCAGGAGCTGAAGCCACGAAATTTCACTTTTAAATACTTTATTTCACCTGCTTTAACCAATCTATTCTTCTCTTGAACATACAAAACAGAGCATTTTCCTAGGAGTAAAAGAATGCAAGTCATGCATATGACAACAATTTCCCTGGAAATTTTCTTGGACCATAGCTCTTTATCTCATTTTCCATATCTGTCAGGATGGATGTATAAAGAACAAATGTACCTGTGGCTTTTCACAGCCCTGCTCTCTCTCCTGGAAAACACCCTTCACAATCTGTCTTCAGTCTATGAGGCTGTGAAGTCCTAGTGTTTAGAAATGGTGTAATTGAAAAGATCTCTTCAAAAAGTTCTCACTCAATTCTGTAGAAAAGTGACCCATTACCTTTGTGCTACTCCACCTGGAAGGCATGTCTCTATCTCTACCACCAGTCCTAGTAGTCTGTTGCCCTTTGACAAATGGCAGCTTCTGATGTTGAAGGTTCAAACTATGCTACAACTGTAGCTAGGACTACAATAGCCTTTGGGGCACTTATTCCAGCAGTTTCCTGGAGTTCAATTTATGCTGCATTAAAGAAGTAAAAATGTAAGATCCTTTAACTGAATCCCAGGAATGAACACCATCTCTGCAAGGAAGGACACCATTTCCTCTCTTTTTCTTCTACAAAGTCAGTCATGCAGCCAATCAAGAGTTTTCATCACTGACAAGTTTTCAAGCCCCTGCACAAGTTTACTGTTTTGTTGTTGGTGGCTTTGTTGTTGTTTTATCCTTTTCAATATACATGTAGTTATAAAACAAAGCAAGTGCTCTCACCTGGGTTTGTAACTATATCTAATATGAGTAAACTTTGGAAGGCTTAGCCCCTAATTCATCAGTAGATACTGGGAATGTGCTTCTCTGTGATTCTGCAATTTTTGCTCTCACCTTATTCCACTTATACAAGACATATTTGAATCAGTTTCTTGCTGTGTCAGGGCAATAAGCAAATGTCTTCAGAGAAAACCTAAACCATCTTCTGAATCTTTTGAGGATTAGAAAGACTAGTAAAATGACATTTTATTCGTGTTTAACCCCCATAAGTGATTTTGATCTTTCATGGTGGATTTGCTTAAGTGAGCCTGAGTCACATCTCAAGCTGTACATCATTCTGCAGTTTCACAGTGCAAGGGCTGATGCCAACATTTTCTCCACCCTCAGTGCACACAGATTTTCATCTACAGCCTTTTATTCTTGAGTCACAGGTTCAAACCAAAACAAATGTTTAAACAAAAGTATATAGATCTGAGTTATGTGGGATTCCTGATACCAAGCTGCCTATTGTGATGCAAAAGGAAACCGCTTAAAAAATACCTGTAGCCACTGAACATGCAGGCCAAATTAATTGTTTGGCCAGCATGATAGTGTTCAAAATACTGAAACTGGTATATTATAGATATTGTGGCAAAGTAGAAAAGTCCAGTTTATAAAAGGGAGAGCTAATGTAACAATTCCTATAAAATAATTCTATTAGAAGATTTTTGATTCTTTTTTTGTGTTTATGAGTTAATTAAGAACTAGAATTACTTTTTCTCCATACATCCGTAGGTAGTGATCTGACACACAATTTCTAAGAGTAGTTAATTGTGAGCCATTTGTCAAGTACTTGAAATTCAAAATAGGGATCATATTCAATTGAAGTTGTGTTGACACTGCTGGTTTTGCATGATGGAAATGTGAATCAGGTTAGTGAACTCACTTTACATGACTATTATCTTCTATTACCTTACTATTATCTATCTATCTATCTATCTATCTATCTATCTGCATATATGTGTATATATATATATATAAAACTTTCCAGTAGAATAGAATAGAATAGAATAGAATAGAATAGAATAGAATAGAATAGAATAGAATAGAATAGAATAGAATAGAATAGAATAGAATAGAATAGAATAGAATAGAACAGAACAGAACAGGTTGGAAGAGACCTTCGAGATCATCACGTCCAACCCACCATCCAACACCACCTACTCGACTAAACCATGCAACCAAACACCCTATCAAGTCTCCTCCCTAAACACCTCCAATGATGGTGACTCAACCACCTCCCCAGGCAGCCCATTCCAATGGGCAACCACTCTCTCTGTGTAGAATTTCTTCCTAACATCCAGTCTGAACCTCCCCTGGTGCAGCTTGAGACTGTGTCCTCTTGTTCTGGTGCTGGTTGCCTGGGACAAGAGACCAGCCCCCACCTGTCATACTTACAGATAGTGAAGACATGTTACAAAGAGAAAAACATAGACACTACTGAAGCCAGTCTGTTTCTTAAAGCAGTGTTACTGTATTAAAGTTCTGGTTTACTTTTTTCAGCTGCAGTTTCACTCATACTTCACGCAATTCTGGTCAGAGATGCAGAAATCCAAAAGCATCTGAAAACAGAAAGAGAAAAAGGGACAACCAACAGCACAAACATTTTTTCTAACACCTTGTATATCAACATTTCATTCCAGCATTCTAACATTATAATTCACATTTTGTGGCTAATTTGATATTTTTAAATGTTTCTGGGTTTAAATCTTAATGTCTTCCAATGTCAAGAAATTAGGTGCTCAGCAAATAGACTCTTCTGAATGAAGACTGGTGCTAATTCCTTCTCTGCATTCCTTCGAGGATAAGAAGATGGGCTTCAACCACTCTGTTCAGTTCCAGACTTCTAAATTTAGGAGATCACACTTTTAACTGCTATATGAAGTTGATGACATTCATACCGTAATCCATTAGAGGCTGAGCTGAACCATCAAATCCATTTTGATTTTAATCCCAAGCACTTCAAATCCATAAGGGAAATTTAAATAAATTATGTCAGTCAAGACCTGCAACTCCTCAAGTGTTTTTAAGTGATCTCAAACCCCCCAAAAATTTAGGAAGAACACATGATGTTTTTATCAGGTAAGAATTAATCTTCCTAGCTGGTTGAAATGCATTGCAGCATTATATGTTTTGTAAGTTTTTGCAGTTCTTTATACAACATCTAATCACTATTCAGCTTCTTTATTGTTTGCCACTATTGATTTTTTTCTTCTGTAAACATAGAGTATTTTTGGTTAACATTTTGCACTATTATCCCTAATTACACTCTTCTTTTCAGCATGCAATTATTCTATGCATAAATGCAAATATAGTTTTCTGACATTTAACTTCATGCACTAGTGAAATTAAAGCAATTATTTACTTACAGTAGTATGGTACACATTATGCCAGGAAATCTAAATCACACTCAAGTTCAAAGGTTAACAGTAGATTAGAAGTATCTCTTCAATGTGCAGCATTGGAGAGTAATTCAAGGTGGCACTGTACACTCCTGTAATGTTGCTTAATGATTGTGAGGCAATCATTTATATAGAATTTAAAAGTCCAAATGTAAGATCACCCAGGGCAAAAGAAACTGAACGGTTAACAGGGAGGTAGAATAGAATAGAATAGAATAGAATAGAATAGAATAGAATAGAATAGAATAGAATAGAATAGAATAGAATAGAATAGAATAGATCAGGTTGGAAGAGACCCTCAAGATCATTGTGTCCAACCTATCATCCAGCACCATCTAATGAACTAAAACTTGGCACCAAGCACCCTATCAAGTCTCTTTCTAAACACCTCCAATGATGGCAACTCTACCACCTCCCCAGGCAGCCAATTCCAACGGCCAATCAGTCTCTCTGTATAGAATTTCTTTGTAACATCTAGTCTAAACGTCCCCTGACGCAGCTTGAGACTGTGTCCTCTTGTTCTGGTGCTGGTTGCCTGGGAGAAGAGACCAACCCCCACCTGGCTACAACCTCTCTTCAGGTAGTTGTAAGACAGCAAGAAGGTCTCCTCGGAGCCTCCTCTTCTCCAGGATAAGCAACCCCAGCTCCCTCAGCCTCTCCTCATAGGGCTTGTGCTCCAAACCCCTCAAAAACTTTGTTGCCCTTCTCTGGACATGTTCCAGCAAGTCAACATCTTTCCTAAACAGAGGGGCCCAGAACTGGACACAGGACTCAAGGTGTGGCCTAACCAGTGCAGTGTACAGTGGCAGAATGACCTCCTTGCTCCTGCTGGCCACACTGCTTAATTATCCTTTGCTGAAGGTCTGAGTTTGTTGTTACAAACACTGAAGGATCATTCAGAACAAGTGAAGGTCACTGGAATTCAGAACTACATATACCTGTTAAAATGTTTTTTAGGCACTTTATCATATTTAAGAGTATTTTTATGCTCCCAAATGGCTACCAGTGCTAGATTTATGATCTGGAAATTCCAGGATTCTCAAAGCCATCTACAGAAAATAAAAAAAGAGTTTAAGCATAAATCATCTGTAAATCAGTGGCATATTTGTGTTCCTGTTTCCCCTCTTTCTTTGGATTTTAACTGCACTGAGCTCTTAAAGATAGTTCAAAGTTTTTTAGAACTTCTTTTCCCCCCCCAACAACTTTTCTATTAGTCTAATTTATTTAAATTGAGCTGCTCCCTTTCCATTCACTAGTTTATAATTCTGCAGAGATAAAGGGTCATAACCCTGGCAGATTAATTTATCTCCAATTAGTCTTACTGAGAGAACAAACAAATAAACAAGACCAAACAAAAATCAGTGCAAGCAAAAGCTGATGAGTTCACACACATGAAAACTGAAAGTACTTTTCTAACTTGTCTGAAGTGGATGTTCAAGATGAAGCAAAGAAGTGCAAGCAAGGTGAGTTACTGCATTGTCTGGGGTATTGTTATGTTAATTTTCTGCCTTGGTATACCAGGAATTTAACTCAGTAGTTAGCTCCAGTGGCACCAGCTACTCTAAAAAGTAGTACACCTAACTCCTCCTTTCCACTCTCATCTTTACAATGAGAGGAAGAAGAGAGCATATATTAGAATTTAGTTCAAAAGTAATAGCTACAGCCCTCATCTCCCTGAGTTCATCAAAAGCTCTAAGAACTCTCAGTTCAATAGAAGTGTGTGCAAATAAAGTAGTTCACTCGCATTTCAACTGGACAACAGTCTTTACTGTATAAATCCCCAAGTAGATTCCCCTTCTGCAGCCTCTCAGCCTCCATGGCACTATGAAAAGTTGTGGTACCTTAAGGAGATATCATTATTTCTTTTATGCTAACAGTGCCTCTTGGTTTTTCAGAATATATTGAGCTGAACAGTAGGAAGAAACAGAAGCAATTGTGTTTATGCTAATAAATTAAATTAATCCACACAAGTCTCCCCTCCTCTAGGATTTGGTCATGTCTTCCACTGAATTTGAAAATGAAGTCCCTCAAATGATGTATTGTGATATTTATGATAGATCTATATTTGGGAGTTAGCAGAGACCTGGGATTATTCTGAAATTGAGAATGCAGGCCTTTAAACGGTGTAGCATGAGATGTTTATGCTGGGTTCGTATCTGGAAGTTAGCAGAGACGTGATTATTCTCACTAAGCAGTTTAGTCATAGTCAGAGAGGTTTAGAGAGTAAGAACTTAGCAGTTTAGACTTGAACATTTCCAAGGCATTTATCCTTATTTCTAGTAAACACTCAAACACAGCTTTAAGTTACTAGCCTAAGATATACCTTCTCTTGGGCTATGACAAGTGAGATGAAACTCTCTCAAAGGAGAAGGTGCATCTTCCCAAGGAGTGATATGGCATACCTTAGTTTGGGAGACTGTATAAGGAGAACTCACAATAGACTGTGACAGCCAAACATGATCCATTAAGTGAGTATGGTCCTGAAGAAAAGCAGACTAAATGCATTTGGCAAAGTCTTGGAAATGACAGAATGGGGTCTCTTGAGACGTTGTCATTAAGGAAAAAGTGGAAGAAGATTATCTGATGTCTTAAAACTGTTTTCACCATGGAGATTCCACCTCTCATGAATTCATAGAATTATTTCATTAGACACAATTTATTTGTTTCTTTTCAATTTCTCACAATGGAAGGCAGTCTAATTAGTAATACTAGTTAAAGCCTCAAATATCTCTCTCATTCTTATAATTGTAATTTCAGTGAGAAAACTTAAATTAAAAACTTTATTACCTCAATATTTTTTTATTTGGCACAAACTGATAGACAAATGTAGAAGCCAGGGAAGGCAGAAACAAATCCCACCAAAGAATTCTAAAGCCTTCTCTCAATAGTGTTTTTGTTTGTTAGAATAGGATAGGATAGGATAGGATAGGATAGGATAGGATAGGATAGGATAGGATAGGATAGGATAGGATAGAATAGAATAGAATAGAATAGAACAGAACTGAACTAGACCAGGTTAGAAGATATCTTTGA
Source organism: Melanerpes formicivorus (assembly GCF_026170545.1). Lineage (NCBI taxonomy): Eukaryota > Metazoa > Chordata > Aves > Piciformes > Picidae > Melanerpes > Melanerpes formicivorus. Next base: position 3,609,860 of record NW_027142396.1, on the reverse strand, counting down.
GATCATTGCGTCCAACATATTATCCAACCCATCTAATCAAATAAACCATGCAACCAAGCACCCTATCAAGTCTCCTCCTAAACACCTCCAATGATGGGGACTCCAAAACCTCCCTGGGCAGCACATTCCATTGGCCAATCACTCTCTCTCTGTAGAATTTCTTCCTAACATCCAGCCTAAACCTCCCCTGGTGCAGCTTGAGACTGTGTTCTCTTGTTCTGGTGCTGGTTTCCTGGGACAAGAGACCAACCTCTACCTGTCTACAACCTCCCTTTAAGTAGTTGTAGAGAGCAAGAAGGTCACCCCTGAGCCTCCTCCTCTCCAGGCTAAGCAGCCCCAGCTCCTTCAGCCTCTCCTCATAGGGCTTATGTTCCAAACCGCTCGCCAGCTGTGTTGCCCTTCTCTGGACACGTTCCAGCAACTCAACATCCTTACTAAACTGAGGGGCCCAGAACTGGACATTGTACTCACAGTGTGGCCTAAACAGTGCAGTGTACAGGGTTGTTTTATTTTCCCTCATGAAAAATTCTAAGCAAATTAGTTAAAATTGCTGAATATCTTCACGAGACTCTCCCACCTTCAACAGCCTCAATATTTAATAGGAAAACAGAATTGTTCATTTTGTAACCCTGAACAGAGAAGTATTAATATGAATTACACAACTATATTTAGAAGGCAAGAATCTGGTAGTTTTGCCATGGTAAACTGTCAGTTTAAGGCCAGATTTTTCAACTGAAATATATATATTTTCAAGGTACTAGGAATCCATCTGCCTTGCCTGTAGTGGTAAAGAGCAACACAAGGAACATTAGAGTGGCAATCCAAATATCTACTTTCTGAGCTCGTCACTGACCAAAAGGAAATATTGGAAGCCAAGACAAGAGCAAGATCTGAGATCTCACTTGTTTCTGGAAATTACTTTCAAGACCTATGACCCAAAAGCCTCTTCAGAAGTTACCACACAGTGACTGGACCAAAGAACAATCTAGTGGCCTATTAAGACTGCCTCTTAGGAAATTACACTCTTTTTAACTTCTGTATCTTGCCTCACTGATTTTTTTTGTGTGTTACTTTTGTATTCAAAAATAAATTTATAAAATGCCTTAACAATCTTGGTATCTGAGGGCAAAAGCTAGGACCTTAAGCCTGGGACTTCTCAGGATCTCAGGTAGTGATAGGAGTAGGGGGAATGGAATGAAGCTGGAGGTGGGGAGATTCAGGCTGGACGTGAGGAGGAGGTTCTTCCCCATGAGAGTGGTGAAGCCCTGGAATGGGTTGTCCAGGGAGGTGATTGAGGCCCCATCCCTGGAGGTGTTTAAGACCAGGCTGGATGAGGCTGTGGCCAGCCTGATCTAGTGTGGGGTGTCCCAGCCTATGGCAGGGGGGTTGGAACTAGATGATCCTTGTGGTCCCTTCCAACCCTGACTGAATCTATGATTCTATGAATTACATTTTCACTGTTGTTGAAGAAATGTCCTCTGCTAAATTTCTGTGGGAAGTACATATCTGTTGGTGCATGGTTAAGTATGTCTGTAAGTTCCTTCCATATTTATTCTCTCAATCAAAAGATCACACAGGGTGGAGTTAATTTAATTAACTACAGACTCCCTATGCTACCTGAGATGTGCACTCTCAGCTTGTAAATTTCTGTGGGAAGTGCATATCTATTGGTGCATGGTAGGTATGTCTGTAAGTTCCTTCCATGTTTAATCTCTCAATCAAAAGATCACACAGGGTGGAGTTAATTTAATTAAATACAGGCTCCCTATGCTACCTGGGATGTGCACACTCAGCTTGTGTGCTGAAGAATTCTGGTGAGCCACATCTGTCTGTATCAAATAGGATTTGTTTGGTTGAAGGAAGATGTCTACATTTGAACTGACCTTCATGAGCTTCCTTATATAACCTTTAGGAAAAAAATGGGCAGTTCAAAAGCCTAACTCATGACATTCTAAGGTATACAGGTAGATCATCACAATCTACCAGACTAGCCAAATACTTTTGTTTGTTGTTTAGCTGTTTCTTTCTTCCCCAAACTATGTTTAAGAAGCCATATATTGCAGACTTGTGCATCTTTACAGTGTGCATGCCTACATCTGTAAATGGGACAAACGTCTGTAAATGGGACAAACATCTGCAAATGGGACAAACTCTAGCCCTGGCTCTTGGATCTGGTTCTTCAGCAGGAGGATGATGAATGTCCAAGTTTGTGTGTGTGCACAAGATGTCTAGCAATCTGTGGAATCGAGCCAGTCTTTAATTGATAGACAAGGTACAATGTAATCTAATCTAAACCAACATATTTTTGTGAAGGGCCTCTTGCATCTTTGATTAAAAGTGTACTGCTTTTCATTTGTAAGGTGATCTGCATTACACTCCCCTCCAAACAGCATTGAAGAAATGAGGCTTTAAGAGTCAGTAATCACTTTTAAATCTATTAATTGCAGGTCATGGAACCAGCAGATGTTGACAGCTTTCTCAGAGACATTACAGGAAATTGTGCAAAATTATGGAATTTCTAAGTGGTTTTACTGAAAAGAATAAATATATAATTGAAGTGCTATTAAAACTCAGATGTTCCATCTTTTTATTTCACAGATATTATGACCTTGCTGATTCTCATTTGCTTGGAGATACTTGAGCTCACAAACCATGGCTTGCAATAGCCACTCAGAAATCATTATTCTCTTTTATGTTAAACTAGTTTACACATAAAGACACTAAGACACATTTGGAAGTGGAAAATGGCCAGCTAAGGCCAGCAAAGATGCATGAGATGGCTGAGATATATGGCAGAATTCACATGTAATGAATATTCAAAAGATTAAGCTCTTCAGTTATGAAAAAAAGAAACACTGAAAGGGTACTGAACGAGGTTTTAGATACAATATAAAACAGACAGTCTATTCAAAATATACAGCATGGTATAATTAAGTAAAAAAAGTAATACCCTGTTATATGTATCCAGTGTTTTATAAAACAGGCTTCTACACCAAACAGCCTCAAGAAACAGAGAACGGAGTTTGTACTGCAGGGATGTGGGGGTACTGGTTGATAGTAGGCTGAACATGAGCCAGCAGTGTGCCCAGGCAGCCAAGAGGGACAATGGCGTCCTGGCCTGTGTCAGGAACAATGTGGCCAGCAGGAGCAGGGAGGTCATTCTGCTCCTGCACTCAGCACTGGCTAGGCCACACCTGGAGTACTATGTTCAGTTCTGGGCCTCTCAGTTTAAAGAAGATGTTGAATTGCTGGAATATGTCCAGAGAAGGGCAACAAAGCTGGTGAGGAGTTTGGAGCACAAGCTCTATGAGGAGAGGCTGAGGGAGCTGGGGTTCCTTAGCCTGGAGAAGAGGAGGCTCAGAGGAGACCTTATTGGTGTCTACAACTACCTGAAGGGAGGTTGTAGACAGGCAGAGTTTGGTCTGTTCTCCCAGGCAACCAGCACCAGAACAAGAGGACACAGTCTCAAGCTGTGCCAAGGGAGGTTTAGGCTGGAGGTTAGGAAGAAATTCTACACAGAGAGAGTGATTGCCCATTGGAATGGGCTGCCCGGGGAGGTGGTGGAGTCCCCATCATTGGAGATGTTTAGGAGGAGACTTAATAGGGTGCTTGGTTGCATGGTTTAGTTGATAAGGTGGGTTGGATAATAGGTTGGATGCGATGATCTTGAAGGTCTCTTCCAACCTGGTCTGGTCTGGTCTGGTCTGGTCTATTCTATTCTATTCTATTCTATTCTATTCTATTCATTTGTGACTGTAGTAGTTAAGAAAATTGTAGGGCTAATCAGATCTCTTGTTGTAGGATATGATCTAATATCATGCTATAGTCAGGGAGGAATTAATTGTGCCCTGCATAAACTCTAATTTAATGCATCTGGTTGCATGTCCTATGGAGGAAGTTTCTGCTAAAACATTAAGTGAAGGCAGTATTAGAATCTCTCCTCTGCACAATGACTGTGATCCAGAAAAAAACAGTCTTAGCAGTGACATCTACATTTTGTTATGGGTAAGACTGTTAAACACATTAGTGAGCATAATAAAGTAATTATTTTTCCTTGGAAACCTCACTATTTCACTTGTTTTACTATTTTAATTGTTAAGAGAAATTGTTTTCATTTTACTTTGTTTGACTTTTATGCCTTAAATTTAGACTTTTACATAAAATCTGTAGAAAATGCAAAGCAATCTGTAATAAAATGCAAAGCAGCTATGGAGAAGCAACACAAAAGAAGAAAGATGTCAGGCCTGTGCACATTTTTTACCTTATGCCCATTGTAAAAACAATTATTTCCCGGTGTTTCTTATTAATACAGTAATAGGAACTGTAATTTCAATCATATGTACAAAAACCTAGAAACAGAATTGGTGCTGAACAGTAGGAATCCTACACACTTTTTCTTTGATTAAATCACATTGCAAGTCAGCTTCCAGAAATCCAAGTTTATTTAACCTCTTAATTCTTTAAAGTTATCAAACTTATAACCATTCTTAGCTTAGCCTGGAGAAAAGGAGGCCCAGGGCAGACCTTACTGCTCTCTACAACTACTTAAAGGGAGGTTGTAGCCAGGTGGGGGTTGGTCTCTCCTCCTAGGCAACCAGCACCAGAACAAGATGGCACAGTCTCAAGCTGTGCCAGGGAAGGTTGAGGCTGGATGTTAGGAAGAAGTTCTTCACAGAAAGAGTGATTGCCCATTGGAATGTGCTGCCCAGGGAGGTGGTGGAGTCACCATCACTGGAGGTGTTTAGGAAGAGACTGGATGGGGTGCTTGGTGCCATGGTTTAGTTGATTAGATAGTGTTGGGTCATAGGTTGGACTGGATGATCTCAAAGGCCTTTTCCAACCTGGTTAATTCTATTCCATGCTATTCTATTCTATTCTATTCTATTCTATTCTATTCTATTCTATTCTATTCTATTCTATTAACAGAAAGACCAATAGCAAGAATGTCCTTAAACACTGGCCCTGACTGCACCTGTCAGACATTCATTCTATTGTCTTCTCTGCTAAGAAGATAAAGTCATCAGACCATAGAGCCTATCAATCATATAATTCCAACCATGTCTTTTACATAAACATTTGTAAAGAAATGTGCTATTTTTATTTCATTGAAGTTCAGCAATAATGTTTTTTTGTTTGTTTTTTAATGAGTATCATTACCATGGAAGAAAAGTTAAAATTATATCCTTACAGAAAATTTTGTGGTCTGTGAAGGTAGAACTATCATTTAGGCAACTATATAAAAGTCTTTGCTTTGCGAAGTAATTCAGTAGTTACTATGCTTGAAAACACTCTGTGTCATTTAGGCAAGATATGTAGAAAAGATAGTGAGTCAATCTGGGACTTCTCTTTTGCAAGAAGAAGCATGAGGAACAGAATATATGTGTGCAAAACACATTGCTTTTTCAGAATCGCTTCATATATATGGATCTGTTTAAAACCACAGGGAGAAAGTTTATCCCAGACCAGCTTCAACTCAGACTTACTTGCCATATACCGAGCATCTGGGGATGAAAATATTTCTGTGGAAGAAGCAGCTCTACCTCAGCAGTAAGGCTCTTGGTTATAAAACATTTTTTTTATTTTCTCCTTGAGGACAGGGTGGTTGGAGAGGGAATTTCTGTTTCTTCCAAATGTACACTCAAATTAAGTGGTGATAGACAAGTTTATATGAACGTAGGTAGACTGGAGTAGCTAATGCGACTCCATTTACAGTTTGTGGGACTACTGATCACAGTGGGGTCACAGTGTGGCTGAATGTAACATTATAGCCACCTCCACAAAAAAAAAATGTAGCATCACAAGAACATGCAGAAAGAATGAGGGAAGGCAGAAAGATCAAATCGATCAAAATCTAAATGAACTAATTAAATGAGAATAGCCTTGACATAAAAGGTCTCAGGGGAGACCTTATTGTTGTCTACAATTACCTGAAGGGTGGTTGTAGCCAGGAGGGGGTTGGTCTCTTCTCCCAGGCAACCAGCACCAGAACAAGAGGACACAGTCTCAAGTTGCAAGAGGGGCAGCTTAGGCTCGAGGTGAGGAGAAAGTTCTTCACAGAGAGAGTTGTTAGCCAATGGAATTGGCTGCCCAGGGAGGTGGTGGAATCACCATCCCTGGAGGTGTTCAAGAGGGGATTGGACATGGCACTTGGTGCCATGGTTTAGTAGTCATGAGGTGTTGGGTGACAGGTTGGACTTGATGATCTTTGAGGTCTCTTCCAACCTTATTGATTCTATGATTCTATGAAAAGGGAAATTTTCACCTAAAATTCGGAATGGATAAAGAGATACAGGAGTCACACAGTATCACAGTATCACAGTATCACTTAGGTTGGAAAGGACCTCGAGGATCATCAAGTCCAACCTATCAACACAGACTCCATGACTAGACCATGGCACCAAGTGCCACGTCCAATCTCCGCTTGAACGTCTCCAGGGTTGATGACTCAACCACCTCCCTGGGCAACCATTCCAATGACGAATTACTTGCTCGGTGAAGAACTTCCTCCTCACCTCGAGTCTAAACCTCCCCTGGTGCAGCTTGAGACTGTGTCTAAAGAGTCTAAAGAGAGGTGCTGCTGTTATTTCAGATACTCTACATTATTTTATTTGGCTTCCTGACACCCCTCCAAAAGATGTGAGTCACATTTAGAGCCTGTGTCATACCTGCCACTCCTGTGTGAACATTTTATGCACTGTAAGTCATCGAAAAAGACACCAAACACCTGTGTTAGGCACCTGAATTACCTTTCAGATTTCTGTGCAGTGCCCTGGAGAACATGCAGTCAAAATACATTGAGCAAAAAAAAAAAAAAAATCTATCTACATTTAATGTGGAGTTCAGTAAGTAAGGCTGCATCTAAATTGCTTGGTAAGAGTCTCTGTGGAAGGCTGGCAAGTTCTTGTCCCCTTATCATTCAAATCAGAGACCGGTTAGCAGCACAGAGTGGCAGCTTTCACACCTGAGTTCCCTTTCCATAAAAGAAATTGTTCATTTTTTCCAAAGGAATACATTACTAAATTTAAGCTCTTGCCAGGGAAAGTTTGGGCAAAATGTCTTTTTTCTTCATACTAAGAATGTGGCAACTCATAATCCAGTCCAATTTTTAAGAAAACTGTAGGAAAAAGGTGAGCAATAAGACTTGCCTGTGTGTAACATGCATGAAATTGGTATTCATTATCCCAGACTGTCTGTTGCACAAAAAGACACTGATCTAATATGTGTCAGGCCATAATACAGAGAATGGAAGATTGCTTGCACTTTCCTCTTCATGGCTGCTTTCGCTGTACTTTCAATCAGATTTTCTGGCAGCAACTTAAGCAGCAATAAAAGTATAACACAAATTTCTCTCCATTTCAAACTGTTACAATAACAGATTAAAATTCCACACTTTGTCAGCAGTCAAATAAAGCATATAAAGCTAGGTAGTGAAAACACTGCAGGACATGTGAACATTAGACTGAATAAAGTATAAAATATGTAATCTAAATAAAGGTAATTCATTGGCTATGTGTAGCATGCATTTTATCATTCATTTTATTTTTTTTAGATAAATCACAAATTTCAACACATTTATCAACATGTAATTGAAAAAAAAAGAAAACCAAATAAAACAAATAAGAAATCACAAAAATTAAATTAAGGCTGTTATATATTGATAGCAAAAGTTGATTTATGGATTTAGCATAGGATGCTAAAACAGAATAGAACAGAGCAGACTAGACTAGACTAGACTAGAATAGACCAAGTTGGAAAAGCCCTTTGAGATCATCAAGGCCAATCTATCATCCAACACTATCTAATCAAAAATGTATCAAGAAATAGTAAACCAAATAATAATTAATCCAATTAATATTGTAAGGTACTACATTTATTCTAAATGTTTAGTGTTACTCTTGCATCCCAACAGAAAACTGTGCTTCCTTTGCATGTCTTCATTAATCAGTAGATTATGTTGATTTATGCTGATGAAAGCAAATAAAGAATATTAATTACAAGTCCAGTAGTATGCAACCATCAATAAAATATAGGTATACAAATAACTATTGAATTACTTAAATGTCAATGCCGTTAAAAGTTCCTTTCCTATATGTTGAGATTTAGATTAGACATTACGAAGTTCTTTACTATGAGGGTGGTGAGACACTGAAATGGGTTATCCAGAGGAGCTGTAGACATCTGATCCCTGGAACTGCTTAAGACCAGGCAACCAGCACCAGAACAAGGGGACACAGTCTCAAGCTGCGCCCGGGGAGGTTTAGACTCGAGGTGAGGAGGAAGTTCTTCACTGAGCGAGTCATTCGTCATTGGAATGGGTTGCCCAGGGAGGTGGTTGAGTCACCATCCCTGGAGGCGTTCAAGAGGAGACTGGACGTGGCACTTGGTGCCATGGTCTAGTCATGGGGTCTGTGTTGATAGGTTGGACTCGATGATCCTCGAGGTCCTTTCCAACCTAAGTGATACTGTGATACTGTGATACCAGGCTTGATGAGGCTTTGAGCAACCTGGCCTGGAGGTGTCTTGGAACTAGATGATCTTTAAGGTCCTTTCCAAATCAAGCCATTCTATGATTCTACAATGATTCTGTGATATTTTAATGGTAAACTTTTCTTTATTTGTTCAAAATGCAGATGTAAAATATCACAGGAAAACAACTGAGGGGAATAAAAATAAAAATGGAAAAAAAGACTTAAGCCAAAACCTAAACTGCTTCTAATTTATATTGAAATCCTCTAATGGTACAAATACAGATAAAGTGTAATCCCCTTCTTGATTTACAATCAATTTTTGTGTTATCCTCGCAAAATGATAAAAGAATAATAATCATTGTGTCCTATAAATCATAATGGTCTTTTAAGCTCCTTTCTCTGTGATAGTGTTTATCTCATGGGCTGCAGAAAAATAATTTATAACCTGAAAAACTTTATTCTTGACATGCTCAAATCCTTCCTCAGAGAACAGTTCCTGTTAGGACAAGACCTATATTAAAGTAATGGAATGAATTTTCTAACCCTGGTAATAGGGCAAGCTGGGGAATGAGAATTCTGGTTTGCAAAAACTTGTAATTTAAAATATGTTTATACTTTAAAGTGAGCTAAAAGATAGATACTTTTCAGGGGAGGTGGGGAGTGGGGATGGATGTTGTTTATACTAAACAAAAATGTGCCAAAATGTATGGGTTTTTTTTGAAGGAGAAAGGTTCAGTTATACCTCCTTGTTTCTCTCCCTCTCTTTCACATCTTGGTTTCTGCCTCTTCATAATTATTTTCTCATAAACGACTGGAAAGGTTAGGAAATAAAAATCTAATTCTGAAAAGTTCCCCACTCTTCCCCCCCCCCCCCCCCCCCCCAAATGTGAACAGCTCATATAAAAGAATGGACTGAGAAAAAATACACCAAGATGAAAAAGTTCTGATTAGTGTATCAAGCTTAGTGTATCCAGCTTAGCATATCCAAAGAGGCTGGGGTCAGAGTGGCTGGAGAGTGGCCAAGCAGAAAGGGACCTGGGGGTACTGGTTGATAGTAGGATGAACATGAGACATCAGTGTGCACAGGTGGCCAAGAAAGCCAGTGACATCCTGGCCTGTATCAGGAAGAGTGTGGCCAGCAGGAGCAGGGAGGTCATTCTACCCCTAGACTCAGCACTGCATAGGCCACACCTGGAGTCCTGTGTCCAGTTCTGGGCCCCTCAGTTTAGGAAGGATGTTGAGTTGCTGGAACGTGTCCAGAGAAGGGCAACAAAGTTGGGGAGGGGTTTGGAACACAAGCCCTATGAGGAGAGGCTGAGGGAGCTGGAGTTGCTTAGCCTGGAGAAGAGGAGGCTCATGAGAGACCTTCTTGATGTCTACAACTACTTGAAGGGAGGTTGTAGCCAGGTGGGGATTGGTCTCTTCTCCCAGGCAACCAGCACCAGAACAAGAGGACACAGTCTCAAGCTGCACCAGGGAAGGTGTAGGCTGGATGTTAGGAAGAAGTTCTTCACAGAAAGAGTGATTTGTCATTAGAATGGTCTGCCCAGGGAGGTGGTGGAGTCACCATCACTGGAGGTGTTTAGGAGGAGACTGGATGGGGTGCTCGGTGCCATAGTTTAGTTGATTTGACGGTGTTGGGTGACAGGTTGGACTCGATGATCTTGAAGGTCTCTTCCAACCTGGTTGATTCTATTCTATTCTATTCTATTCTATTCTATTCTATTCTATTCTATTCTATTCTATTCTATTCTATTCTATTCTACATGCAAACAGTAGAAAGATTTTAAATAAAACTTTTATGTAATCTATACTATTTCAAGTTCAAAAACAAACAAGCAGACAAAAAATTTCAGAATCACTTAATATAAAGTAACCTAATGATCACATGGGTACTAGAAGATTAATTCTTTGCTACTTATCAGCTGAAACCATTCATTTTGTGAAGCCTTCAGTTCTTTCAAAAGTTCAGGGTACCAGATTGTTCAGTCTAAATAACATTTCAGGTTTCATTTAGGACACTATTTCACAACTTCTCTTTTGCACTAAAAAATAACACCTGAGACATACTGAGTACTTCAGCTACTTCAGTTCTTAAATATTACAGCAGGTAGGACTGACACAGAATGGGCAAGCAGCGCTTCCACTAGATTCCAACGTCTTTTGATAAACAACAACACACAATCTGTCTCTTGTTGTTTAGCCGAAACCTTTGGACTCAATTCAGTGGTTTGTTTCTGACAATGCACCATGCAAATCCCTTAGTTTGTTTCTCAACTGAAGCCATCTATTGGCAATTCCTTTCTTAAGATGGAAATATTTGTTGCCTGGGAGAAGAGACCAACCGCCACCTAGCTGCAACCTCCTTTCAGATAGTTGTAGACAGCAAGAAGGTCTCCCCTGAGTCTCCTCTTCTCCAGGCTAAGCAACCCCAGCTCCCTCAGCCTCTCCTCATAGGGCTTGTGCTCCCAACCCCTCCCCAGCTTTGTTGCCCTTCTCTGGACACCTTCCAGCAACTCAACATCTTTCCTAAACTGAGAGGCCCAGAACTGGACACAGGACTCAAGGTGTGGCCTAACCAGTACTGAATTCAGGGGCAGAATGACCTCCCTGCTCCTGCTGTCCACACTGTTCCTGATGCAGGCCAGGATGCTATTGGCCTTCCTGGCCAGAGGATGCAGTCTCAAGCTGTGCCAGGGGAAGTTTAGGCTGGATGTTAGGAAGAAGTTCTTCATAGAAAGAGTAATTTGCTATTGGAATGGGCTGTCCAGGAAGGTGGTGGAGTCACCATCACTGGAGGTGTTTAGGAAGAGACTGGATGGGTGCTTGGTGCCGTGGTTTAGTTGATTATGTAGTGTTGGATGATAGGTTGGACTCGATGATCTCAAAGGTCTCTTTCAACCTGGTTTGATTTGTTCTATTCTATTCTATTCCATTCCATTCCATTCCATTCCATTCCATTCCATTCCATTCCATTCCATTCCATTCCATTCCATTCCATTCCATTCCGTTTCTATGATACCAAGGTTTACTCGGAAAAACAGCACTTTAAAATGATCCAATATTTATGTGTAATATGAAGTTTCTTTGAATGTCTTTTCTCTGTGTTCATACCAAATTGTGGCAGAAGGATTCCATTTTTTATCAAAAATGTTCCCTGAGGTATTTATGAGGAGCTAACAAGATTTTTTTCATATTCTTCATGCCGAAATTTTGAAGTATATATAATCACGTCTCTGCTTTCCTTTGAAATTGCAGAAGCTTGTTTTTGTTTATGACCTGTCTCAACTCTGTATAACAGACTGTCCAGGCTGCACAACACTTTGTTTTTGAGTCTGTTTAGATGATGTAGTGTTATCTGCAGTTGTTTGTTTATTTGTGTTTCATCTTCAGGAGAATCTGGTTTCCAAGAGACAGCTTTGTCCTGATAAAACCATCTTATTAGAGTTTAGCATTGCTATCTGAGTTTCTTGTGCTTTCATTTTCTTTGTACCACAGAAAACTAAAGTAAGGTTGGTTCAGCCTCAACATTGTTTTAGTGTTATGTATAAAATGTTTCTTGTTATTTGCAAGCTTGGTAATTTAGAATATTGCTACAGAGAATATTTTTGGAAAGTTAGATATTTCCTCTAATGCTTCACTTGTAGTACGTGTTTACATATTTATGCTTAAAACTATTGTTCAACTGTTAGTAAAATTAATTCTAGTCTTAATACTAATACTGATTAATACTAATGATGATACTAATTGATGCTAATTAATATTAATCAAGTTAATAATAATCCATCTTACAAAAAAAAATAAGACTAAACCAATAAACTATCTTTTTTTTCAGACTTATTTTAGATTTACTCTTTCTTTATGGTTTGTGCAATGACAGGATGCACACTGGGGGGGGGGGGGAAATATAAATAACCCTTTATCTAAAGGGGTATTTATACCCCTTTATCTAAAAAAGCCTCAGGATGAAGTTCAAATATTTAAGAAATTAGAATAGAATAGAATAAACCAGGTTGGAAGAGACCTTCAAGATCATCGCGTCCAATCTATCATCCAACACCACCTAATCAACTAACCCATGTAACCAAGCACCCTGTCAAGTCTCCTCCTGAACACCTCCAGTGACGGCGACTCCATCACCTCCCCAGGCAGTCCATTCCAATGGGCAATCACTCTCTCTGTGTAAAACTTCAGCCTGAACTTCCCCTGGTGCAGCCTGAGACTGTGTCCTCTTGTTCTGCTGCTGGCTGCCTGGGAGAAGAGACCAACCTCTGCCTGTCTACAACCTCCCTTCAGGTAGTTGTAGAGAGCAATAAGGTCACCCCTGAGTCTCCTCTCCAGGCTGAGCAGCCCCAGCTCCCTCAGTCTCTCCTCATAGGGCTTGTGTTCCAAGCCCCTCACCAACTTTGTTGCCCTTCTCTGGACTCGTTCCAGCAAGTCAACATCCTTCCTAAACTGAGGGGCCCAGAACTGGACACAGTAAGTTACTTGTCCAGACCTGGTGAAATTTACTGTGTACTTCAGCCTGGTGAAGCTACAGAAAATATTAGCCCAGGACATGAAAGTTTCCAGATGAAGAGGACAAAAACAAAGCTCATCTATAAGAAGGAATAGCCAGAATATTATAGGGCTACCATCACACTTTCAAACACAGAAGATTGCTGGGACAGACTGTCTGTTGGTAAAGATACAGAGGCTAAGTAACAGTCAATAGACATTTGTAAAGAATTAATTGCTGTCATTCAAAGGAAACTTCAATCTGTAGTAGGGAAGAGTAAGTTATGTTGTGATGTACAGTAATGTAAGTATCATATATAACACAGCCACACATCATGTTCTCACTACATGAGTAAAAATCATCTAGCTCATAATATTGTGAACTGAATATACAATTAACTGAAAATCATACTGCAAAAAAGCATGATGGTGTAGAGTCAAAATAGAAAGCCATCTATAGTGGTGTTTCATGGAAATCTCTTCAGATTAAATGATATATTTTGACACATGTGAGGTCATGTGAATAGCCACTGTCCACAACAACCAATGAAATGTAAGCCCTGATTTAGCTGCCCACATACAGGTCCTTAGTGTCATCTGAAGTTACCCAATGTGTCTGAAAGAGCCAGGTGGGACTACCAGGAATGACACAACGAGAAATTTGTGCTTTCCTGAAATGGCACCATCTACAGGTCACTGATTAAATCCCAATGTAGTCTGAAGAATTACTCTTTTGACAATGTGTACATGCCTGTTAAGAAGAAATTCTTCATAGAGAGAGTGATTGCCCATTGGAATGGGCTGCCTGGGGAGGTGGTGGAGTTGCCATCATTGGGGATGTTTAGGAGGAGACTTGATAGGGTGCTTGGTGCCATGGTTTAGTTGATCAGATGGTGTTGGATGATGGGTTGGATGTAATGATCTCGAAGGTCTCTTCCAACCTGGTCTGGTCTATTCTATTCTATTCTATTCTATTCTATTCTATTCTATTCTATTCTATTCTATTCTATTCTATGGGTAGCCACAGCCAGACAAACATCACTTCACAGTTTTCTATTTTTATTAGTTTGACAGAGTAAGAATCTAAATATCTTTGGAGGGAGCATGGGGGTTACAGGTCTTCCACATTTTACAGAAGTAATCACAGGTGCACAGAGATTTTCAAACCAAGCAAAAGAAGAAATAACAAAAGTTAAATCTATAAAAAAAACATATTTGATCAGGACAGTCCTAACTTAGGATTTCTTGAAGATTAATGGCATGGTGAGAGTAGCTGCAAAAATACACTTTGAATGGCTTAATTGGATACACTCAGAGAATGACAACTGCAAATGTACGGTTACAAACATGGCTCTGAAAATATTAAAGATAAGAAAGAACAAGAGAGTATTTTCCACTTTAAATTTTGTTTACAAGCATTTACATTAAACAGTGCCCAAGCTGGGAAAAGTATTAGCTTTTACTTTCTCACTTCCTAATGGTTTTAGGGTCCGTCATCATTTCTTCTTCTCATTAGATTCACAAGGTTTTTTTGGATGTCTGTAACACCAGTGCTGTCCACAGTGTACTGAGGGCACATTTCTGTACATGGAAAACTGATGGGAGTTTACAGTTCTGCACTGAGACATTAACATCAGATCATTACAGGGATTTGCTCTCAGGTCTATCAGTGTGTGGTGAAGCAAACATCTTGTCATTGTGTCTGAAGAAGTCACATTCAGAGGTAAGTCTATTCTTGTGTTTTGAGGAGCATACTTAGGGAACTAGGTGCTCTGTTTCAGAACTCCACACTCATAAAATTAGCCCAACAAATACCAACTGCACTTTGGGTCAAGTTCTGTGACTCTGATGGATGTTTTCCACATTAACCCTTGGTTGTGACAGTTTATCACTGTTTTCTCGTGATCAATAACTCTTCTTCTCCTGTCAAGTGCCTTCACTCCTATATCTTCCCTCCAGGTTGCCTCAGACAGGGTCTTTAAAATGGCCACAAATCAGTTCTGAGTGGTTCAGTTAATATTCCTTCTTCCTCAAATGCAAAATTCAACTTCCTTTTCTAGACTGAGTCAGAGAATCTGTATGTTCTGGAAAAAAAAAAATAGCTGAAACATGAGCTGACATGATGAAGATCATCATGGAATCATTGTCAAGGATGCAATGACTACTTTTACAAATTCCTGGGTGCAAAAATATCGTGCCATATACCAAAAATTTTATTATAACTACCCAGACCACAACTGGAACTAGAGCTCCACCTTATATGAGCTTGTACCACTTTTCAAATTCCTATGTGTAACATTCAGTATTCCTACAGTTCAGATGAGACTTAGGATTATCTGTGTATTTTTAGAGACCTTGATGCTTCTTTTGAAAGACTATGTTTAGAATCACTTTGGGATCTTGATTTTGAGGGAACTATCATTCTTTGGGACTAATTTGTTTTCCCTCATGCCAAAGAACAACATGGTATGCACAAGAATACTTTTGCTTTTTCAGACCTGTAACTGTCATTTGTGTTCTTTATGGAATCATCATCTACCTCAGAAGAAAGATCCTTTCTGAACCAATAGCTTCACAGTCTGTCTCTGTCTCTTGTAAGTATTTGCTAAACTGTAGATGCTAAGGAATGTAGGCTCACTGTGCTGAGCATCTGCCAGGAGCAATTTGGCATACAGTCAGGATGAGACTGCTACAGAGGCAACATCAACAGACAAAACAACTTCTGTAGTAAATGTGCAGTCCTTGCCTTATTTATATGCTGTGTATCTCTATGTGAACTTTACAAGCAATCTGACAAGCAGAAGTAGAGAGACTTTTCCGTATTGTCGGTTGTGATTTTTTTCCTCCAGCAAATCTTAGGGGATCGTCCTGCACAGTTTATTCTAAGTACCACGCTTCTGTCTTCCTGTGCAGATAAAAGGGAAAACTTTAATGTGTTTGTCTCTAAAGACACTGTGGAGCATTCCAGTTAAATCCAAAGGTAGTCCTCGTCTCGGGATAAGCAAAGTATAAGATGCTGTAAAGCATTTCCAGCAAGTTTATGGTGTAGTGAACACACCCTTTTGTTGTGTTTAAAAAAATCATAGAATCATAGAATCAATAAGGTTGGAAAAGACCTCAGAGATCATCAAGTCCAACCTGTCATCCAACAACTCATGACTAACTAAACCATGGCTTCAAGTGCCACATCCAATCCCCTCTTTCAACACCTCCAGGAATAGGGACTCCACCACCTCCCTGGGCAGCACATTCCAATGGCTAACAACTCTATCTGTGAAGCACTTTCTCCTCACCTCGAGCCTAAACCTCCCCTGGTGCAGCTTGAGACTGTGTCCTCTTGTTCTGGTGCTGGTTGCCTGGGAGAAGAGACCAACCCCCACCTGGCTACAACCTTTCTTCAGGTTGTTGTAGAGAGCAATACGGTCTCCCCTGAGCCTCCTCTTCTCCAGGCTAAACAACCTCAGCTCCCTCAGCCTCTTCATCATAGGGCTTGCACTCAAGATCTCTCCCCAGCCTTGTTGCCCTTCTCTGGACACTTTCAGAATTAGACAGAGGACTCAAGGTGTGGCCTAACCAGTGCTGAAGTACAGGGTCACAATGACTTCCCTTCTCCTGCTGGCAAAAAAGCACATTCAAATACTATGGCTGAATTCAGCTACTGAGTGTAGGCTTTTCCACACAATTAATATCAAATAGGCATTTATTCTAACATTGATCATCATCTACAATCAAAGTCTAACTTTTCACAAACCAAAATGTTTTAGAAAATGCTTTCCTTCTGTAAACATAGTGACCATTCTCTGTGTCTTTATTTAAATATTTCTCCCACATCTGGAAATTTCTCTTTCAGCTGATCCAAGAAAAAGGGCATATCAGTTTAACATAAAATATTAAACAGAATTTTCAATGTAAAAATAAAATAGTAATTACCTGACTATTGTTTCTACCCCTGGTCTGGCTAATTAGCAGAGGAATGTTTCTGCTATGCTACTTTCCTAGACTACAATTTTTGAATTGCCTTTAGAAGTTGACATCAGCTCTTTCCTGTGAAAGGTAAAGAGCAAAAGTAGCTAGTCATTAGAGAGGTCTGGCATCTGATTCTTTATTCTGCAGGAAGATCTGGTATGAAAATGAAAGAAAACTACAAAAGTGGAGGTTTTGGTTGTGTTGCTTGTTTTTCTGCTGTTGTTGTTTTGAGTTTTGGTTTCGGTTTTGTGTTTTTCTTTTTTTTTTTTTTTTTTAAATTAGAATAGAATAATGTTAACCAGGCTGGAAAAGACCTTTGAGATCATCAAGTCCAACCTATCATCCAACACTATCTAATCAATTAAATCATGGCACCAAGTGCCCCATCCAGTCTCTTCCTAAACACCTCCAGTGATAGTGACTCCACCACCTCCCTGGGCAGCACATTCCAATGGCCAATCACTCTTTCTATGAAGAACTTCTTCCTAACATCCAGCCTAAACCTCCCCTGGTGCAGCTTGAGACTGTGTCCTCTTATTGTGGTGCTGGTTTCTTGGGAGAACAGCCCAAACCCCACCTGGCTACAGCCTCCCTTCAGGTAGTTGTAGAGAGCAATGAGGTCTCCCCTGAGCCTCCTCTTCTCCAGGGTAAGCAACCCCAACTCCCTCAGCCTCTCCTCGTAGGGCTTGCCATCTGGTTTTTTGGGGGAGGCTTTTTTGTTTCATTGTTGCTTTGTTTTTTTCCCCTGCAGAGCCATTAATTTGTATCTCAGTGTGATTTAACTGAAATGGATTCTACGAGTATATCTAGGGTCCTTCCTGGAGCTCTTCTGAAGATTTACAACATTTCTTACCAACAGTTTAGACAACACATTAGAATTAAAGACAGTTGTCTAAATCTACACATTAAAATGTCAGCAAACTAAGTGCCAAATACCAAAAGGTATTGCTGTATCTATCAGTCAAGACTATAATTTGACATTAAGTAAAAGTAAGACAGCATGATGCCTCACTCTTCTCAAATCAACTCCTGGCCCATAACACACTTCTGAAACCCCTTCTGCACAGCCCACTTAGGCACATATGTCCTCTTCCCCCATCTGCTCAATATTTCACCACTACCTCCGATGTCTGTGTGTCTAACAGCATGATTGGATTTTCCACATTTATCATTTATTCTCCTACTCTTTTTTTTTTTTTTTCCCCAAATGCAGTTAGTTGTAAATTTCAAGCTCTGAAACTCTGTTTGTCATGCTTTAATGATAGCTTAGATGCTTGAGCCTATGCAAGGCAAGAACCTTCACAGATATTGGTTTGCTGGACAACTGCCATCCATCCAAATTTCAGTCCTAAACATAACTAACAGAGGGCAAAGTTCATCTTGCTAATAAGAGGTAATGGAGTCTCATATCTTTATACAAGCTCTCAAATATGCTCATAAATTACAAGAAAAATACATTATTTTATTTCCTTACAGGGGTTTTTTAATGACTTAATGGGGTGAAAAAGAAGGCTAAGTATGGTCTGTGAAAGCAATTGTAATAATTCCTGAAGGAACTTGAAACTAAAATCTGTATGTACAGCTGAATCCATTTTTCTCCTCGTAAAATACACAGACACATTTCCTATTAGAGGCTTGTTCCAGAGGTTAAGGTATATTGAATGAAAGTCCTTCTCAAAAACAAGGTAAAGAAGTTAAGAAAAAAAATCAATAAAAAGGTAAGGACCAAAGTAATGCAAAATTTTGCTTTGACCCGGCAGACAGACCCTTAAAGAAAAGAAATGGAAATTGGCAATCCCTTTATTTATAATTCTGTGAACTAGAAAGAAAACCAACCAAACAATAACACACCACACCCCCAACCCCCCCCCCCCAACCCCCCCAAAACATGACAAACCAAACACATAACTACTCGTTCCAGGCTCCATTTTAATAAGTTGTGTAGGGTGGAAGGCAGAATTGGAGAAGGGCAATACAGGATGTTATGAAATAGGGAAGTGGGCTGGAATGAAAATGCAGCCACTTAAGTGCTGCATGAGTGATGGATCTGACTTACCCCTTCACCAGTTGAAAGCATCTGTGACACTTTCAGGATAATTTCTTGCACTTGAAGCGCCATTGTGGAGAGGAATGCAGTTGTAGCGAAGATGGAAAGGGCAGGTCAAAGTAGTTTCCCATATCTCCTGAAATATTCACAAATTCCTGGTCATTGTGAGACTGAGAAAGAGCTGCTGTCACAGCCCTGAAGGGGGAGAAAAAGGGACTCCTGGCCTACAGCAAGCTATGCCAGAGACAGGGAAAACTGGTAGGGAAAGATAAGAGGAGAGCAGATGTTTAACACTCAGTGCTAGAGAGGAAATCTATACTGTGGCTGTTGAAATGGAGAGATCCCCTGTGAGAACCATGCCTCAGAAAGCAGTTGCCAAGTCAAATAGCCATTAAATCTCAGCAGAAACAAACATCATCACACTATGCAGTGTCTCTTTAGTAGACCCAACAGCAGTTCACACTGGGCTAGTATCAATTGTACCGTACTAAGCCTGGACAAAAACACAGGTCAGAGTGACAAAAGCATGCATTTTTAATTAGGCAGTTTGAAATTAAGTAAAAAAATGTACTGGAAAAAATGAATGAAAAGGCTGGAAAGCTAGTTTGTGAATTGAACATATGCTCTTTTTTATGGGTAACAACTTAGTACTCTGTTTTGGTGTACAACACAGTCTTCACATTGCTCTGAGAAGCATTTAAATGACATTGGACCTTTACTAGTGCAATGTCTTCCAGTTTGGGATTGTGGGGATTCCAGTCCCTGCTCATTTGCTCCTGAA
Organism: Melanerpes formicivorus; assembly: GCF_026170545.1. NCBI lineage: Eukaryota > Metazoa > Chordata > Aves > Piciformes > Picidae > Melanerpes > Melanerpes formicivorus. Next base: position 3,590,101 of record NW_027142396.1, on the reverse strand, counting down.
TATCTGTGCAAGAGCATATGACATGATTTCGCAGACCTGATTCTATCAGAAAGTTATGGAAATGAGATAAGCATAATGTTTCATTCCACAGAAGTCACTGGTTATATATTTCGTTCAGAGAGAGAAAAGAGTGCTATTCCAAGGCACACAGGTGACTCATTTCTCTCTTGTAATCAACAACCAATATGGAGTAGTAGGAGGGCAAGCCACTACTGCATCAATTCAGTTACAAGAACAGAACAGTGAAAGAGGAGGCTCAGGTTTTGGACTGTGCAGGCAAGTTGTAATAGCTGCTGATGCTGCTGATACTACAACATGTCTTCAAAGACTGTTAAACTCCTATGTGCAAAATACATTAACCAGTTGCAAAAAAAAATTCATGCTTAAAGAGCAAAACATCACCAAAACCAAATCTCAAATCTACCCTTTCTCTTCCTTAATAATCCAGAGTTTTCATACTCTCTGCCTGTAAATTAAAGTCTCTACCCTGCTTCTTCTAACTAGTGCTTCCTACTAATCAGTTGTAGGGAAGAAGAAGGTAGAGTCCTACTGATACCAGTTCTGAACTGCTATTGCAGACAATCCCTTTTTTTTCCATGACTGGCTAATAAGTGGAGGCATTAAGGTCCCTTTCTCAAGCAGGAAACAGGAAGGTGATAAAGGATACTTCTTGAAATGCTGTGACTGTAACTGTGGACCATCATAGCAGATGGCTTGGTGTAGGCCATTTATTCCTGCTAATTTCTGATAAGCTGTCACAGACAAAGTTGTATAAGAAGATCCAGGGTTGAGAAACCAACCAGATCTCGCTGTGACTGGCTTCAGAAGTAGGAATCAGAATGACTAATAGCTCTGTGATTGACAGATTTGAGAAAAATTGTCCTAGGGGTAAGAGACAAATGGAATTGGAGAAGTGTTAATGATAAAATAATAGAGAAATTATAGTTCCTTTGAGATAGGAACAAGGAACTGACGAATTGCTGATGAAGGACAGGAAGGGGCTGACAGACCTTGGAGAAAAGAGACATAATACGGAATTTATAGATATCCTTTGGGTGCATATTATGCTAAGGGCAAACCATGTATTGCTGATTGAGGCTACACATATTTTAAGGAGCCAATACATTACTTGGTTTGAATATAAAGGACATATTCTGGGGAAAAAAGATTGCATGAATAGCATATAATATAAAAGTAACTGTAATTGGGGTAGATGCATGACTAAGGGCAAAGTGAGAACAAGCACTGAAAATGCCAAGGCCCAGAGCCAACAAAATATTTATGCTTTCAACTTACGACTGCTAACATTGGATGGTAAAAGCTCTCACAGCAGGTAAGGTCATAAATCATTTGTTGATTCTAAGCCTAAGGCTGTTATATGTAATCCAATTATTTAAAAAGTAAGGTTTAGCAAACATATTTGCTAATTTTCAAAATGTAGTTATTAGTATCAAAGACTGAGATAACAGTGCTCAGCCTGGAGAAGTGATGGCTTTGAAAAGAGCTAACAGCAGCCCTCCCTTACCTATAGGGAAGTTAATGAAGAAGATGGAGCCAGGCTCTTCACAGTTGTGCAAGGTGGGAGGACAAGAAAGAGTGGGCATAAATTGAAACAAGAAAGGTTCAGGATGGATATCAGGAAAAGCTTTCTCATGATAAGACAGCCAAGTGGAGAAACAGGTTGTTGCACATCTATCCCTGGAAGTCTTTGAGATTCAACTAGCTAAAGTCCTGAGTAACCTGGTCTGGCACCAGAACTGACCCTAGCTTGAGCGGAAGATTGGAATAAATGGCTTCCTGAGATGTCTTCCAAACTCAGTTATGTTATGATCTTATGATTCCTGGAAAAGATTTCACCACTTCAGTGTGTAATTGCTGCCTTATTTTACCTGGGAACAATGATAATTATATATATTTTTATATATATCCTGATGATATGTGGTTATGTGTATCTGCCCCTGCTTAGGTCTGTGCTTTCATGACATGTCCTGTTTAATAATCTTTAGAATAGACTAGAATAGACTAGAATAGACTAGACTAGACTAGACTAGACTAGAATAGAATAGAATTAACCAGGTTGGAAAAGACCTTTGCAATCATCGAGTCCAATCTATCATCCATTTAGGATATGAAGGGACATAAAAGAAAGAGAAAAACTATGAAATGTTTTTCAGTAAACCTGTATTGCCTTGAGTGCAATAACAACAGAAGTAAAGAAAGTTCAGAATGGATTAAAAAGTTAATAATGATATAGAATGAAGCTCCAGATTTATAAAATGTTTCACGTTCATGTGAAGAACACAGAAGACTGAAGAATTAAATTGGCATGTATTGCAGTATTACTAATGTCAATGACTAAGTAATCTCTTACCAAAATAGTAAGCCTCTAAGATGCTGAAGATCAAAGACTCCTGAAGGACCCTAGGTTAGTAAGCAAGAATTTTCTGGACTATTTTCCCACACACAGCTTCTAAGTCCATCTAATCTGCACATTTAAAGAGCCAATATGATGTCTGCAAGTTGACAACTTGGGCTTTATGTGGTATAAATTAAAAAGAGGAATAATGTCAATGATTGTGTCATGTCACCACGAGCAACAGCTGGTCATGAATAAAACATAGAAACATAGAATCAATAAGGTTGGAAAAGACCTCAGAGATCATCAAGTCCAACCTGTCACCCAACATCTCATGACTAATTAAGCAATGGCTTCAAGTGCCACATCCAATCCCCTCTTGAACACCTCCAGGGATGAGGACTCCACCACCTCCCTGGGCAGCACATTCCAGTGGCCAACAACTCTTTCTGTGAAGAACTCCCTCTTCACTTTGAGCCTAAAATTCCCATGGCACAGCTTGAGACTGTGCCCTCTTGTTCTGGTGCTGGTTGCCTGGGAGAAGAGAACTCGATGATCCTCGAGGTCCTTTCCAACCTAAGCGATACTGTGATACTGTGATAACCCTCTCCTGGCTACAGTCTCCCTTCAGGTAGTTGTAGAGAGCAATAAGGTCTCCCCTGAGCCTCCTCTTCTCCAGGCTAAACAACCTTAGCTCCCTCAGCCTCTCCTCATAGAGCTTGTGCTCAAGACCTCTCCCCAGCCTCATTGCACTTCTCGGGACACATTCAAGTGTCTCAATATCCTTCTGAAATCAAGGGCCCCAGAACTGGACACAGTACTCAGGGTGTGGCCTAACCAGTACTGAGTACAGGGCCAGAATGACTTCCCTGATCCACACTATTTCTGATGCAGGCCAGGATGCCATTGGCCTCCTTGACCACCTGGCAAGAACATAGGTGTTTCATATGCATAATAATCGAAAACCAGATTTATTTATTTATTTATTTATTTTAGCAAAGAGTGAGTATTACTTATGTTGTGTCATATACTATGGAAATGCTTGAATACCTGCATTATAAAAATATTCTCTCATTTTTCCCAAATTTAATTGTTTGTTTATTTTTTTAAAGACACAAACTTCTTTTTTTGTCCTCATATACTTCAGTATTAAATATTTCCGTTGTAATTTATATCACTAATATCATCATTAATGAATTATCATGTCATGTCCTGGATTCTAGGCCAAACAGATATTGGTCAGTGGAGATGTAGGCAAAAATAAAGATATTGCCTTCAAATATTGATTGCCAATCATTTGTTCATGAGCAAAAATATTTGAGAGAGGTTGCTGAGCAGGGTGTTGGGCACTATAGATGGAAAACCTCACAATAATGAACCAGACATCTACTCTTCTTCTGTGCAATTTCTAAAGCAAATCAACACCAGATCTTCCTCCTGATCAGTCTTGTACAAAAAAAACCCATCAAACCCTCACTTAAAAAAAGAGAATAAAAACACCAACAAAAATATCATTAGCACATAAAATCACTGAAGAAAAAGTTTAAAAATACCAGTGACAAAGGTAGGATTTAACAAAGTTGACAGATGGACAGTGAAATACCTATGAATGTTTCTAGAGTACATAGAATATTTGTTACAAAATCAAGGAATCTGAATTTCAAATCCAGTGGGTTGCCCAAGCAACCAGCCCTCTATAGCCAAACAAGTGAAATCTACAAATCTAGGAGTCTATGAAAAATAACATTATCTGATACTATCACATGAAGTTTTTTTCCTCTATTTCCTAGTGCAACAATGATAAAAGAAAACAAACAAACAAAACAAAACAAAATAAACCCCAAACACAAAATGCAGCTGAGGTGTTTTAGAGCCCTCAATTCTGAATCTGAACCAGCTATCCCAAAGAGTAGTAGAGAAATGAAGTGGAATCACAGAATCATAGAATCAATAAGGTTGGAAAAGACCTCAAATATCATCAAGTCCAACCTGTCACCCAAGACCTCATGACTACTAAACCATGGCACCAAGTGCAATGTCCAATCCCCTCTTGAACACCTCCAGTGATGGTGACTCCACCATCTCCCTTGGCAGCACATTCCAATGCCTAACAACTCTCTCTGTGAAGAACTTTCTCCTCACTTCGAGTCTAAACTTCCCTTGGCTCAGCTTGAGACTATGTCCTTTTGTTCTGGTGCTGGTTGCCTGGGAGAAGAGACCAACCCCCTCCTGGCTGCAACCACCCTTCAGGTAGTTTTAGACAGCAATAAGGTCTCCCCTGAGCCTCCTCTTCTCCAGGCTAAACAAGGACCAAGTATGTGGAACAGTTCTGGTTCTGACTCTTCTAACTTGTTTACCTTCTTCTACTTCACTACTGTCAGTGTTTGTTACTCTGAAAATCTCTATGGGTAAAGAGAAGGCATGTTTTATATGGATATAAACCCAGGAACATATTGTTAGTATAACAGAAATCTTTACAGAGTAATCACTTTTAGTGCAGATTTAATTGTTACTCGACAAAAAAATGCATAATAATAATGAAATTAAGATTGCTGCATATGCACTTTGTTTCTATCCCTTTTTCTGGCATTATGCTTGCTTTTGCCCTGCTTCCTGAAGTCTTAGGCTCAGTGTTTTATTTCTTGGAGGATGTGTGGGGGAGTTGTTGTGGTGACTTGTCATCATCTGGAGTCCTTCACTGGAAGGAATATGATGTTTACATTGCTGGCTTCTTCCTCACTCTAGGGTTCACTTAGGGTCATTTTTATGTTTGCTAAGCTACTTTAACATCTCTGATGTTTTTTTCTGGTCTGCAACTATATTCAAATTTGCTGTATGCGATACTCTTTATTTATAAGTAGGGATTGCTACAGTTTTTTTTTTTCCCATCCCTAAACTCAGTTTTGCCCAAATCTGAGTTTCTGTAACTGACCAGCAGGAAAAAAAAAAAAAGAAATTATTGTGCAACATTTCGGAGCTTTTAAACTGTGATTGTAAAATATCTGGGAGGTTTGCCAGACTCCGTCAAAAGAAGAACACAGCATTTTCTCATCACTAATAACATGACCCGAAGTCACGTTGAAGATTGTAAGGTCAATTTCCCTCTTTAACTGAAAAAAAGAAGAAACAAGAAAATAGGAGAACAGATGTGGGTAGCTGCTTCTGTATTTATAAATTGCATGACAGCTGGGTTAGGCTATATGATCCCCAGTTTCTGTGCATTTAAGGTGTTCTTATTGAATCACTCATACTAATCAGATAAAAGTGTTAAAGTGCATTCTTAAAGTATTATGCAACAGAGATGATGTGGCCATTCCTAGGGTACATTTAAAGTGGAACATTTTTCTTCATTAAATATGTTCAAGATAAGTTTACCAAGTGGAATGCAGATTTCGAGGAGAACTCTCTGAGTTTGAATCAGCACCTCTGAATTGACACAGAAGGCAAGCATGGAATGATAAAATTAGTGCATTTTAAATAAAAGCTGTAAATTACTTCAAGTCTTAATTAAAATTACCTTCTACTGGACATTTGTTTATTTTGTGGGGTTTGGGTTGTTTGTGGTGGGTTCTTTTTTAGTTTAGTGTTACTGTGTAACTGACACCTTGATAACATTTATTGCATTATTTTAGCAGCCTATAACTCTAGAAATGGGAATTTTTACATATACAGAAATTCTTACTCCATCTGATTTCATATATTAAGCTGTTTTCTCAGATCAGTTCATGATACTGACTCATCATGTCTATGTGCTGAAGCATGATTTGCACAGGGTACACACCACTATTTTTGGCTACTATTTCTTTACATTAAAATGCCAACCATCTGTTTATGGAAGACAGCATCTAGGCACCTCTTTCCTTTATATCCCAGCATTATATTTGGAATCCCTTATTGGGAGAAGCATTTAAATCACATTCCATCTCTTTATACTGAGTAATTCATTTCATCTAACCTACGTTATTGACATTAGACATTAACCTACTGAGCCTTGACCTACGAGAAGCAAAAGGAACCTCATGGGTGCAGTTTATTTGAAGCATCTTAAATGTCTATCACAGAATAAGACAAATCTTTGATGATGCTTTCTGTCTTGACATAAGGAGAGTCTAGGTGAATAGTTAGACTTAAAAGATTAACTTCTAACACTTACATTGAAGTACTGAGCAAGAGCTTAGAAGAGAGGTCTCAATTAACCAAGACTGAGAGCTAAACCCTTTCCTAATCTTCAACAAGCACAGCCAAGCATTTGCTCCAAAGTTGTTTCTTCAACCTACGCTATGAATATATCAATTATTTCAGAAAGGTATTTTGACAAATAAGGTAAAATACTATTGATATTTACCAAACAGCAAGGGACAGAGAGTTAGGTGGCTGTTCAGAAGAGGTAAAGAGAAAAATAAGGGAAGTACAATGAATCAGTTTTAGCATACAGTATTCTTTTTCCTCTGAATTTTAGAAAAATTGGCAAGATAAGTTAAAGCAGCCCTCAGGCAGCTTAAACTTGTGCAATCAGCCTTTACACAGCAGATTGTCCTAAGTCTCTCCAGCCTTGGCAATTCTACAAGGGTCACATTTATGTGTGGGTGACCTGCTTCCGAATGAAGACTGAAATGCCTAGAATTTAGACTAGAAAAAAAACCATACACTTGTTTTACACTACTCTGCACAATATAGTACTCATCTTTTGGTAAGGTGCATTTTAATAATGAGTGGTTGTTTATTATGGTCAGTGCAAGGAAACGACTCTCATGCCACAAACATCAAAGTTCCCAGGTGCAGCACCATGAGCACAGAACCCCTGAGCTGACCAAGGGTCAGAGCTTTGCTCCCTTACTCCATCTCAGTAGCTACAGCTTCTACGGGTAATTGAGAGCAATGAGACTTCCTTGGGTGCCTTGGTTAAGACCAGCAGTGGCATTTCCTCCTACTGCAGCCCTGTCAGCCTCCCAGCTGTGCTACGTCAGCTTTACATTCCTTTCAGGGCCTCTGGGTACTGCAGTAAATATTGAGCATTAAGGGATATAACACGCTGCAAAGTCTAACAGTGTTCATGCGTCACTAATTACCATAATGAGCAACTCGCAACACATCAGCCAAGATGAATTTGCATTGATTGTTTTTTTCTTGTTCTCCAGTTAGAATAGGAAGAATTCCCATGACTCTGCACTTAACCTTGAGGGCTTCTGCTGCTGCTTTTGTGTGTAGATATTCTTTAAAGATGCACATAAGATGGATGAATAAACAGAGATTTAAACTCAGAAATGTCTCCTAATAGGCCTTCCTACTGAATGTATACATAAATTGTGGTTGTGACTACCAGAGAAAGAAATGTTGAAATTTCATCTGATCTCAGTTGGCAGAGGCACACTGAAGAGCAGCTGCTGTTTTCACACTCTGCCCCTAATTCACTGTAAGGCCTTGCTGCATCTTATCTATTGATTTTAGACACTTCTGTTGCTGGCTACAAATACTGACTCATGAAGCCTGGATCCTGCTCCACTAATACAGGGTTAATATTAAAATTACTTGAAGATTAAATGTTCCTGAAGTACTACTATTAGCTAGAATAAATTCTAAACAACAGGGTGTTTTGTTGAAACCTGTCTCCTGTGCTGAACCCACATTTACTGAAGACAAAGCAACAAAGAAGGTTTCCAGAGCATGAGACATTATACTGAAAGGACTCCCAGGTCATTGATTCCTATCCTCTGCTCTAACAAGCATTTCCTACATCCTATAATTCCATTCAAAAATGTATTAACCTCCACTTTAAAGCCACTTAAGTTGTTTCCCTCTGTTATTCTTATTGGAAGGCAGTTCCAGACAGGTGGAAGGTGGCTAGACAGTTGTATTGATCTCTAAATTCCCTGGAAATTCTATTTATAAAATGTTAAGTATTTTGCTAAAGATTTCCAAGTGGGTGTTTCTGATTGCTCAATACATAACAATTGTTCTGCTAATAACAATCCTCTATGTGTTTCATTTACAATGATCCATTTTATTTTCCTTGTCATAACGGCTTATTGCCATTTCATGTAGCTGCTACATGCACTTTATGATTGTTCCCTTGTATTTTAAAGATAATTGACTCTGTCCTTTGAAATGCCAAGCACCTTATCTGTGATTCCAGTGAAAGAGTCTTGAGCAATACCCAAAGGTAAGCACTGTACCCAAGGACCTTGTTTCAGGTAGGCATGATTCTTTTTTAGTCACGTATTTATTTGAAGTGCTCTGTCCCTGTGCATAGATCTGATTAATACAAAGTATTCAGTGCAGCATTTCTAAGATCATCATGTGTGTGGCTCTACCCTACTTGAAAAATTATACCACCCCACTTTTTACAAGTTTTTACCTGTAACTGTGAAGGCCACATTCTGTTTTCAGTTATCTGAGTTTAAATCTGAATTAAAGTGTGAAAAATACACTACTCTAGAATTAATTTCTGTTTAAAGAGAAGTAAAATGTAGCTTGAACATAAGAGGGAAATTAAATACCATGTAGAACAGCAGTGGGTTCATCTCCTGTTACAACACTTCCTGTCGTGACTCATTTGAATTTGCTCATCAGCTCTAAAGTGTAGCTACAGTGACAACAGAGAGCTTCATTGCAGCATCCCTATGAAAGTGGATTCTCACTGTCCCATTGCATCTTTGCCTTAAGAATCAAAATGGAGACAACATTTGGTCTGGTCTCATGTTTGAAGGAAGCAATACTCTTAGGCACATAACACTTTTTGAGAGAAAATGAAAGTCAAGAATGCTATTTGGAACAAAAAAAAAACCTCAAACCTACATATCAGACTTGTGTGGGTACATTCTGCATCTCAGTGGTGTATAGAATACCTGATGATTTTCACTATTCCCTCTCTATATCTGTCTCTGACACTGCTACCATGATGCATTATTCGGGGAAAACCTGACTCCTTTGAAGTTAATGGAAAAAAGCCTTCCCACTTTAATGTGAGTTATTATATTTCAGTAAGGTTGCATGGATTGAATCTTTGAGCTACCACCATGTGCTGTCCCTTGACTCAAAAAGGACTCTGCAAGCATGCAGATATCCATGTTATTATATCCTGCTGAAGGATATGAACATTTTACTTTAAAAACAGACTTTAAAAAAATAACAGCTGGTAATATATCACATTGGATTGCTGTCAGATCATTCACATAGTACAAATTAATAGTTGCACCAAGGAACACCTTTGGATCTTTGCATGAAAGATGATGTGTTTAAATGCAAAGTATTAAAATTCATCTCTGCATGGAATTTTTTGAAGAAAAAATAAAAGGTGAGCAATTCCACTTAATTAGCCAACTAACAAAAAAATTAAACATGCTTAACAACCTCTCAATGGAAAACAATATTATGCTTAGATTACAGTCAAGATAATAGTAGAATGACTGACTCACATTAATAATGACTGGAAATCTGATTACCACAAAGGATCATGCTGCCTTCATACACTTCACGTACCTTTCCTTTTATCTTCTTATTACAGCATCACATTCCTCCCTCTCTGCAGAAGGTATACAGCATTCTCAGTTTCCAGTGCCTTAAAACTGCTGCTTTGATATTATAATGTGAGTGATGGGTCTCAAATCAGGTTTATTGTTTCAAAGAAGGAACTACATACAAGGACAACTGTTTTTAATAATATTATTTACAAGGTGCTAAAGTGTAATTTGTTAGTTGTCAAAACAGTGTGAATTACGTTCTCATTTCATGTGAAATATAATTAGCTAATACTTTCCAAAGGATATGCAAGCAGAAGAGGTACCTCGTATTTTTAGCTTGGTTGCAAATGTCATCATTTTGTTCATTTGCTCCATCCCTCAGAATATAGACTAGACTAGACTAGACTAGACTAGACTAGACTAGAATAGAATAGAATAGAATAGAATAGAATAGGACCAGGTTGGAAGAGACCTTCAAGATCATCGCGTCCAACCTATCATCCAACACCACCTAATCAACTAAACCATGCAACCAAGCACCCTATCAAGTCTCCTCCTGAAAACCTCCAGTGATGGTGACTCCAACACCTCCTTGGGCAGCCAATTCCAATGGGCAATCATTCTCTCTGTGTAGAACTTCCTCCTAACCTCCAGCCTAAACCTCCCCTGGCGCAGCTTGAGAATGTGTCCTCTTGTTCTGGTGCTGGTTTCCCAGGAGAAGAGACCAACCTCTGCCTGTCTACAACCTCCCTTAAGGAAGTTGTAGAGAGCAGTAAGTTCACCCCTGAGTCTCCCCTTCTCCAGGCTAAGCAACCCTAGCTCCCTCAGTCTCTCCTCATAGGGCTTGTGTTCCAAACCCCTCACCAACTTTCTTGCCCTTCTCTAGACACGCTCCAGCAAGTCAACCTCCTTCCTAAACTGAGGGGCCCATAACTGGACACAGTACTCGAGGTGCAGCCTAATCAGTGCAGCTTACAGGGGCAGAATGACCTCCCTGCTCCTGCTGGCCATACTGTTCCTGATGCTGGCCAGGATGCCATTTGAAAGTTTAAGCTACGTCTTCAGTAGGCTCAAAAGAAATCCATTATAAAGAAGTAACATTTCCTCAGCTTCAAGGGTGTTTATGTTCTGTGTATGTACATATCCATAAAGATCTTTTAAATGAAAGAATTGTGAATTAGATTGCATTCAATTAAAAAAAAATGCAAAAAGGCATTTTTATGTTTATATTGTAAAACACAGTTTGTTGTTTTATTTTTTTCCCCAAACAATTTATGCATGACACATTATAAATACATTTTTCTCGGCTAACTGAACAGTTTACAGCTTATTTAGTTAGAACATTGACATACATTATATTTATGCCCTTGCTTTATCTTCAGAGACTCTACAGGCTTATAGTACAAATAAGCCCTACCTCAAAGAGTTTAAAATAAAATGACAGGATGAGAAAGATAGGTGAAATAAAAAGTAGAAAGGGAAGGATAACAGGACAACTTGATGACACACACCATTTTCTAGTAGAGAAAAGTTGAGGGCACAACTTGTATCATCAAATCAGGCTACATCGACTCTTCTAACCTCAACCACCCCAGGGAGGGATGCTTGGCAATCAGCCTCAGAAGCAGTCTCCTCTAGGGTAGATTAACTGTATTTGCTTGAGCAGTTCTTGGCTTTAGATCCTTTCAGGGCCCTGTATAGTTTATACAAGGGTCCATTTGTAAATATATATATGTATATATAAAAATGTATATATATTTGTCAATCTCGCTGTGTGTCTGTGTATATATGTGTGTATATGTATTTATTTATTGATTAAAGGATTGAGAAAAGCACTTTGAAATCCTATGACAACTGTGCTGGAGCACACCTGAAAGGTTTTTTTTAGATCATGAAAATGTGTTCATATGTCACATATCTGAGGGGGTGAGTAAAGACACAGGGGAGTTTAGGAAGGTCCCCAGCCTGGTAGATAATCTAGATGATTTAGTGTGAGATGTCCCTGCCCATGACAGGGGTTGGAACTGGATGATCTTTGAGGTCCCTTCCAACCCTGACAATTCTGTGTGATTCTGTGTAATAATAATTAAGGACTGCTCCAGTGCTGGGGAAGAAAAAAAAACTCTCCTCTGTGATGCCTATTGAAAGCATTTGTTGAATTGTGCAATCCACTGAACCATGCTGGATTTTAATTTAGGAGGGAAGTGTTGGGATCAGAAGAAAATGAACAATATAACAATTATAAACCATGGACAGTCAGTACACAAAGACCAAAACTGAGCTTGAAAGAGAAATTGCTTGACACCCAAATAGCACTAATGAGCCCCAAGAAACCCACTGAAATCAGGCATTTCTATAAGGGTCTACCAATAATTTATACACTAAATATTACAAATAAAATGCCTTTTAAAAAGATGTGCATAACTCATCTCACCTAGACTAAAATGTCTAATAATCTTTAAATCTATATTTTGTATTTTTATAGCTTTAAAACCTGATTTAACAAGTGGCAGGACTTGAGGAAATGGTTTCAAGATGTGCCAGTGGATGTTCAGGCTGGATGCTAGGAAATCCTCCTTCACAGAGAGGGATTATCAACCACTGGAATGGTCTGCCTGGGGCAGTGGTGGAGTCACCCTCCCTGGAGGTGTTTAGGCAGCATGTGGGCTTAGCACTCAGGGACATGGTTTAGTATTGACCCTTCAGTGTTGGGTAGAAGGTTGGACTACATGATCTTTGAGGTCTCTTCCAACCAGATGTTTTCCATGATTCTGTATATGCCTTTCAGATTACAGAGCACGTGTAGATGTAAAACAAGAAAGGGAAGCCACCACATCAGCTGCCTAGATATGGTCAATATATAGCTATGATTACAAGAATCATGGAGGAAGGAAATGAAACAAGGGGAAACCTTATACTGCACTTTAAAGGTCAGAACATAGATCTGACAGGCAATAATTATAAAACCCAACCTTGTTTATTTATGAACATTAGATTTCAACGGGCTGAGTGCTGAAGCAATCTATGGAAAAGAAGCTAAAAGCCAATCTTGTGTTCAAAGTGCCTAGGATGACAAAAATAAGAATGCATATGCAGGTTTCTTGTCCCTTACTTCTCTCCTGATCCCATGGCGCTTCTATTCTTGAGCACAAATATACAATCAGCTTAAGGCAAGGCAGTCACAGATTCACAGATTGCATTGGGTCAGAAGGGCCATCTTGTCTAATCCCCTTGCAGTGAGCAGGGACACCTCCAACTAGATCAGGCTGTCCAGGGCCACATCGAGTCTGATCTTCAGTGCCTCCAGGGACAGGGCACCAACCATATCCCTGGGCAACCTATTCCTGTATTTTACCACTCTCATTGTAAACAACTTCTTCCTTATGTCAAACCTAAATCTACCCTGCTACAGTTTAAAACCATTGTTTCTTGTCCTGTTGCTACAAGCCCTTCTAAATAATCCTTCCCCAGCCTTCCTGTAGGTCCCCTTCAGATATTGAGGTGTCCCCAGAGCCTTCTCTTCTCCAGGCTGAACAGCCCCAATTCTTCAGCCTGTCTTCACAGGAGAGGTGCTCCAGCCCTCTGATCATCTTTGTGGCCCTCCTCTGGATCTACTTCAGCAGGTCCAGGTCTTGCTTGTGTTGGGGGCCCCAGAGCTGGATATAATACTCCAGGGGATCTCTAAATTCATCACTTAGGTGCTTTTGTTCTGAGACGCAATGTTAGAGGTCTCCTAAACAAGACAGAAGATTTGCTTCTTGGAAAAGTGATTTAACCATTAGGACGTGGTACAAAAGCATCTACATCTGTGACTGCTGTGATCTGAACTTTGCCAGACTAAATATTAGCTACGGATCTTGGGCAGAAAGGATATGCTATCTGTGATGGTAACTCTTGGCATGTGTAGTGACAAGATATTAAATTGAAAAAAAAAAAATCTCAAATTGAGAAATTTCAGTGCCTGTCATCCTGCCATTTCCTGAGACTGAAACATCAGAGGTCTACCTAGGTTATTCTTTAGATTCCTGAATACCTTTAAAGATATTACTTTCAGTTACTTTGTGCCTCAGTTTTCTTTTGGGCTTTTTGTGGTTTTTTTTTTGTTGGTTTTTTTTTTTTCCTGTTTCAATAACAGGAAAATTCCCTGGAAACATAAAAGAATTCATATTTGTAAACTCCATGTAGTACAGACCAAACAAGAACCTAGGAAAAAAAAAAAAAAAGTTAAAATCTGAATGAAATTATATTTACCATATTCCTTTTTCTCCATTTATGAAAGCAGAGTTTATGATAAGAACAAGCAAACAGAGCTTTCTGTAAAATCACTTACTGCCTAAAATAATGAGGAAGTTTTTCGATCATACTAAACATATTACTGAAATAATTAGAATAGAATAGAATAGAATAGAATAGAATAGAATAGAATAGAATAGACCAGACCGGGTTGGAAGAGACCTTCAAGATCATCGCATCCAACCTATCATCCAACACCACCTAATCAACCAAACCATGCAACCAAGCACCCTATCAAGTCTCCTCCTAAAGACCTCTAATGATGGTGACTCCACCACCTCCCTGGGCAGCCCATTCCAATGGGCAATCACTCTCTCTGTGTAGAATTTCTTCCTAACATCCAGTCTGAACCTCCCCTGGTGCAGCTTGAGACTGTGTCCTCTTGTTCTGGTGCTGGTTGCCTGGGAAAAGAGACCAGCCCCCTCCTGGCTACAACCTCCCTTCAGGTTGTTGTAGAGAGCAGTAAGGTCTCCCCTGAGCTCCCTCTTCTCCAGGCTAAGCAATTCCAGCTCCCTCAGCCTCTCTTCATAGGGCTCTCACCGATTTTGTTGCCCTTCTCTAGACACATTCCAGCAAGTCACTATCTTTCCTAAACCGAGGGGCCCAGAATTCTGGCAAGAGACATTTTCTATTTGTTACATGAAATATTGTGTGTTCAAGTTGCACATCAGGGCTTGCAGAGCTGTTGCATGTAACTTTTCAGTACCATTCTGTCTAACATTTTAATCTACTTTTGTTAATCCTTTGTTGCAAATCTACCTGTTTTCTTCTGAGTCTCTAGTCAAATTTTTGTGGGTCTAGTTTCATTCCAAGTAAGTTCATTGTGCTTGAAGATACATATGTTAATACTTGTTTAAAATAAACTGGAGAGATTCAGCCATGCACAATTGTCCACTATACAATACACTGTGAAAATGAATCATAGAATCATACAATTGCTTTATTTGGAAAAGAGCTTTAAGACCAAGTTCAACTGTTAACCTAGCACTGCCAAGCCTGCCACTAAACCATGACCATAAGCACCACATCTATATGTCTTTCAGATATCTCCAGGGATGGCAACTCAACCACTTCCCTGGGCAGCCTGTTACAGTGATTTCCAACCCTTTCTGTGAAAAAAAAAAATAAATCCCTAATATCCAATCTAAACCTCACTTGGTGCCATGTAAGGCCATTTCCTCTCGTCCAACCAGTTTTTACACAGGAGAAGAGACCAACCCTCCTCTCACTACAACCTCCTTTAATGTAGTTGGAAAGAGTGATAAAGTCTCTTCTTAGACTTCTTTTCTCCAGGCTAAACAAACCATTTGCCTCAGATGTTCCTCTTAAGTCTTGTGATCCAGATCTCTCACCATCTTTGTTGCCCTTTTCTGGATGTGCTCCAGCATCTCAGTGCCATTTTAGTAGTGAGGGGCTCAAAACTGAATATAGTATTTGCAATGTGGCCTCACCAGTGCCAAGTACATAGGACAATCACTTCCCTAGTCCTGCTGGCCACACTACTTCTGACACAGGCAAGGATGCTCTTGGCCTTCTTGGCCAGCTGGACACACTGTTGGCTCATGTTCAACCTGCTGTTAGCCAACACGTCCAGGTCCTTTTTCTGCTAGGCAGCTTTCCAGCCACTCTCCCCCATGCAGGCTGCAGCTTTGCATGGGGTTATGGCTCAAGTGCAGGACTTGGCACTTGGCTTTGTTGAACGTCATACTGTTGGCCTTCACCAGATCCCTCCAAATAGCCTTCCTGTCCTCCAGCAGATCAACACTCCTGCCCTACTAGGTGTTGTCTGCAAACTTGCTGAGGGCCATTCAATACCCTGATCTAGATAATCGAAATATATATTAAAGAGAACTAGACCTCAGTACTGAGCCCTGGTGGTCATCACTTGAGACAGGCCACCAATTAGATTTGAAGACAGGCAGAAGACTAGATAACTGATAAAATAGATTCCAAATGGAAAATCTCAAATGAATGTTAAAGGATACCAAGCATGTCTACCAATTAAAAAAAAAAAAGAAACAGGAAGAAAACTTTTCTGGTTTCACATAGTCTGTATATACTAACTCATAGTGATAATCTGGAGGGAAAATTAGAATAGAATAGAATAGAATAGAATAGAATAGAATAGAATAGAATAGAATAGAATAGAATAGAATAGACCAGACCAGGTTGGAAAAGGCCTTTGAGATCATCAAACCCCTCACCAGCTTTGTTGCTCTTCTATGGACATCTGCCAGCAGCTAAACATTTTTGCTAAACTGAGGGGCCCAGAACTGGACACAGGACTCAAGGTGTGGCCTAACCAGTGCTGAGTCCAGGGGCAGAATGACTTCCTTGCTCCTGCTGGCCACACTATTTCTGATGCAGGCCAGGATACCATTGGCATTCTTGGCCACCTGGGCACACTGCTGGCTCATGTTCAGCCTACTGTCAACCACTACCCCAGGTCCCTTTTTGCCTGGCTGCTCTCCAGCCACTCTGACCCCATCCTGTAGCACTGCATGGGGTTGTTGTGGCCAATGTGTAGAACCCGGCACTTAGATGTGCTATACCTCATTCTGTTGGACTCTGCCCATCTGTCCAGCCTCTCAAGGTCCTTCTGCAGAGCTCTTCTACCCTCTAACAGATCAATACCTGCCCCCAGCTTGGTGTCATCTGCAAATACACTGATGATGGACTCACTCTCCTCATCTAGATCATCAATAAAGCTATTGAACAGGATGTGGCCCAGCACTGATCCCTGGGGTACACCACTAGTGACTTGCTGCCAGCTATATGTATTTCTGAGGTGGAAGGTCAGCTGACAAGCTTTTATATATCACTCAGTATTTTACTGTTATATTCCTATATAGGAGAAACTTCGTAATGGAAAAGCTACTTTATGTTAGTTGGTGGAATCTAGAAAAAAAATATATTCATACATCCCTGTCTTCTATTTTTTCATAACATAGAAGCATCTGATTTTCACCCTACATTTCATAAACTCTTCCGTTATAAACTATGAGCTGAATTTCTCATGCGATGATATTGTTATCACACAGAGAGTGCGACACTAAAATGTGACTGCTGATGCATTAGCTGCAACTGCTATTTATTTAATAATTTTAAAGATATTTTTTTTTAAAAGCAAGAAAGCATTGGCACCCCTACATAGGGACAGAACCGTAATCTTAACAAGGTATCACCCCTTTACAGCTGTTATTGTTTTAATCTTTTGTAAGCAAACACGAGTTAACCTGATTGCTGACCAGGTGCAGTCAATAGCTAAGGATGATAATATCCCAGTCCTAACACACTGACTCTCTGCCAAGGCATGATGCACTGCTAAATGTGGGGCACTGCAAATCTAAAGTAGGAGCAAAGGTCATGGATTAGAATGAATTAAGCAAACATGGATTAAGAAAGATCAATGAGCAGGGACACAGACTCATCAGGCTCTGTTTAGATAATCTGCTTGTTCCCCACTAACATTTTCTTCTAATGTTATAGCTGAAGAAAATGTACTCTTGTCAGCTCCTGAGAAACTATCAGTAAATCACACAGACAAGATAGTAACCTGAAATGCAAAAACCCTGCCAAGGACTGATATTGACCCTGCTCCCCAAATAACAAGTACCGTGAGTTAAAAGACAGGTCTGCAATACCAGATGACGAAACCATCAGATCAGTTGCTCTAGCTCAGTCAGTGTGTTACTGAGGAAGAGCACAGAGAAGCAACAAATGATACTGCAGTAAACTGTGGAAAAGGGCAACAGGAAAAATCAGAAGGGCATTCTCCAATGTTGTGCATTACTAGTGATGACAGAAATGTTGGCAGAAGAGACTTGTCATTTCAGAAGAAGTGGCTTGTAGAAAAATACAATCCTACAAAACTGATCAGAGAAAGCTCTCAGGGTCACAAAAGCTGTGGGAGAAAGTTGAAATGAGTAAAAGTACCCATAAACCACACATGACAAGTGTGAGCAGAACTATTAGGACATTTACTGACTAAAAGAAGTCTCATAAAGAATTGAATCTGTCAGTCGGTAGGGAAAACAATGTCCTGACTCATGTGCATAAGGTCAAAGTTGCTGGAAAAATAACAAGTCTTACGAAATCTCCCACATGAAGATATGCTAAAAAGAAAATATAATAGATATTATGCTACAGAAACCACCTCAGAAGTGATGGCACGAACATGTCTCACCCTGTTAGACCTCATATGATCTCAGATCCTAAACTCAAGCCACTTTTGCTTCCTTAAGTGACACCTAGACAATGATTATTCTGTAAAATTTAGAAATAGAAGAAACTCCCATAATCAACTTCCTTTTTTCTCTGGCACTGTAGTATTTTTCTTAGTGGCACATCTTATCTGAGTTGCTACACTAGCTGGGCACTCTGAGCTGGGTTAGGAACTGGCTGGATGGCCGAGCCCAGAGACTGGTGGTGAATGGTGTCACATCCAGCTGGCGGCCAGTCAGTAGTGGAGTCCCCCAGGGATCAGTGCTGGGCCCTGTGCTCTTTAACATCTTTATTGATGATCTGGATGAGGGCATTGAGTCTATCATCAGTAAATTTGCTGATGACACCAAGCTGGGGACAGGAGTTGATCTGCTAGAGGGTAGAGAGGCTTTGCAGAGAGACCTCGACAGGCTGGACACATGGGCAGAGTCCAAGGGCATGAGATTTAACACATCCAAGTGCTAGGTTCTGCACATTGGCCACAACAACCCCATGCAGTGCTACAGGCTGGGGTCAGAGTGGCTGGAGAGCAGCCAGGCAGAGAGGGACCTGGGGGTGCTGGTTGATGGTAGGATGAACATGAGCCTGCAGTGTGCCCAGGTGGCCAGGAGGGCCAATGGCTTCCTGGCCTGCATTAAGAACAGTGTGGCCAGCAGGAGCAGAGAGGTCATTCTGCCCCTGTACACTGCACTGGTTAGGCCACACCTCGAGTACTGTGTCCAGTTATGGGCCCCTCAGTTTAGGAAGGATGTTGACTTGCTGGAACGAGTCCAGAGAAGGGCAACGAAGTTAGTGAGGGGCTTGGAACACAAGCCCTATGAGGAGAGACTGAGGGAGCTGGGGCTGCTCAGCCTGGAGAGGAGGAGACTCAGGGGTGACCTTATCACCCTCTACAACTACCTGAAGGGGGGTTGTAAACAGGCAGAGGTTGGTCTCTTCTCCCAGGCAGCCAGCACCAGAACAAGAGGACACAGTCTCAGGCTGCGCCAGGGGAAGTTCAGGCTGGAGGTCAGGAGGAAGTTTTACACAGAGAGAGTGATTGCCCATTGGAATGGGCTGCCCGGGGAGGTGGTGGAGTCGCCGTCACTGGAGGTGTTCAGGAGGAGACTTGACAGGGTGCTTGGTTACATGGGTTAGTTGATTAGGTGGTGTCGGGTGATAGGTTGGACGCAATGATCTTGAAGGTCTCTTCCAACCTGGTTTATTCTATTCTATTCTATTCTATTCTATTCTATTCTATTCTATTCTATTCTATTCTATTCTATTCTATTCTATTCTATTCTATATCACAAAGGTGTTCAACTGTTGTACAGATACACCACTAAGGTTTTTCTCCTAAGTAAAAGTGTATAGCCAGAAACACTACCAATACAATTAGGATAAGAGTTGACTTCTCACAATGTAACTGGTGGGAAAATATTTACTTTCTTGTCAGGGAAGAAGATCTTATAATCTGCAAACATAAAAAGAAAATTAATTATATTATTTAACTTCCAGTCATCTGTTTATGATTCCTTAGGACATGGATGATTCCAGCACATAAATGAAGTACAGGACATATGAAGAAATTAAAATGAGAAAACAATGTCAAAGTACATTCATTATTCACATAGTGAATAAAGAGCTGAATTTGCCCCTTATAGACTGTTAGATTAGAAAGTCACCCATATTAAAAGGAATAAGTAATGTAATGATTCATTTTTGCCTCATGGCTTGTTTTTGTATTTTTCCAGATAGCAAAACCAAACCAAACCAAGACCAACCAACAACAACATAAACAGAAAACCAAACCAACCAACCAACCAAAACCAACCAACCAAACAAACAAAAAAACCCCACCAAACAACAAACACTAATCATAAACAAACAAGCAGAAAATCCAAACTTCTTAAATGCGTTTTGTTTTCTCAGTTTTCCACATTTTGGTTTCCAGGAAGACATAGGAAATTATTAATTCAGTACTGGATCTGAAATCAGTGGAGTGTAAATATTTCCATAAAACAGCAGGTCAAATCAGGTATAGGATTCACTCTATCCCACCATGAGTATGTGGAACAGGTATGTCTATAGTGATCCTTTCTCCTGGCATAATCTTGCAGCAATGAAGGCTCCAGACTTCTGTGTTCAACAGAAGATAGAACAGAATAGAACAGAATAGAATAGAATAGAATAGAATAGAATAGAATAGAATAGAATAGAATAGAATAGAATAGAATAGAATAGAATAGAATAGAATAGAAATAGAAATTAACCAGGTTGGAAAAGACCTTTGAGATCATCAAGTCCAACCTATCATCCAACTCTATCTAATCAACTAAACCATGGCACCAAGTGCCCCATCCACTCTCTTCCTAAACACCTCCAGTGATGGTGACTCCACCACCTCCCTGGGCAGCCCATTCAAATGGGCAATCACTCTTTCTGTGAAGAACTTCTTCCTAACATCCAGCCTAAACCTCCCCTGTTGCAGCTTGAGACTGTGACCCCTTGTTCTGGTGCTGGTTGCCTGGGAAAAGAGACCCACCCCCACCTGGCTACAACCTCCCTTCAGGGAGTTGTAGACAGCAATAAGGTTTTCTTCAGTCCTCAAATTACAATTTTGGCTTCTGCAACATCTTGTACCAGCGAGTTCCACAATTTAATTACAGGTGTGATATGACAAAGTATTTCCTTTATTATATCAAAACTGCTTCAAAACATGAAACCTGTGCAGAGCGCTCTCTAGATTTTGTGTTGCAAGAAATAATGGACAGTTAACCATTCATCTGTGATTAAAAAAACCCAAATTATCATCCTTCAAATAACTTGAGCTAACTGGTTTCTCCTCATTAACACTCAGAACAGAGTACACTTTAAAAATATGTAAATTTAGAAAAATTGTATTTGTGTGGAAATCACACTACTCTGAAAGGGGAGGGGAACCAAAAATTCTAGCAGTTATTTGGTGACAGGTTGAGGGGGGGATTTTTTGGGAAACTTTAACCATTTTCACAAGTAGATTTTACACTACATAACCCTGGGAACGTTCCAAGATATATGCAGTTTTGAAGTGCATTCTGTTAACGTAAGTGCCGAACGATTCCCAAAAGTACAAAGTTCATAATGTGTATGATTACAAATTCCTTTTGCAATCTGTGTACTGACTTATTCACTCCCTGATATTTAAGGGAACTTACTGAGGGAATATAAGTGTTATTACAGTGAGTGACGTACCATATGGCAATCAGGATCAGCTGCAGCTTTGCACACTATTGTCATTTTCCCTCTTGTGCTACAGTTTTACGTGACGCAGTGTTTTTCTGTGATTGTTCAACATTGTACCATTTAAGGCTTCCATATTAGAAAATGTCATTTTAGGGGGTTGCAGCTGAACCTACTCACCATAAGTCTGCTTTTATTTCACAGATGTCTATCACACTGTCACCACGCAGGTGCACGCAAAAATGTCTCTGCGCCTCGGCTTCTAGTGTAAATTAAAATGCACTAATGCTTCTAAGAAAAATGTACTATGCAAGATGAAGAAATGGCAGCCAGAAAAAAAAGTAAATGCTGTTAAATGTCACTTTATGATACAACATGGACATGCAAATGCAAATAACCTTATAGGGTGATAACATTTGCACGCTCACTAAAATGTAATGTTCAAATGACAGTGTAAGGGCCAGGCTCAGTGGGAGTAAAGGCCCTCTCCAGGGTAAAAGAAAAAAAATATAAATTTCCATAATTATAGGAAAAATGTTTGATTTTTTTCCCTCTGCTTTTGTTCAATTGTCATCAATGAAAGCTTTCTAAAGTTGAATTCAGCTGGAGGTTATTTTCTGTCTTCAGTGGAGTTACAGCTGCTTTAAATCACAGAACGGAGTCATGGAATCATTTAGTTTGGAAGACTTTTAAGATCATTTAGTCCAACTGTAAACCTAGCACTGTCAAGTCCACCACTACACCATGGCCCTCAAAGGATATCTATGCATTTTTTTTAAAGACCTCCAGGGATGGTGGCACATTTCTTTGCAGCCTGTTGCAGCGCCTCTCAACTCTTCTGCTGGAGAAAGTTTTTCTAATAAACAATCTAAACCTCCCCTGGCACATTTGAGGACCATATTGTTAATAAAAACATTTTCAATGTACAGCAACAAATAGATTCACAGCCAGTGTTGTTTCTATGTTCAAAAGGACCTTTTGGATTTGACATCTTGAAAATTAAAGAATGGGTAGACATGAAAACAACAGATAAATTAAAATGTGAAGCAAAGGACAAAGCCAAAATACAACTAAAGTTTTAATTAAATAGATGACCATAATTTGTTTACCATTTTGGAGTGCATGTCAATATAGTTCCATAAATATAATCCTGTATTCTGACATCATGTTGGTTTTGCAGAGCTACAATATTTCCAGCAGAGTTACAATAAAATTAGTGTCTTGTTCATTGTTAAATTAATTGAGATTAGATGTGGCCTAATACTTTGGGTAAATACTTCTCTGATCAGTCATTCTGAAATTGCAGTAACAAAACATGGATTTGTTGCAGCCAAAATAACAGAAAACATTGAAACTGTCTTATAACATTGTAACTGTGTTACAGATGGCAGAGTTGCTGAATGCCTTCTTTGCCTCAGTCTTTACTCCTAAAACCAGCCTTCAGAAACATCAGTCTCTGTAAGCAATAGAGAAGACCTGGATGAGGGGATTGAGAGGGCCCTCAGCAAGTTCGCTGATGATACTAAACTGTAGGGGTGGCTGACAGCTCGTTAGGCTGTGCAGCCATCCAACAAGATCTGGACAGGCTGGAGAGCTGGGTGCAGGCAAACCTCATGAAGTTCAATAAGGACAAGTGCAGGTTCCTGCATGTGGGGAGGAATAACAACATGCACCAGTACAGGTTAGGGGTTTCCTGCTGGAAATCTGCTCCATGGAGAAAGACCTTGGAGTTCTGGTGGACAGCAAATTCTCCATGGGACAACAATATGCCCTTATGGCCAAGAGGGCCAATGGTATCCTGGGGTGCATCAAGAAAAGTGTGTCCATCAGGTCTAGGGAGGTTCTCCTCCCCTCTACTCTGCTCTGGTGAGATCACACCTGGAATACTGTGTCCAGTTTTGGGCTCCACAATTCAAGAGATAGGGACCTACTGGCAAGAATCCAACAGAGAGCCACGAGGATGATTAGGGGACTTGAAAGAGAGACTGAAATCCCTGGAGCTACTTAGTCTTGAGAAGAGAAGACTGAGATGGGATCTCATCAACTTGTACAAATATCTGAGGGGTGGGTGTCAAGTGGAGAGGCCAGTCCCTTTTCAGTGGTGCACAGTAATAAGACAAGAAACAATGGGTACAAGCTTGAACACAGAAGATTTCACCTCAGCCTCTTTACAGTGAGGGTGACGCAGCACTGGAGCAGGCTGCCCAGGTTGTGGAGTCTCCTCTGGAGACATTGAAAACCCATCTGGGTGCATTCCTGTATGAACTACCCTACGTGATCCTGCTTTGGCAGGGGGGTTGGACTCAATGATCTCTGGAGGTCCCTTCCAACCACTAATGTACTGTGATACTGTGATAAATGCAGCCTGAAGTTAGTGTTTTAAATTTAGGCCTTTACTACCTGATTTTTCTTGTTTTATCAGAAATGGAAGACAAAGCAGCCTGGTATCACAGTGTTCCCTCATTAATATATGTATTTCATGTCTTATTTAATCTCCTTTAAGTACTCATTTACCAGACTATTTACTATGACTGCACTTGGTTAATAACTAGCAAACAGCACTGGTATATATGCTTAAAATACATATCTTATTTTTTTCTTTTGCATGCAACAAATATGATTATTATAAATCTTCATTGGCAGTAGAGAGTTTTCTCTAATTAATTACACATAATTTTTTTCCCACTTGCATATCTGAAATCTGTTAAAGAAAAAGGTTTTAAAACTGTTTTTAGTCAGAATTCTGTAAATTTTGTAGAGTTGTTGTCACTTTCTTCTGTACATGATTTTATATTAGTTTCCTATTGAAAGATTTGCATTTAAATACCAGCAGCTGTCAAGACTTATGGCTTAAGATATTGGCATAAATATAATGGCAAAGTCTCTTACAATTGAACGAGGTTGGTTATAAACTGTACTTTCCTCTTGAAGATTTTAGTTCCATTGGTTAGCTTACTTGTGATTTATGAAGGAAACAGAAACAATTTCTCTTTACAAGCTTTACTCTCACATTTGTAATGCCAGCTGCAGTTACTGTCCCAGCTGACACAGAAAAGGGTAATTCTTTTTTGTTCACTATGATTATATGATTCTCTGATTCTGCAAAACTTACAGAAGTTGGGAAAAAAAAAAAAAAAAGGAAAAAGAGCTACAGAACAAAAAAGGTAAATGTCATTCTTAAGAAAACAAAGACTTTGTGTTGATTTTAACCGGGATAGATTCAGTTTTCTTCATCTAGGATGGGGCTATGATTTGAATTTGTACAACAAACATTGTTCATAAGGCAAGAACGTTTTTGTTATTGCTGAGCATCATCCACATGGAGTCAATGCTTTTCAAGCAATCCCACTGGCAAGTAGTTGGGAGTGCAAAAGAAGTTGGGAAGGAACACAGCCAGGACAGTTGAACACAACTGATCAAAGGGATATTCACCATACGACATCATATTTGCCATATAAAACTAGAAGAACAAAGGGGGGGATGTTTGGAGTGATGGCATTTGTCTTCCCAAGTAACCTCTTTGAGTCATGGAGCCCTGCTTCCCGGGAAATGTCCAAACATGTGCCTGCTGATGAGAAGTGGTGAATTAATTCCTTGTTTTGCTTTGCTTGTGCATGAGGCTTTTTGTTGGGTGTTTTGGGTGTTTTTTTACCTATTAAACCCTCTTCATCTCAGCTTACAAGTTTTCTTACTTTTCCCTTTCTGGTTTGCTTCACTATATCAACGGAGGAGAGTGAGTGAGCAGCTGTGTGGGGATTAGTGGTTTAACTAAGGTTAAGGGTGGTTGTAGCCAGGAAGGGGTTGGCCTCTTCTCCCAGGCAACCAGCACCAGAACAAGGGGACACAGTCTCAAGCTGCGCCAGGGGAGGTTTAGACTCGAGGTGAGGAGGAAGTTCTTCACCGAGCGAGTCATTCGTCATTGGAACGGGTTGCCCAGGGAGGTGGTTGAGTCATCGACCCTGGAGGCGTTTAAGGGGAGATTGGATGTGGCACATGGTGCCATGGTCTAGTCATGGGGTCTGTGTTGATAGGTTGGACTTGATGATCCTCGAGGTCCTTTCCAACCTAAGTGATACTGTGATACTGTGATACTGTAACTCCAAACCACCACTGTCTTAAAACAATGTGATGACAGAGGGCTACAAAACCAGCAAATACAGTGATATGCCAGAAAACTTCAGGAAAATTTAATTTTTAAAGGTTTATTTGAATGCTTTCCAAGCAAGTTTGTTCCTTTTCTAGATGATCATTAATAATCTTGCAATCTCTACTGAAAATAAAGTATTTTTTTTCTAGTGATTTTCTATTAATGAGAACTTTCTTAAACATGCATTTGCTCTTCATCCAGCTTTTAAGAAGTGATTTCCTTGTATGTGAAATCAGCATTTTCTTAGTATTCACTGAATTGACAAAAAATACTATGTTAAAAAAAAAAAACTACTTTATTTTTACAGTTTTTGCTTTTTTTACACAACATTATGCAAACTATTAGGAATTTAAACTAATATCTTTTAGCAGCTAATATGAGCTATAAAAAATATGATCTATAAAAACAATTTTAGTGTAAACACCAAACAGTTCTGTCTTGTTGACTTATGCAGTGCATAGTATAATGTATACATGTAGCTCAGAATAAATTTATTGCAAGTACTGAAATTAACTAGCAACAAAATACTCAGTAACATAACACATTTATACTACAGCAGTTCATTAAGCTGTCAGGACATATCTCACCTTACTTTAGATGTCTATGAGACATCTGCCTATTTACTAGTAACTTTCTATTGGTTTTGGGGTTGGTTTTTTGTTTGTTGGTTGGTTTTTTTTTTTGAGGGGGGGGTATTTTGGCTTGGGTTTGGTTTGTCTTTTTAATCCATTGGAGTTCAATACATAGTAAAACTGCACCAGGGGAAGTCTAGGGCTGAGGTGAGGAGGAAGTTCTTCACAGAGAGGAAAGATAGTGACTTGCTGGAACGTGTCTAGAGAAGGGCAACAAAATTGGTGAGAGGTTTGGAACATAAGCCCTATGAAGAGAGGCTGAGGGAGCTGGGGTTGCTTAGCCTGGAGAATAGGAGGATCAGGGGAGACCTTACTGCTCTCTACAACAACCTGAAGGGAGGTTGTAGCCAGGAGGGGGCTGGTCTCTTTTCCCAGGCAATCAGCACCAGAACAAGAGGACACAGTATCAAGCTGCACCAGGGGAGGTTCAGACTGGATGTTAGGAAGAAATTCTACACAGAGAGAGTGATTGCCCATTGGAATGGGCTGCCCAGGGGGGCGGTGGAGTCACCATCCCTGGGGGTGTTCAAAAAGGGATTGGACGTGGCACTTGGTGCCATGGTTTAGTAGTCATGAGGTGCTGGGTGACAGGTTGGACTTGATGATCTTTGAGGTCTTTTCCAACCTTATTGATCCTATGATTCTAAAGGATGGTATTTATATGACCAACTCTATACATCTACTTTAGGATTATATGGATCATAGACTGAGTGCCTCTTACTCTCAGCTAATAGAAAAGGAAGCCTATGCTAACAGCTCAGTTGCAGGTATCTACTCAATATGGCATGAAGGTAAATTAAAAGAATCATCCCTGTTTAATGTTTTCTTTATATGGCTCAGATGACTAGTACTCCTCTACAATAAATTCTGATGCTCCAGTATCACAGTATCACACAGTATCACAGTATAACTTAGGTTGGAAAGGACCTCGAGGATCATCGAGTCCAACATATCAACACAGACCCCATGACTAGACCATGGCACCAAGTGCCACGTCCAATCTCCTCTTGAACGCCTCCAGGGATGGTGACTCCACCACCTCCCTGGGCAGCCCGTTCCAATGATGAATGATTCGCTCAGTGAAGAGCTTTCTCCTCACCTCGAGTCTAAACCTCCCCGGGCGCAGCTTGAGACTGTGTCCCCTTGTTCTGGTGCTGGTTGCCTGGGAGAAGAGGCCAACCCCTTCCTGGCTACAACCACCTTTCAGGTAGTTGTAGAGGGCAATGAGGTCACCCCTGAGCCTCCTCTTCTCCAGGCTAAACAATCCCAGCTCCCTCAGCCTCTCCTCACAGGGCTTGTGTTCAAGGCCTCTCCCCAGCCTTGTTGCCCTTCTCTGGACACGTTCAAGTGTCTCAATGTCCTTCTTAAACTGAGGGGCCCAGAACTGGACATAGGACTCAAGGTGCGGCCTAACCAAAGCAGAGTACAGGGGCACAATGACTTCCTTGCTCCTGCTGGCCACACTATTCCTAATGCAGGCCAGGATGCCATTGGCCCTCTTGGGCATCTGGGCACACTGATGGCTCATACTGAGGCAGCTGTCAATCCGCACCCCCAGGTCCCTCTCTGTTTGGGAGCTCTCCAGCCACTCCAACCCCAGCCTGTAGCTCTGCATGGGATTGCCGTAGTCAAAGTGCAGCACTCGGCACTTGGACTTGTTAAATGCCATCCCATTGGATTCTGTCCAACTGTCCAGTTGGTCGAGGTCCCTCTGCAGAGCCTTTCTACCCTCTAATTATTTATGGCGATTATAACTGAAAGTATATATTCCATCTTTATGTAGCAATAGAAATAAAATTGTCCTATATGAACTTTGACTAAAAAGATCTACATCATATAACAGTTACTAAGAACTATAAAATCACAACAGCCAGCTGATGTCTCAATACAGGTGGGGGCTGGTCTCTTCTCCCAGCCAAACAGCACCAGAACAAGAGGACACAGTCTCAAGCTGTGCCAGGAGAGGTTTAGACTGGATTTTAGGAAGAAATTCTTCATAGAAAGAGTGATTGCCCATTTGAATGGGCTGTCCAGGGAGGTAGTGGAGTTGCCATCATTGCAGGTGTTTAGGAGGAGACTTGATGGGGCACTTGGTGCCATGGTTTAGTTGATTAGATGGTGTTGGATGACAGGTTGGATGTGATGATCTTGGAGGTCTCTTCCAACCTGGTCTATTCTATTCTATTCTATTCTATTCTATTCTATTCTATTCTATTCTATTCTATTCACTATCAGTGTCAGTTTGAAGCCTTCTTTTATGGGAAAATTCACATAAAATCATCTAGATTATATTAGGATTTGCCAACAATGCCAAGCACTTTTGGAAAGTTACTTATCTCTACATATGTAATAAAAGCTTGGATGTGTTAGGTAATATACAAAATTTGATACGGTCATTTAACAATAATTATTCATGAAAACTTGGGCTCCTCAGTGTATAAGAAAGTTTAGTCTGTTTAGAACAGGAAAGATTTTGACGATCATCTTCCACCTCCAGTTATGGAAGACACAATAAATAGTAACACTTAAACAAGGATATAAACCCTGTCTTCTTTACTAAAAATACAGTGTTGTTTTTTCCCATGAGCAGTGGGAAGAGTAAACTAGAACAAGTGAAAGAGTAAAACAAATCAATAAATATGAAGACTTGATACAAAACAGAATGAAAAATTAATAGAATGAATTGACTCAAATGATACCAGTTTGTAAGTGAGGAAGACTCTGACATATAGAAAAATATTGCTAATCATTGAGAAAACTAATTAGATTAAGTAGTCCAAGACTTACTAGCAATGTATGACAAGCAGTCATATGGAATCATCCACAGAGTCATACAGTTTCCCTTAGAAAATTGACAGCAGGAAAGTTTCTGGACAGTGAGATGATAAACACAGCCAAAGGAAAGAAAAAGATTCTGTTCATATTTTAGAACTGCAGACAGCTAATAACAACTTTTGGGGCTTGTAGAGGAAAAATCATATAAAACATAAGAAAATAGTCAAATATTTACCAGTGATGTGACAGAACTTAACAAAGTTGACATCAAATCCCAGATAGAATTCTTTTTTGTAGACTTGTATTAGTTCAACAATTGTTAGAATTAAAACTCATTTAAATGAAGAATTATTTATATAAACAGGATAAATATTTTAATGATCTGGGGCTCCTTTTCTAATAATAAATGAGCAATATATTTAAGGAATTTGAAATATTATTAATAATTTAATAGTTTAGGGTTGTTTTTTTTATATTTTGTATTACAGAAGAAAATAATTGAAACCCTATTCTTTAAAGAGTACTTTAGGTCATGTGTGTGGTTTCTGACCAGTGCTAGTACTTGTCAGTGCAAAATGTTCCTGGGTAGGACTTCAAACATCTCATAAATTCTAATGCTCTATTATCATGACTGCACTGTGGTAGTGAGGAAAAGTTCAATTCTCCCCCCACACACAAACCACAGCTAACTCAGTCAGAGAAGCAAAATGGATAAGGCTGTATTTTTGCAAGCAGAAAGAAATGCAATGAACATATTCAAAATATACAGCATTTATAGTATATACAAAAATATACAGCAAGAACATCACACAGAAAACTCCCTCCTGATGGAGGAGGGTTCCCCCCCAAAACCCCCTTTCCCCCCCCCCTTCCTCCTTTTTTCCTAAAAAGGATTAGAGAGAAAATGGATATTAAAGGAAATTCTGTTAGTTCAAAGCAGATGTTAAGGAGAAAAAGTTAGTTTTCTTATCTCATTAGTCCAAGGTCAGCTCCGGCAAGAAGAGAACAAAGACAGCAGCTGTCCAGACTGACTGAGACTGAAACTAAGAGTAAAACCTTAAAGTTACATTCCTACTGATATACCAATTAAATTAATTTGGAATTATCTTTGTTTTCCTTTTTACACCAAAACATTCAGCTAGAGTGGTCAGTAGCTGTCATTTCTTAAAGGCACAGCCTAAAACCGTCACACTGCACCCATCATTACCTCAATTTGTAGCAATCCTGATAGTTTAAACTCAAGTTTTTGCTGCTAGTTAGCCTTGTAAATTTGGCCTGCCACTGAAAAGATCAAGATTAAAAAGAGCTATGTATCTGCTGTGAAAAGATTAAGGAACCTGTTACTCCATCTGTAATAGTACATGGGTTCTACAGCAAAGAAATCTACAAATCTGGGAAAACCGTCTATCTGCTCCAGCAGCTGACTCAGTGAATCATTAAAGTGGCTCATATAAGCTCCAGGATTTCAGAGTTCCTTTTGGTTATATATTGTCTCAACATGTTCTAGAAAAATGCAGAACTCCTCTGTTTCAGTCTGTATTGGGAAAATGCATAAATAAATGTTTTCTTTAGCACTCTTCATCCTAACAATTTTGCTTAACTTGGAAATAGTTAAAAAAAAGATGTGTCACAAAAACTGAGTATACAATGCAAAATATTTTGGATCAGAATATGCTTCTGTATCAAAGTGTCGAAGATGTTCAAGTGTGGGTTGAAAACTTCCAATCAGTTCCAGACACAGTGTCTGTGCCTCATATTCAGCATTAATTGGAGAATAACTGCAGAATACCAGTATATATATCAATTTACCCAGGCTGCCACAAGTGTATACAGCCATTCTCCCCCTCTTGACTGAGACTATAAAAGGATTTCCAAGCTAAAGATAGAATAGAATAGAATAGAATAGAATAGAATAGAATAGAATAGAATAGAATAGAATAGAATAGAATAGACCAGGTTGGAAGAGACCTTCTAGATCATCGTGTCCAACCCATCATCCAACACCACCTAATCAACTAAACCATGCAAACAAGCACCCTATCAAATCTCCCCCTGAACACCTCCAGTGATGGTGACTCCACCACCTTCTCGGGCAGCCCATTACAATTATAAGAATATCCCAAAGAGTAGGAAATCGAGAAAGGGAGCCAGGAGACCTGCATGGTTAAGTAGGGAACTGCTGAGCAAAATCAAGTGGAAGAAGAGAGTCAACAGATTATGGCCACTTGGTAGGGGTATAAGACTGTTGTCAGAGGATGTAGGGAAGCTACTAGGAAGGCTAAGACCTCGTTGGAACTCAACCTTGCAAAGCAGGTCAAGGACAACTGGAAGGGCTTCTTCAAATACACTGCAGGAAAAACTAACACTAGAGGCAAAGTAGGCCCACTGCTGAATGAGGTAGGTGCCTTGGGGACAGGACACAAAGAAGGCAGAGTTACTAAATGCCTTCATCTTCATCTATACTGCTGGAGAATGTCTTCAGGAGCCTCAGACTCCTGAGGTCCCAGAGGAAGACATGGAAAAGAAGGAGTTTTCCTTAGTTGATGAGGACTGGGTTAGGGAACAGTAAAGTAATCTGGACATCCATAAACCCATGGGTCCTGATGGGATGCACCTATGGGTGCTGAGGGAGCTGGCAGAGATCATTGCCAGACCACTCTCCACTATCTTTGGTAAGTCATGGCAGACAGGAGAGGTGCTGAGGGCTGGAGGTACATGTCACTCCAATCTTCAAAAAGGGTAAGAAGGAGGACCCAAGTAACTATAGACCAGTCAGCCTCACCTCCATCCCTTGAAAAGTAATGGAACAACTTACCCTCAGCACTGTCCTTAGGCACATCAAGGACAAGAGGGTCATTAGGAGTAGTCAGCATGGTTTTACCAATGGGAAGTCATGTCTGACCAACCTGATAGCCTTTTATGGGGATATAATCAGGTGGATAGATGATGGTAGAGCAGTGGATGTGGTTCATCTTGATTTCAGTAAGGCATTTGACACCATCTTCCACAGCATCCTTGAATCTGAGCTGAGGCAGTGTGGTCTGGATGATGAGGTAGTGAGGTGGATTGAGAACTGGGTGAAGGAAAGAAGTCAAAGGGCTGTGGTCAATGGGACAGAGTCTAGTTGGAGGCCTGTATCTAGTGGAGTCCCTCAGGGGTCAGTACTGGGACCAGTACTATTCAATATATTCATCAATGACCTTGATGAGGGCAGAGAGTGCACTGTCAGGAAGTTCACTGATGACACCAAGCTGGGTGGAGTGGCTGACACACCAGATGGTGGTACCCCATTCAGTGAGACTTAGGCTGGAGAGCTGGGCAGACAGAAATCAAATTAAATTCAACAAGGGCAAGTGTAGAGTCTTGCATCCGAGAAAGAACAACCCCAGATACCAGCATAGATTGGGGACTGACCTGTAAGAGAGCAATGAAGGGGAAAGGGACCTGGGGGTCCCAGTGGATGGAATGTTGACCATGAGCCAGCAATGTGCTCTTGTAGCCAAGAAGGCCAATGCCATTCTGGGGTGTATTAGAAGGGCTGTGGTCAATAGGTTAAGAGAAGTTCTCCTCCCCCTCTACTCTGCCTGGGTGAGGCCGCATATGGAATCTTGAGTCCAGCTCTGGGCCCCTCAGTTCATGAAGGACAGGGAACTGCTTGAGAGAGTCCAGCACAGAGCCACAAAAATGGTTAGGGAAATGGAACACCTCCCTTATGAGGAGAGACTGAGGGATCTGGGGCTCTTTAGCTTGGAGAAAAGGAGTGACCTCACTAACGTTTATAAGTATGTAAAAGGTGAGTGCCAAGAAGAAAGTCAGGTTCTTCTCGGTGATGCCCAATAACAGGACAAGGCACAATGGGTAGAAGTTGAGGCACAGGAAGTTTCAAGTAAATATGAGGAAAAAATTTTTCACTGTGAGAGCGACAGAACACTGGAACAGGCTGCCTGGGGGCATTGTGGAGTCTCTCTCTCTGGAGATATTCATGACCTGCCTGGATGTGGACCTGTGTGACCTGATATAGGTGATCCTGCTTTGGCAGAGGGGTTGGACAGGATGATCTTTCAAGGTCCTTCCAGATCCTTCCAGCTCCTAACATTCTGTAATTCTGTGCTTTTGCATCAAAAATTTCTTACATCAGTACCAAAACCATTATCACAAGCCATTCCAGCTCTGACCTCAGTGTTAATATGTTCAGTGCTGGATACCCAGAGCATAGACATCCCCAGCTATTCATTTGAATGGGCTGCCCAGGGAGGTGGAAGAGACTGGATGGGGTGCTTGGTGCCATGGTTGAGTTGATTAGATAGTATTGGATGATAGGTTGGACTCAATAATCTCAAAGGTATTTTTCAACCTCGTCTATTCTATGAGTAGAATAGAATAGAATAAACCAAACCAGGTTGGAAGAGACCTTCAAGATCATCGTGTCCAACCCATCAACCAATCCAACCCACCCAAACAGCTAACCCATGGCACCAAGTACCCCATCAAGTCTCCTCCTGAACACTTTCAATGATGGCGACTCCACCACCTCCCCGGGCAGCCCATTCCATAGACTAGTCTAGTCTAGTCTAGTCTAGTCTAAAGAACCTGTGGAACAGATTTGTTAGGATTAAAAAAGATTGTGAATATGGAGTGTGGCACCTACATATTAGTGAATGCAGTGACCTTTTTTTCTTCTTTTTTTCTTTTAGTGGTAACCTGTGAAAGGAAAAAACTGGGCCAGAATTCAGTGAGGAAAACTAATGGAAAAAATGCATGGCAAAATGAACAGACTGTCTGTCTTCCTTGATTAATTAATTGTAATTTAGTCTGATGTGCAAAAAAAGGTAACTATAAAAGCATGGCTCTTCTATATATCTAAATGCTACTGTAAAAATATCATTAAAGAATCTTTTAGTGATGTTGTATTATGTCTCATAATTGAAGTGATCGTTACTCTACAATGCATCTACTGTGCTAGTACACATTAAGCAAACATTAGCAAACCCAAAAAACATTTCAGTGCCAATTATTTTCTTCTATAGTGTATCTTGCAACCCAATATCAGTACTGACTGCATTTCAAATTTTCACTAGCCCTGGAAGATGTCATAAGAATTTTCCAGTTTGGTGAAGGTTTCACACCATTTCATCCCCCAACACCATACCTCAGTAGAAGTGCCCTTGTTTTTGGTAACCCATTGCTGCAGGTGAAAATCCCCAAACATCTTTTCCAAAATAATGCCACTGCTGACCTTGACTACATCTCTTCCATACACCAGTTTCTGCTCATGCATTCCACCTAGGAAAGGCATCTTTTGTCTAATGAAGCTTCTTTCCCAGCACACAGTCTTCTCCAATTTACTTTCATAGGAACCTCTCTCTGTACTATAACCTCTACATAGCCGAGGAGTACATCAGTGTTGCCAAAATATTTTGGATGTATCAGCTGCTTCTGTGTGTAGCACTAGCTCCATCTCACTCCTGCTGGTACTCCTTCTGTCTTCTGTGTAGGTTATCCTGTAATGATCAGTTGTTCCCTTCTCCTTCTCATTTTAACTCCACCTGATAATAAGCGCTCCTTAATGGCACTGAAATTGCCTTCATTTAAAGAAAAGATGTAATTTTTATTTAATAAACACCAGTTGGAGCACAGACCAAGCTTATTCCACTGGAAGAAGCTCATTAGCTTCATGGAATTATTTACAGGCACAAATTATAGTCATCACTACTTAAAAATGGATGGTCAGGTTGCACCCCAAAAGCATCAACCCTATTAATGTGAACCATGCTAGTAAAATAATATATCCAGTTTGTGGCCCTTGTTGTAGTCTCTCCATTCCACATTACCTTTCTGGCTAACAAAACTGCTGTACTACTCTTAGATGTTTTGCTTACAAAAGTATTTCAGAAACTCAGCACTAACAGCTTCTTATCTTCTCACTTCCCTTGACAAAAAATGTGTGCAGAGAAGAGCATTTGGTAAAGAAGTAATCTTTCCAGTGTGTTTTACATTAAGGAGAGTCAGGCTGGTGAAATAATAGCTGCTCTTTTATCTCTGAATATGGAGAACCAAGAGAAAAGATGACTTTTAAAAATTTTCAATCCTTGAAATGGTATATAGAAAAACTGCTGAAATTAGAAGATTGGAGAAGTGATTCTCTGCCTTCTAACTTGAAGGAGTCAGTGGAAGTCTGAAACTAGATTTAAGGCCCCCAAATTATATTACATGGGTAATAGCATAACAAGATATTTAAAGAAAACTGTATATAAGACAGCAGAAAACAAAATCAGCTATTATCTTCTATGATAATATTTAAGGAAAATATTCCCCTTAATTAAAATACAAAACTCATGTTTGACATGCACTTACAAAAATTTCTCCAGAAAATTTCTTGGTAAAAATGTCCAAATACTATTTTAGACAAAAATATTAAGCTTTGTGGTGGTTGGTTGACCTTGGCTGGCTGTCAGGTGTCCATCTAGCTGCTCTTCTAGTTCCCCTTCTCAGCAGAACAGGGGAGAAACTAAGATGAAAAAACTCATGGGTTGGGATAAAGACAAGGAGATCATTCACCAAATATCATTCCAGATAAAGTAGGCTTAATTTGGTCAAGATTAATTTAATGTACAAGATTAATTTAATGTAACCCTTGAATGGCAACCTGGCCTGCATCAGAAACAGTGTGGCCAGCAGGAGCAGGGAAGTCATTGTGCCCCTGGACTCAGCACTGGTTGGGCCACACCTTAATTACTGTGTCCAGTTCTGGGTCACTCAATTTAAGGAGGACATTGAGACCCTTGAATGTGTCCAGAGCAGGGCAATGAGGCTGTGAGAGGCCTCAAGCACAAGCCCTCTGAGGAGAGACTGAGGGAGATGGGATTGTTTAGCCTGGAGAAGAGGAGGCTCAGGGGAGACCTTATTGCTGTCTACAACTCCCTGAAGGGAGATTGTAGCCAGGTGAGTGTTGGTCTCTTCTCCCAGGCAACCATCACCAGAACAAGAGGACACAGTCTCAAGCTGCACCAGGGGACGTTTAGGCTCGAAGCAAGGAGTAAGTTGTTCACAGAAAGAGTAATTGGCCATTGGAATAGGCTGCCCAGGGATGTGGTAGAGTCACTGTCCCTGGAGGTGTTCAAAAAAGATTGGATGTGGCACTTGAAGCCATGGTTTAGTTAGTCATGAGGTGTTAGGTATTAGGTAAAAGGATGGACTTGATGATCTCTGAGGTCTTTTCCAACCTTATTGATTCTATGATTCTATGACAACCAATACATTAATTCACATATAGAACAATTTTGTTTTAATTTAGTTTAGTTATAAAATGTAACAAATTAACAGGAGACTGGCTTTGTCCTCCTGTATGCTGTGATCATGAAATCTCATCAATTTAATTGAAACAGACATTTTCTCACAAATTCAATTGATTTGGATGAAATCCCATTTCTCCGTGAAATACTTTTCTTATTGCAAAGTATCAACCAGCCAATTATTAATAATGTTTTAAGCCAACCTCAGCAGGCTAACTAAGCTTCTTTAATAACAGGAAAGGTTTAGAAAACAATCTGCCATGGAAGTCTTAAATTCAAATTGAATTAAAAACAAATCATGCCAATTTTAATATTTAAATGCAACCAAGAAAGACACTTAGCAATGTTAGTCTCTCCCATAGCAGATTCAGTGATTGTACCCTACCTAAAACACTAAAGTATTATATAAGAACATTTTCTCCATTGTTCAGAGAAAGCTGGGTGCTAGGGTGTCCTCTTTGATGATACTACTGGAGGAAGACAAAAAATTAGATAAGCCCTGGATTTGAGGTTCTGAAGGTAACAACAACTGGGCTTTTTGTGCAACAGTATTTCTCACTGTGTCCCCTGTCTCAGTAGATTACACCCTTATGCAAACACCTTGAACAGGTAGATAGAATACGAAATACAGAATCAGCCAGGCTGGAAAAGAACTTTGAGATCACCAAGTCAAACCCATCACCCAACACCATCCAATCAACTAAACCATGGCACCAAGTGCCTCATTCAGATTCTTCCTAAACACTTCCAGGGATGGTAACTCAACCACCTCTCTGGGCAGCCTACTCCAATGGCCAATCACTCTTTCTGTGAAGAATTGCATCTTAACATCCAGCCTAAACCTCCCCTGGTGCAGCTTGAGACTGTGTCCTCTTGTTCTGGTGCTGGTCGCCTGGAAGAAGAGACCAACCCCCACCTGGCTACAACCTCCCTTCAGGGAGCTGTAGATGGCAATAAGGTCTTCCCTGAGCCTCACCTTCTCCAGGCTAAACAACCGCAGCCCCCTCGGCCTCTCCTTAGATGGCTTGTGCTCCAAACCCCTCACCAGCTTTCTTGCCCTTCTCTGGACATTTTCGAGTATCTCAATGTCCTTCTTAAACTGAGGGGCCCAGAACTGGACACAGGACTCAAGGTGTGGCCTAACCAGTGCTGAGTCCAGGGGCAGAATGTCTTCCCTGCTCCTGCTGGCCACACTATTCCTGATACTGGCCAGGATGCCGTTGGCCTTCTTGGCCACTTGGGCACACTGCTGGCTATGCCTCTGTTTAAGTGGATGCCTTTAAGGAAGAGGATAAGTGATTTAGCTTTTAAAAAACAAAGATGACATAACAATAGTACATATTATAACCAGTAACGGTCACTTTCAGAATGTCTTACAGCCTCAAAGCTCTGTAATACTATCACATAATTAATGTTTACTTAGTAAAATTAACATAACGCCATACGCAAAGATGCTGAAACAATAGAAGAGTTTTAAAACAAGCAAGATAAATCCCAGAGCCCACCTGAGAAGCTGCACAGGTTTCCACTCAGATTCTACACAATCCTTGATGTGACACGTGTGCACAGGGTCCAAAGGCAGTGGTCTAGACCTTGCTGAATAAATAACTTGAAAACCAACAAAGTCCTAGAGGAGATTCAGGCTTTCAGATGGTTCTGCAGAGGGTCAAAATCACACATCATATTAAAGCTAATCATGCTACTAATAGGTGTTTGTTGTTGTTTTTCTTGTGTACAGTAAAAGATTTTACTATTAATTGATTCTTATAGTTTATTCACAGTATGATTCAGCACTTTTATATACTTAGAAGTTCCACTGACTTAAACAGGAGTAGTGAGGAATAGAGAACAAGGCCTTTGAAGTACAGTATCGTTATTTAGATTTCAAGCATGCCTGGAGACAGCACTTTAGATTAATAAAATGCTTTGCTCCAATTAGCTCTGTGTCTCCTGCATCCCTCCCCAATTCCCTCTGCCCTTGTTTAACATACTCCCTTATCCCTTCACATTATCCAGACAGGTGCTCTCTGCTACCACAAACTGCTGGAAGTTTCACAGGGGTGAATATTGGTTTCTTGGCTCTGATGCAGGAAAGGAGTATATGTGAGTCTGCATATGTGTCTGATTCTTTCTCCCTGAGTATTGCTTCAGAGATTCATTAAAATAATCTCTGAAAAAAAATAAATCTTAAAAGAGATTTTAAACAGATATGGTCACTTCTGTGTCTGGCAAGGACACTTTCACAATCTAGCACAGAATATGTAAATCAGAGGAGTATTACTTCTAGCCACTTTAATTCTGGGGGTGAGGGAAGCCTATATAAAGGAAAAAAAATATTATATTCTTTTGTAGATATGAAATAAATTTTTATTGTAGTAGAACTCAGATTTCTGCCATGATTTGCTCTGGTTTTCCACTGTAATAAGCACCTCATTTCAGATTTCCTTGAAAGAGGCTTAGGAGCATAATGCACTGACCACCGAAAATGACACATCCTGCAAAGGGGAAGCAGGAGATTGTAAGTTTCACATGAATTCAATGGGAAAGTCATAAGGCCCTGCTCCTTCTCCCTTGGGGTATTTTCCTATTTTATTGTCAGTACTATAATGGGCAATCAGTTCCTGAAATGGTGCCCTACTGCCTAGATGAAGCATTTATAGGTTTTTTAAGCAGTCCATTTGAACAATGCAGAATAAAAAAAGTCGATCCTTGTATGTTCAGATTTTAG
Source organism: Melanerpes formicivorus (assembly GCF_026170545.1). Classification (NCBI taxonomy): domain Eukaryota; kingdom Metazoa; phylum Chordata; class Aves; order Piciformes; family Picidae; genus Melanerpes; species Melanerpes formicivorus. The sequence goes on along the minus strand of NW_027142396.1, from coordinate 3,550,993 downwards.
GGCCCTGATCCCATATTGAACTATGTGTCAGCAAACCTCCTGCCCACTTGGAATGCAGTGCAGGATCAGGGTCTTGATGTCTACATTTTCTGCGGCAATTCAGACCTTTATTTATCACAGCTGGAAGCAACATTACAAATAAAAATGCTTCTAAAAACCAAAGTGTCTGTCCTTTTTAAAAGTTAAGTTTCCTAGATTTATGCACATATATTTACATAGCAATCCTCTGAATGGAGATACTGTTTCTAATGAGTTAGGAGATTACCACAAAAATATATAAATCATCACAGATTTTTTCCATGCAGAAACATTTTCGTTCAAAAAACACACACAAAAAAACCCAAACCCAATAAAAAACTAACAAAAATCCCACAACAAACAAAACCAAAACCAACCAAACAACCAAACAAGCCCCACAAACACCAAAAAACCCAACTGTGTTCAAAATTCAAAGGAAAAAAAGAAGCATTTTTGAGAGCCTAACATCACAAACCAGACCCACAAAAGACCTTATGCTCCAAATCCAATATAAAATGTAGGCCTAAAATGAAACCCTGAGAATTTAAGGATCACTTAAGGTCAGTATAAATTCAGAAGACCAAACTGACTACAGCCCAGAACACTATCTAGGCCATCTTTTTTTCAGTAGTGCCTAAACTTTACAATATCTAAATCTATAAAATGCCTTCCTGTGTGTCTTAAAGTCTCCTACTGCTCAAAGTGACCATGCCTGTTCAGAACTGGGTACAAAAGTTATATGTACATTGCCAGATAAATTATAGTTTTAACAACAGGGAGTATGTCAGTGAGCCACCTACTTCTCCAGAAAAGTCAGAAAAGATTGTTGTGTCATTTTTTCTGCCTCTGCTAATGACCAGAACTGTTCTTCACAGAAGCTTGAGGGTCCGTACCAGCTCTGAGACAGCATTAGCCATATATTCCACTCATCTGCTGAGGTGGGACCTCTGTGAGAAGGAAGTCATGGAATTAGAAGCAACAGCAAATTTATAAGTGACTTTCTCCTAGTTGTCATGGTATTTGGTAGGAAAGAGGTCTTTGCTCCCAGGACTATTGTTCTTGTAATCTAATGGCATAAGAAGTACTTAGCTGTTCTGAGATAGAGCTAGAATGTAATTTCTGTTCCACTAGAAAGGCAGCTGGAGAATCCCTTCAATGGTCACTTGACTTTTCTGGTTACAATGGCTTAATTGCAAGAACAAATGCAAACATTTATCAGCAGCTCTCCTCATTAACTTGCTGTTTATGTCTCAGGAGGTCACAGAGTTTGGTGATTAAGGCCACTGCTCCATGGGGGAAACAAGAAGCATCAATTGCTTTTAAGATTTGAAAACCTGCTTACTGGACGAATAGTTTAACTGCCAGCATACAGTTCAAAAGATGGGGAGTGAAATTTATCACCAGTTTTCAATTTCATTCCCTTTGGTGCCTATTCCCCCAAGGTGTGCAGTCTCTGAAAATCAGCATCTTGCTCTTTTCATCTGAATTCTTTCACATCAGAGCAAGAATTTATTCATGTGAACTACCTACTTACTCTCAGCTGAGTGACATATATCTGAGTTCACCATCCCATTTTCATTCTTGGGGTAAATTAACCTTGTCTCATGTAGAATAAAGGATGACAGCATGAACAGGACTGAATTTTCCATAAAATCTGGGTTTGTGGGTTAGAGTTTTTTGGTTGGTTGGTTTGGGGTTTTTTGGTGGTGGTGGTGGTGGGTTTTTTGTTGTAAGGTTTGGGCTTTTGTTTGGGGTTTTTTTGGTTGTTGGTTGTTCTGTTTGTTTTGGGGTTTTTTTGTTTGGTTTGGTTTAATTGGTTGGTTGACTTTTGTTTTGTTTTGTTTTGCTTTTTTAACACAGTAAAAGACTTGATGACATGGCACCACAGACAGACGTAGAGATTCTTACATCAATCTATCCCAAATTTCAGCTGGCCAACTATAAGCTGAGGTAGTGTTAACATGGCATTAAGCCCAAATTAAACGAGCATCAGGAGACTACTGAGAAAATGAGACCACTGGCAACTTTGCAGTGTTGAAAAGCTTGGGACTGTATTGCTCTCTACAAGAACCTGAAGGGAGGTTTTAGACAGCTGGGGGTTGGTCTCTTCACCCAGGCAACCAGCACCAGAACAAGAGGACACAGTCTCATGCTGCACCAGGGCAGTTTCAGACTGGATGTTAAGAAGAAATTCTACACAAAGAGAGTGATTGCCCATTGGAATGGGCTGCCCAGGGAGGTGGTGGAGTTGCCATCATTGGAGGTGTTCAGGAGGAGACTTGATAGGGTGCTTGATTGCATGGTTTAGTTGATTAGGTGATGTTGGATGATAGGTTGGACGCAATGATCTTGAAGGTCTCTTCCAACCTGGTCTGGTCTGGTCTGGTCTATTCGATTCGATTCGATTCGATTCTCTCCCTCAGCCCCAATGAATACTTCTATTCAGTAGCAGGTGATTATCCTTAAGAGCAGGACATATATGCACTCTGACAGAGATCTAGTAGAGACACCCTACTGTGAGTGTTTTTTTGGCAAGTCTCACCAGAAGCATTGGCAGTATCTTTTTTCTCTAAAATGCTACTATGTTTTTGCGTGGTTGCATTCTTCATGCAAATGAGTATCAATGCCAATCCTAAGAACATGAAGAACTTCTAATAATTATTGTTTTCACTGCTCAATAGCAAAGAACAACTGCAACATCAAGAAATGTCATGTTTTCTGTGGCTATTTTTAGAAAATGCATACATTCCCTTTAGCTTAAATAATAAAATCCATTTTTGCTCAACATATTTGAATTGTGTTTTTATTATACACACGTACATTTTGCAATTCTTAATTAAGGCACCACACAGCTATCAGAATAGAATCACACAGAATCACCAAGGTTGGAAGAGACCTCAAAGATCATCAAGTCCATCCTGTCACCACAGACCTCATGAATGAACCATGGCACCAAGTGCTATGTCTAATCCCCTCTTGAACACCTCCAGGGATGGTGACTCCACCACCTCCCCAGGCAGCACATTCCAATGACTAACAACTCTCTCTGTGAAGAACTTTATCCTCATCTCAAGCCTAAACTTCCCCTGGTGCAGCTTGAGACTGTGTCCTCTTGTTCTGGTGCTGTTCCCTGAAAGAAGAGACCAACCCTTTCCTGGCTACAACCACCCCTCAAGTAGTTGTGGAGAGCAATAAGGTCTCCCCTGAGCCTCCTCTTCTCCAGGCTAAACAATCCCAGCTCCCTCAGCCTCTCCTCAGAGGGCTTGTGCTCAAGGCCTCTTCCCAGCCTCATTACCCTTCTCTGGACACATTGAAGAGTCTCAATGTCCTTCTTAAATTGAGGGACCCAGAACTGGACACAGGACTCAAGGTGTGGCCTAACCAATGCAGAGTACAGGGGCACAATGACTCCCCTGCTCCTGCTGGCCACACTATTCTTGGTGCAGGCCAGGATGTCATTGTCCTTCTTGGCCACCTGGGCACACTGATGGCTCATGTTCAGCCAGCTATCAATTAGCACCCCCAGGTCCCTTTCTGTTTGGCAGCTCTCCAGCCACTCCAACCCCAGCCTGTAGCTATGCATGGGGTTATTATGGCCAAAGTGCAGCTCCTGGCACTTGGATTTGTTCAATGCCATCTTGTTGGACTCTGACTATCTGTCCAGTCAGTCGAGGTCCCTCTGCAGAGCCCTTCTACCCTCTAACAGATTAACATCTGCTCCCAACTTGGTATTGTCTGCAAATTTGCTGATGACTGACTCAATCCCCTCATCCAGATCATCAATTATGATATTGAACAGGATGGGGCTCAGAACTGAGCCCTGGGGGACAACGCTAGTGACTGCCTGCCAGCTGGATGTGGCACCATTCACCACTCTCTGAGCTCAGCCCTCCAGCCAGTTCCTAACCCAGCACAGAGTGTTGCTGTCCAAGCCACAAGCTGACAGCTTAGCCAGCAGTTTGCTGTGGGGGACAGTGTCAACTAGCAATTTTTGTGAAACAATGCATTAGAGAACTTTAGAAAAAAATAAAACAAATTAAAACATGGAGTGTCTTAAAGATCACACTGTTTGAGCCCAAACAAAATGCTTTTAAACATTTTATTTATTACTCTATTCCATCCTTGACAATGTGTTGTTAGGAGATATATGTTCATATCATTTCAGAGCTTGAAAATGTTTACTTTCTTGCATTAAAAACATTTCTTACCTGCTTGCATAACGTGGCCTCCTTCACTTCTTTGTGAAGCTTTCATTCTGGGAAGAAGGGCAAAACAAAGTCCACAAAAAAATCATGATAAAGAAAGGCAAACTGAAAGAGACATAAAGGGCAAATGTTTTAGAAATAGAATAGGAGCAATACATCATCTATTCACAATGTTAGCTCTGAAAATTATTTCCAGCTTTGTAACAATGGACTATTGTTTATATAAAACATAATGCCCCATCTAAAAAATCATTTAGAGCAGGCGTCTGCCTAACTTCTGATGTTAACAATGGTTGGGGTGGCAATAAACAGCTTTGTTGCTCATCTATTTGCCCACAGGCTGTAGCTCTTTGCAACACTTTTCCTCATGAACCTCGTTGGCTAAAATCAGGGTAAAATAAGACCTGTCCACAAAAGTGAAAGTCCCTTATCTCTGAAAAAAAGAAGATAAAATGCTCTTGGCAAAATGACTCCAAAGTTTTCTCTGAAGCACTGAAAATTTGTGCTGGCCTGAAGGCTTTTCTCTGTCAAGCAAACACAACTTATTCTGCCTTGTGAGGCATGACACAATGAGTAAGCAGGAAGCACTGAAGTTTCTACAAGGCAGGGTGAGAATTTCCATCTTCTAGTATTTGCGATACAGGGACAGTTTAGATTGCCAAGTATATGTATGCCTTACCTCCAAGATCTCAGTAGCAAATGACTCATCTCAGGCACCACGGTATGTCCTTCTTCAATGACTGACATCCAAAGAAGTCTCTGTCTATTTTGCCTTCAATTCCAATCCATGAGCTCCTGAATCCATTTCCAGAATGCAGCTCCCATCCACCACTGAGTCCAGTCTGGGACTTCTGCTACAGCATCAGTGCTGACAGTGACTGATATCAACAGGGTTGGATTCAATATTGGGATTGTATACACTTATATATATTCTACATTATTGTTATTTTTTTTCTTTAAACTAGTTTTAGTTTTCCACTTCATAAGTCTTTCCAGTTATTCCCTTGCTCTTCCCTTTGGGAAAGGAGAGGGGGTGGTAAAGAGCATCTATCACTCATTTAGTGCCCAGCCCTTACCCTTGAAACCCAACAGTAGGATGTACAATTTAAAAACTTCCTATTTGTTAACACCTTTCCCCCCACAATCTCTTCAAGTACCTTTTCTCTCAGATGCTGTAAAAGAATAACAACAAATTAAACTCAGTGGTGCTGTCTTCAAATTAATTTAAATTCAAATGAAAATATTTCTGTTTCAATACTGTAGAAAGTTCCCAAGTGTGCCTCCTAGTTTACTGGTTATGAATTAATCTATTGTAAGTTGTCACCTCCTTCATATCTGGTCTAACATACTCAGAAGGAATAACTGTCACAGAATCACAGAATGTCAGAGGTTGGAAGGGACCATCAGAGATCATTGAATTCAACCCCTCTGCCAAAAGCAGTATCACCTAGGGTAATCCACATAGGAATGCATCCAGGTAGGTTTTGAAAGTCTCCAGAGAAGGTGACTCCACAACCTCTCTGAGCAGCCTGTTCCAGTGCTGTGTCACCCTCACTGCAAAGATGTTTCTCCTCATGTTAAGGTGAAATTTTCTATTTTTGTGTTTGTATTCATTGTTCCTTATTACTGCGTACCACTGAAAAGAGATTGGCCCACTTGACACCCACCCCTCCGGTATTAACAGACAGTGATCAGATCCCATCTCAGTCTTCTCAAGACTAAAGAGCCCCAGATCTCTCAGTCTCTCTGTGTAGGGAAGATGCTTAAGCACCCTAATCATCCTTGTGGCTCTCCACTGGACCGCAGATCCCTGTTACTCTTAAACTGGGGAGGCCAAAACTGGACCAGGTATTCCAGGTGTGGTCTCACCAGGGCAGAATAGAGGGGGAGAAGAACCTCCCTACAACTGCTGGACACACTTTTCTTGTGTAATGGCAAAAAACTTCTAAGTAAAGTGATAGAAATTAACCAGACCCAAAAATGTTTGTCTCACAAGCTTTCTAAGATACAATGTCATCTTCTCAGAAAAAGAAAAAAGAATCTTAGAATGTCTTCAGAGTCATATTTTCAGCAATTTTCAGCAGTTTGACAGATTTCAATACAAACTAAAATTTCAGAGTTCCTTGTACATTATTATTTCATCATTTCTACTACTTCTATTGAAGTAATTTCACCTGATACATACTAGAGTTGTAACTGCCTTTTGAGATTGCTGCTTCACAAAGCAGTGTTGTTCTATGACTGATTATTACAGCTAATTCTTTCTTTTTCACTCCCATATGATCTAGCTCCCAATTTATTGCTAAAATCATAGAACCACAGAATCAATAAGGTTGGAAAAGACCTCAGAGATCATCAAGTCCAACCTATAATGATACTGCACTTGATTCAAGTAAGTTTTGTTCTCCTACATTAGTCATACGTATCATACATTTTCTCTCATATCATAATCTTCAGTTGAACTGATGATCCCTCCCAGGGCTCTGTAGTTCATGATATTTATGCCAAAGCCATCAATGGAGTATCAATATATTCCCACCCATGATGTTCCTGGATCTTAATATTTTTCTTTCTAATATAAAATCTTTTCTCTAAGGAATGAACCCTTGTTGGTTTTTTTATTCACAGATTTTCAAATACTGTTATGTTCCAAGTGTCAGATGTTACCAGACAATAATCCAAATTACTGTAAAGATTGTCTTGAGAAGAAAAACCCTCTTCAGATATGCAAACAGGTGGCAGCTCTGATATGTCACTGCCTGGATGTCACTGAAATATCCTATTTATTCAGTTGTACCTGACACAAATTTAGCAGCTTAATAAGGGAAGAAAATGTAATCTTTTTTAAAAACAAAAATTGAAGATCCACAACTACCAGTAGCCCATGAACAATGCCTGAAAAATCTAATGACTTTAGAAAAGCTTGTTGGCATGTAAGAAGCTATGTCTACATTGAAGCAGTATAGTGCAATAGGGATGAATCTGTGGAATGAAACCATTAATTCGAGCATTCTGTCTTCTGTATATGTATAAGCATATGTATATACATACGTACATATGTATATATATGTGTACAAGGGCAGCAAAGTTGGTGAGGGGTTTGGAGCACAAGCCCTATGAAGAGAGGCTGAGGGAGCTGGGGTTGCTTAGCCTGGAGAAGAGGAGGCTCAGGGAAGACCTTCTTGCTCTCTACAACTACCTGAAGGGAGGTTGTAGATAGGCAGAGGTTGGTCTCTTCTGCGAGGCAACCAGCACCAGAACAAGAAGACACAGTCTCAAGCTGCACCAGGGGAGGTTTAGACTGGAGGTTAGGAAGAAGTTCTACACAGAAAAAGTGATTGCCCATTGGAATGGGCTGCCTGGGGAGGTGGTGGAGTCACCATCATTGGAGGTGTTCAGGAGGAGACTTGATAGGGTGCTTGGTTGCATGGTTTAGTTGTTTAGGTGGTGTTGGATGATAGGTTGGATGCGATGATCTTGAAGGTCTCTTCCAATCTGGTCTATTCTATTCTATTCTATTCTATTCTATTCTATTCTATTCTATTCTATTCTATTCTAAAATATATGTGTGTGTATATATATACACATATATATACACACATATATATATACACATATCTGTATATGTTAAATGTATAAGCATTTCAGATGCAGTACTTAAGAAAAGCTGCAGTTTTGTTTCATGCTGAAGTGCAAGAGGTGTGCTCCTATACCACAGTTCTTCACCTGTCTTCCATGTAGATCATATAAGGCATTAACAGGTATTCTTCAGCCATCCCTTCAATAATTACAAAGACTACTGCATAACTGGGTGAAAAATCTCCCTTAACGTGACTTATTGTGTGTACTGACTTTTGACATGTGATGAGAAACATCAAAGTAATTCTACATCTAAGAACTCTCCACTTTTACTAAAGATATACCAGTTACGCCCACAATTTATGACATCCTGAAAAAGAACTGTCTTTGGATTTGTGCTAGCTGCTTATATAAGTCAGGACAACTAACATATCTCTTTCTTTTCCCAGAGTCTTATATAAATTTGAATTCTGAATGTTTTTTATTTGACATCTTCCATATAATTGCTATCTTGTTTAAATATCACTGTGCTACTGCCTGAGGTAAATGCAGTAGAAAATCACTGTGTTCAGTGTTAACTGTCTTACAGTTTCATCTCCTCTGTCAACCTGAGAACTTTTTTTTTTTTTTAATTCTGCAGGGAAATTTTTATTTCATTTACTTGTTCATACCTAAGGTGGATGGGTAAGTTGCTGGCTACCTACTTACAGTTATACAGTTATACCCTGGAATGGGTTGTCCAGGGAGGCGGTCGAGGCCCCGTCCCTGGAGGTGTTTAAGACCAGGCTGGCTCTGGCCAGCCTGATCTAGTGTGGGGTGTCCCTGCCCATGGCAGGGGGGTTGGAACTAGATGATCCTTGTGGTCCCTTCCAACCCTGAATGATACTATGATACAATATCAGAGTATTTTCTGTGTCTGTCAACCAAGCTTAAAATGGATCTGTGTACTCTTGTCACTATCACAGATAGTCTTTTTTTCCCCACTGCACCATAATGAAAAGCAGGGGGCAAAAAAAAATTCATCATCCAATCAACTGCTGTTTGTTCTAAGTCAGATTGTCAAACAATGCAGGCTAAGTTTAGGAAAGAATTGGGCACATACTTAAATCAAACTTACGCTTCAGAAGAGCTTCGACTGAATTCCAAAGATGAGTACTGATCCGGAATACTACATTTACATACAACAGCCATAGAACAATACAGTACAATGCTTGAAGTACTCAATAGCAGAAGAAACTGGGCACCAGGTTCTGTACCCATTTTTACATTAAGCTGCCATTAGATAAAAACCTTATGGGGATGGCAAGAGTATGCACCAGAATGCAAATCAGCAGATTGAGAAAGGTGATTCTAATCTGCCACTCCACTCTGCTCTGGTATCCGGCTCTGGAGCCCTCGACACAGAAAGGACATGGACCTGATGGAGCAGGTCCAGAGGACAGCCACAAAAATCATCAGGAGGTTGGAGCACCTCTGCTATGAGAAGTTGAGGGAGCTGTGATTGTTCAGCCTGGAGAAGAGACGGTTTCAGGGAGACCTAATCACCATCCTCCAGTACCTAAAGGACCTGCAAGAAGGCTGGGGAGGGACTATTTACAAAGGCCAGCAGTGAAAGGACAAGGAGCAATGGTTTTCTATTAGAGGAGATTTAGATTGGATGTTAGGAACAAGTTCTTTACAATGAGGGTGGCTGAGCAGTGGAACAGGTTGCCCAGAGAGGTTCGTGGAGATATTCAAGGTGAGGCTCAGCAGGGCTCTGGGCAACCTGATGTAGTTAAAGATGTCCCTGCTCATTGCAGGGGGCTTGGACTAGATGACTTTTAGAGGTCACTTCCAACTCAGGTGATTCTATGATTCTATTAAATGTGTCTCATCCCTAATCAGTGCAGCACCTTATAAAATGGAGAAACAGGTTTTACTCCAAATCTCCAGCTTCTGTGGTAACTGTTCTAACTGTTCTGTGGTAACCACTAAGCTACTGGATGAAAGGCAGACTTCTAAATGAGGTCCAGCCTCATCCAGACAACTAATTGCATCTTCGAATCAGATTCTCAAATTGGAAGGGAAAGTTGAAATCTCCCTGCTCAGTACTTCAACGTTTGTTTCTAGTATTTTTAGGTGCCCAGTTCAGCAAAATGCAGTTCCTGGGATACAGCAAATAACACACAACAGCACACAAGCTCTCCTTTGGAGCTCATCCTTAGGCTACAACTACCACTTTAGGTATTTATATATGAAGATTTTGTACCAGTGACATTTGTAAATCTCTAGTATCACTTAGGAGGTGACTAACATTTCCACTGGTAATATCCCTACTCTAACTAAGCTATTGCCAGAAGCTATGCATATTAACAGTGAGCTTCTGACAGCATTAAATTGGTGGGTGTCTCGATCATTAGATTCAGAATTCATAAAATGGACATCACTCAGTATACTCCATAATAAAGCCTGAAACACATTCTGAATATTTTAGCTATACTGAAATACCTGTTGTAGCTTTGGTAGGTCCCCAAATCAGCAAAATCTTTGAAGTGGAACAGTCTAGATCTTTTCCCTAGAGTGGCCTCTCTAAAGGAGACTAAAACCACAGAAAATCCATACTTCAACAGTTTTTCAAGTAGGACAGATAATTATCTATTTATTTGTTTGTTTACTTGTTTATTTATTCCTCAGACAGAAAAACTCAATGACTAAATACATTAACAATTAAAATTAGTTAATTTATAAATCATTCCTCCTTCCAAGTTCCTCTATGATCTTAAAGGCAGGCCCTTGTTTCTACACTGTATCTCAGTCCATCTGGCAGTTTCCCAGCTGGAGCAAATTGCACAGTCCTCTGCAGGTAGTCAGGACCTTTCTTGCGTCATCCCTGAAAGTCTCTAACAAAGCTTTCTGTTCTCTCAAGACATGCAGGATCCTGATTCATTGCTGTACTTGTTACTGCCTCCTCCTCCCACCCTAGGCAGTGCCCACAAATTCTTTTATGTCCTTGTTCAGGTGTTCTCCAGAAAAGGTCTAAACTCCCCTCCAGAACGAATCCACATGGTCCAATCATTTTGAAGGAAGACAAACATAATTATGAACAGTGAATGAAAAGAAATGTAATCTAAAAAGAGGAAGAAATAAAAAAAGGAAAAAAAAGAAAAATTATCTGAATAATTTACAGTTGTGAGCCTTACCCTAAGAAACTGATTTTTACGGCAGGCAAGCAAACATCCAGGTCATCCCATTTCTTCATGGCACTCTTACTCACCATCTCCTTGCTCAGTGAGCTGGCAGTTTTGGATCCCAGACCTATCAGCCCAATACACCCTTCTTTTACAGAGTAAGGATAACATCTAGCTCTGAAACACTGCAGCAGTAGCCAAAGGCTGCCATATTCATTTGTATTAGTACTGCTCTCTAAGAACGATGCCCAGATGCCTAGAATGCCTCAAGAAAAACTGTATCATGCTACAGAAATGAAGACATTAATTAAGGAAAGATCAAATTTTACCCTATATTCAGACCAGGGTTTTTTTGGTTGGTTTTTGTTTTGGTTTGGTTTGTTTTAGAATAGAATAGAATAGAATAGAATAGAATAGAATAGAATAGAATAGAATAGAATAGAATAGAATAGAATAGAATAGAATAGAACACAATACAACACAATACAATAAACCAGGTTGGAAGAGACCTTCAAGATCATCGCATCCAACCCATCATCCAACACCACCTAATCAACTAAACCATGCAACCAAGCACACTATCAAATCTCCTCCTAAACACCTCCAATGATGGCAACTCCACCACCTCCCTGGGCAGCCCATTCCAACAGGCAATCATTTCTTTCCAGATTTAGTACTGTCAACAGCATTTACATGATTGTTTTCACAAAGGGAGTTTGAAGCCACTGACTTCCTATGGGCATTATTGGACATTATAGGAGCAATGGGAAAAAAAAGGAAAAGGTTCTATGTATAAATGTTTTTCCGTTGGTATTCATCTCTTAAAGCTTTCTGTACTCTGTGATAACATGACCTTTGTATTTTCTATTGACCACCAGATTTGTATGCAATATAATACTGTATTTAAATATTAATGTATTAAAGTTTATAGCTTTACCATATCTTACTTTTTTTGTTCCATTTCTTACTTAACTTGCACTAAAGTGTTTAAATGTAAAAAAACCCGTGAAGTATGTCCTTGAAAACTTGCAACTAGATCTTTATAAATATTACAAAAACAATAATTTTGCATCAGTATGGTGAGCAAGTAGCAAAGTGCCTGAAGAATATAAATGGAATGTTCTCTAGAAGAATCGGCAAAGGTTAAAATTCATCATTTTAACTGATAGGCTTTCTTTGGGAAATAACTGATGCAGTGAATACAAAACACTATGATAATTTTGTGTTTCTCCTCAGTGTTTTTTTTTTTTTTTCCTTGAAAAACAATACCTCTTCAATAATAAAGAACACCTTTTGCCATTTATTCTAGAACAAAAGTTTCCTACACTGCTTGTCTACATACACAATTAACAGTGTGGGGTTTTCACTTTAAATGAAAAACTTCTATCTGAATGAAAATTTCTGTCCATTTCAGGAGAGGCTGAAGTCCTATAGGAAATACACTTAGATCTTCTTAGGAAAACATTTAACCTAGTTATGGTATGATGATGAAACATGATGGCGAAACGTGGGTTTGAGGGGTGGACCACTAGATGGATAAAGAACTGGCTTGATGGATGCACCCAAAGAGTCGCTGTCAATGGCTCCATGTCCCAGTGGAGGCCAGTGACAAGCAGAGTCTATCAGGGATCAGTCCTGGGACCAGTCTTGTTCAATATCTCTGTCAGTGACATGGATAGTGGCATTAAGTGCACCCTCAGCAAGTTTGCTGATGACACCAAGCTGTGTGGTGCAGCAGACACTCTGGAGGAAAGGGATGCCATCCAGAGGGACCTTGACAGGCTAGAGAGGTGGGCACAAGCCAACCTCATGAGGTTCAACAAGACCAAGTGCAGGGTCCTACATCTGGGTCGAGGCAATCCCCCACGAGGATGATCAGAGGGCTGGAGCAACTCTCCTATGAGGACAGACTGAAAGTGTTGGGGCTGTTCAGTCTGGAGAAGAGAAGGCTCCGAGGTGACCTAATTGTGGCCTTCCACAAGGGGCCTACAAGAAGGCTGGGGAGAGACTTCTCAGGATATCAAGTCGTGATAGGACTAGGGGGAATGGATGAAGCTGGAGGTGGGGAGATTCAGGCTGGAGGTGAGGAGGAAGTTCTTCCCCATGAAAGTGGTGAATCCCTGGACTGGGTTGTCCAGGGAGGTTGTCGAGGCCCCATCCCTGGAGGTGTTTAAGCCCAGGCTGGATGAGGCTGTGGCCAGCCTGATGTAGTGTGGGGTGTCCTTGCCCATGGCAAGGGGGTTGGAACTAGATGATCCTTGTGGTCCCTTCCAACCCTGACTGATAGTATGATAAATATCACATTTACTACCGCAGTTTCCATAGTGATTTTCAGACTGTAGCAGGCTGGAGGCCAAACTAGAAAAACAGGCATAAATACACTTTATGCTAGAAAAAAACACAGCAGTATTTAGGAGCACCTGTTTGTCTCAGGTACTGCACCAACGCCAGTAGCAGATTATCTTTCCTTTTCAAAGAATTACTGTCTACTATGTGAAGCAGAAAGGTACTGCCACCATTCTATAGTGAGGAAATTGAATTACGGTGAAATTGAATGACATATTTTTCACAGTCATATAGGAAGACTGTCAAAGGAACAACCCAGGTATGTCAAATTTCAGTCCTGGTTATAAAATAGACTTCAGTTTTCCATCAAGTAACTTTATTCCCTTTAACTATTATTCAAACTACAGATTAGACTTCTATGCTGATAACCTTTGAGCTCCTGACTTGCATGTAAATTAAGTATCAATTTGTAAAAATTAGTTAATTCCAAACAACATTCTTTCTTTCTGCCATGTCAGCAATTCTGCTCAAAAAAGACTGTCAGTACATGTGCTTTGTTAGTTTGGCGTGTGAAACAGTTTTTAATTGCTCTACCAATTTAAAATGTTACTAGTATGATTAGAACATGGTAAAATAGGGGCATACAGGGTTCAGTTCTGTAGTAAGCATTGCTGGCAGTCTGACTAATAGTAGTTTGAACATTTCCAAACTTACTCCATCATATATTTGTCCCCCATTCTGAGTGTCAAGTATCCCATGATCCCCAAGAACATGATCTGTGGCAGACAGACCCCAAAGCTTGGCCTGGACCACTGTTTCAGTGCATTATAAGAGGAGCTACAGCTACATGTACCCAAGGCACACGTGCAGAAACTGCACTATAGTGCTGTAGGTTAGGAATGGATTTTGCATTCTTAATTCACCTTCAGACATATCCCCAGTCCCCTCAAATCTCTCTAAAAGTTCACCACAAAAGGCACAATGACTCCAAGTGTGTGTTCGTGTGAAGTTCACCCCTAATCTTTATATGAGCTAAGAATGATTTCTGTTCCTTTATCTTTCTCTTTCCCTTTTTTTTTTTCCTTTTTGCAGGCTGTTCAGATAAGGATTTTCATTGTCACTGTTCCCACTTTACTCTGAATAAGTGGAGTGTATGAAAAAGCAAAATTCACAAAAGAATAGCTTGCAAACACTGATGCCACCACTGGACTTGAATTTAAATCTATCACACAAGGACACTGTTAACATTTATCCTCCTCTCTGTAGGCCAACAAATTAAAATATTATTTGAATTCTCAGATCAGTTTCTGCTACAGTGTTCCATTTTGACTGATGTCCTCTATTAATACCAGTGATGCTAGTTAGCTTTAAGACACCCCAAAGGGTACTCAACTAGTTACAACTCCAAATGAACCTCATGCCAGCTGTTTAGCCCCCTGAAAGTTTTTCTGAGCAGTGACAGAAGACCTTATCAATCATTACAATTAAGTGCTTTCATACTGTCCCTTCTAAGGGAAGTCAGTTGAAGTACCATCTGCTATTTTGCTTTTAAAACCCACTGGTGTCCTTCTCTAAGGCAGCCATTTAACTTTTGAAATGATGTTGCTTTTGCAGTAGAGTGATGGGCTGATGAAGAATACTTTTTGGTTTAATAATCAGCAGTTTCTATGATGTGACATAATTTTTTGCAGTGCTCAGGGCATTCTGCAAATCAAAAGGAATCCAACTAAAACAGTAATTAATGTCAAATGACTAGTCACATACGGTCCTATTTAATTAAAAAGTTCTAATCTTTTGTTAAACCTCCTCACACGTTCTTGTGACTGCAAACTGTTGTCTGAAAAAGAGAAAGTAATTTGGTACATAATCTATTGTGTCTTCTAACTGACACCTGCTAATTGTCTCGGCAGTAAATGGCAACAATTTAATTTAGAAGGTTAGAAAGTGTATCTTAAATATTCTTGAATATTCACTACACTATTGTTACAGGATGAAAAACAAGAATCACAAGCCACTGAAATCACCTCGCCAGGAATTCTGACTAATTCAGAATTTCAGCTGGGGAAAAACTAGGTGGCTACAACCACCTTTAGCACTACCACGAAGGACTTCGCCCTCTTTCTCATCCATTTAAAACCTCAGCTTCAGTACTAGCAGTACAAAGACTGTTAAGGCAAGAGTGTCTCAGAAGAAAGAATATGCCTTATCAGCTGTTGTTTTTCTTTTTTCTTCTTTAACTTATCAGTGCAGAATCTAAATGTGATTTAGCAGAAATTATAGTCAGTATATTATGTCTCTGATTACTGCTGCGGTGCTCTTGCTTCCTTAACTTATGGCTAATCTTCCAAATACACTTTTTCCTTTGTTAGTTTGTTTCAGGGCTTTTTTTCCTCTGTGTGTGTTTGTCTGTTTTACGGTTTGTTAGTTTGTTTGGGTTGTTTGTTTGTTTTAGTCTTCTATGGCATTATTTAAGAGATTGAGAGCACCCCCCTGTGGAGAAGGATTTGGGGGGTTATCTTGACATGAACCAGTTTCACCAAAATTTAGAAAGTTCTTTCTCATGTTGAATTAATCAGTCTCAAGGAAGGATACAACTACTGTCTTTTGATAGCACAAGTTTCAAAGCTCTGCATAATCACCCAAATCAACTGGCAGGTGAAGTATGTCTGCAAATATTCAATGGCTTCAGAGACAGCTGAGCTCTCACCCTCCAGTCAAAACTACGTACCTGGTCACAATAATTTTCAACTTCCATGTAACTCCCAAAACATTTGGACCTGCTCCAGTATCTGGAACTGGTATGCTGCCACTACAAAGGGACCATCACATTCCAGTGGTGACTGTGAAGATGTCCATGTGGGACGGCTTGATAGCCTGGGGGCATCTTCTAACAGTTCTACAGAGAATTCTAAATCCACTGAACAGTATCTATCCTTTTTCCTCTACAAATGTGCAAATAAAGAACTGCTTTCACTGTTTTACAGACAGATAAACTGTAGCACAGCAAACAGAAATAACCTGACCAAGATCACAGGGCAAATCAATGTTAAGAGTCAGCAAAATAAACCTGTCACCTGATTTCCATATTGCTTCTCTACAGTCAAAGTAAAACCCCAGTTATTTATAAATACATGTAGAGACAGATGACAATATAGATTATCTAGATAGCTTTGTGACTTTTACTACAGTAAATTGGCTGCAGCATGGTAATAGAACAGTAAATAACACAGAAGCAGCCTTAAATACTTTTCCCCTACAAACACATTGGCTTTCAAACATCCAAATTTGGTCTCTTTGGCTAAGTCGTATCTTTTCTCCATCTATGGTATCTTTGTATTTATTTCACTTTTTTCTTCCCTGCCTCACACTCCTATTAACTCTTACCTGCTGTGACCTCTTAGCCAGCACACCGTTTCTCTTTAATCTCCCTCCTCTGGTCCACTTCAAACACTGCAGCTAAGGTTACCTTCCTTGTTCACCACGATGATCATGTCATGTCTTAGTCCCTCAGGTAGTTTTCTCTCTCACTACACTACAAGGTCCAATTTCTCCTCTGCAATTTCAGGGCT
The DNA here is from genome assembly GCF_026170545.1 of Melanerpes formicivorus. Taxonomy (NCBI): domain Eukaryota; kingdom Metazoa; phylum Chordata; class Aves; order Piciformes; family Picidae; genus Melanerpes; species Melanerpes formicivorus. The sequence goes on along the minus strand of NW_027142396.1, from coordinate 3,534,169 downwards.
TTGCAAGAGTCTATGTTAGCCTACCACTGCACAGGGTCCTTACTTTTTCCTTTTTTCCTTCTTAAGATACAGTCCTACATACTGTGTGTATTCATACCTAAATCACAAGAGGACACAGTCTCAAGCTGTGCCAGGGGAGGTTTAGACTGGATGTTAGGAGGAGATTCTTCAAAGAGAGTGATTGCCCACTGGAACGGGCTGCCCGAGGAGGTGGTGGAGTCACCAGCACTGGAGGTGTTTAGGAGGAGACTTGATGGGGTGCTTGGTGCCATGGTTTAGTTGATTAGATGGTGTTAGATGATGGGATGGACATGATGATCTCAAAGGTCTCTTCCAACCTGGTTTATTCTATCCTATCCTATCCTATCCTATCCTATCCTATCCTATCCTATCCTATCCTATCCTATCCTATCCTATCCTATCCTATCCTATCCCCAAACTGGTTTTGGTGCCTCAAATATCCTCTCTGCTCTATCTTGCCAACCAGCTTCACTTCTCTGTTTTAGGTCTCTCTATGTATTCTGGGTAAATTTGCTTATGAGTGATTTAGGGAGAGAGTCTTGTATTTCAGGTGTAACAATGAGGTTGAAGAAATAGTAATTATGCAAATTATTCTATTATCTCGTATCACATAGAATCATAGAATCAATAAGGTTGGAAAAGACCTCAGAGATCATCAAGTCCAACTTATCACCCAAGACCTCATGACTACTAGACCATGGCTTCAAGTGCCATGTCCAGTCCCTTTTTGAACACCTCCAGGGATGGTGACTCCACCACCTCCCTGGGCAGCACATTCCAATGGCCAACAATTCTTTCTGTGAAGAACTTTCTCCTCAACTCAAGCCTAAAATCACACTGTAAATAAACATAGCTTTATTATATAAACATAGGAATAGAATAGAATAGAATAGAATAGAATAGAATAGAATAGAATAGAATAGAATAGAATAGAATAGAATAGAATAGAATAGAATAGTTGCATTTAAAAGTATTTGGACTAACCAAGCAATGGAAATGTCTCAAATTCTCTTTTCCTCCAGATTCATACTCAAGCAAAGGAATAGGAATAGTGGTTACTTTGTGTGAATCAGACATACCTGACAAATCTGAGTCACTCATCAAATTGCCTTTCCTTTGAAGGTTGACCACAACCAAGTGACACATATTTAAGCCACAGTTTGGACTTTATGATGGACTAAACCATACTTCTGATTCTCATTAAAACAAGACCCCTGACAGCATGATATGTGCTGTGTGGCTTCCTCAAAAAGGCTTGAGCCATACTTAATATTGAAACGAATATGCTGCCTTTCAACCAAACAGTTCCTATTGCAAAAATACAGGTACACCTAAATCTTTACAACAAAAAAGAGGAAAGTGGATAATGGAAAGAAATCATAAGCAAGGTCTGTATCAATTAAAAATGCTGGGAAAAAGTTTATGACAAGTTTGAACTTTCTCCTCTCTCAAAAAAGGCAAGGAAAGAAAATCAAAACACAGAAAAAAGTGAACCAGTGTTACAACAGATTCTTATATTCCCAGGAGTTCCCTCAGGAAAGGGGCATTTCAGTTTATTTATCATACATATCCTTCCCATAATTCAGCTATCAGGCAACAATATTCTATAATTTATTGTCAGTTAAATGAATGTCTGTAAATCTTTACTGCTGGTCTTACTATCATACCAGAAGCATCTATAGGTAACTCTTTTCAGTTTTACTCACAGAAGCTTTTAGAAATGGAAGCAAAAACTAGTAAATCAGTGTATCAGTGATATATATGATCCACAAATTAGCTATGAAAAGAACTAACAGAAGAAATAAAAGAGTAGTAAAAAAACCCACCTGGCCAAACCAGATTTGCATCTTGGTATGTAATTAACTTCATTAATTAACAGTATGCTTCTTAAACTGTACCATGTACATGAGTTATGTGAGGAAAAAAAAGTCCACTCAAACTGTCTGCATCTGATGCTACTATGGGAAAACAATCCTTCTTCCCAATTTATCAAACTAATTTAAACCACAAAAGGGATAAAAATGTGTCACCACAAAGCGATATAGAAATTAATCTGCTTGGGAGCTCAACATATTACACTGATCGCGAGCTGCCTGAATTCAAATACGCTTTCACATTATTTGCGACATATACTCCACATGTCTGGAGACGAAAACTACAATGAATGTCAGCTCTCCATCTCACAATATTAAGAGAAGTTTACTTATTGTTCTTTCTTCGAAGCACATTACCAATAGTAGAAGCATTGGCATATACAATTAAATCACATCTTGTAAAACTTGATCACGTCTGCAAATGCTAGGTGTGATTGCACTAAAGACTCCACTCTCCACTTTGTGGTGCTAGTGAGTCAGTGTTGACAATGAGTGTGCCTAAATATTTTGATTGAAAGTATCTTATCTGAAAAAAAAAAACAACAACAAACCACTGAAATCCACTGGAACAGACTATTTTTCTCTTTTCAGCTTCTCTCTGAACCAAATTAGAGCAGTATTTCAGTGTGGCAGCCCAGTATATTTACATACTTAATTTTAAATAATTTATACTACCTTTTACTGGTATAGTCTTAACTCTGGCTGGTATAGTAGAAATCTTATCAATTATTGATTGCAAAATAAATCATTGCTGTGCTCACCTATAGTACTATTGTTTTTTAAGCATTTTCAGTATTACAGTGTGTACTTTTGCTGTCACAGTAATCAGTGGCAAAATTCTATCTGATGGTAAAGGATGGAGATAATTCTCCATGTTTAAATGTAGCTATCCATCTCCCAGACTTTCCTTTCTAATGAACTGAAAGCATTTATTCCATGCAAATTACTCAAAGTTGTTTATTTGTCTGCAAATAAACAATGTGCAATTGGAAGTGAATTCCCATTTACGCTTTTGCAAAAAGGGTGGTATGGACAGAACAGAGATTCTGATATTTTTACTTAAAAATGGGGAGGGAGAAAGGAAATAGCTATGTGCCATTGGTTTAAGATCTGCCAACAGTCACTACTGGTTTAGCTCACAGGTCTCAGTTTCCTTCAGTTTCCTTCCTTCTCAGTTTCCTTCCTTCTCCTTCCTCGCCAGCATCAAGAATAGTGTGGTCAGCAGGAGCAGGGAAGTCATTGTGCCCCTGGACTCTGCACTGGTTAGGCCACAGCTTGAGGTACTGTGTCTTGAGTACAGTTCTGGGCCCCTCAGTTTAAGAAGGACATTGAGACACTTGAACGTGTCCAGAGAAGGGCAACAAGGCTGGTGAGAGGCCTTGAGCACAAGCCCTACGAGGAGAGGCTGAGGGAGCTGGGATTGTTTAGCCTGGAGAAGAGGAAGCTCAGGGGAGACCTTATTGCTCTCTACATCTACCTGAAGGGTGGTTGTAGGCAGGCAGGGGTTGGTCTCTTCTCCCAGGCAACCAGCACCAGATCAAGAGGACACAGTCTCAAGCTGTACCAGGGGAATTTTAGGCTCGAGGTGAGGAGAAAGTTCTTCACTGAGAGAGTCGTTTGCCATTGGAATGGGCTGACCAGGGAGGTGGTGAAATCACCATCCCTGGAGATGTTCAAGAGGGGATTGGATGTGGCACTTGGTGCCATGGTTTAGTCATGAGGTGTTGGGTGACAGGTTGGACTTGATGATCTTTGAGGTCTCTTCCAACCTTGTTGATTCTGTGATTCTTGTTATGTAACACAGCATCTTCCCTTTTAAAATTCAAATATGGTCTCTGTGCGATTTTCAGGTCTGTGGCATTTAGAAAGACTGACAAAACCTCAATACTTTTTGATTCTGCAGGTCAGTACTAATAATTGCCCTGATACATTAGAAATGTTAGCTGCATTGTTGTTAGTCTTGACAGATGCTATTTGCTCCACAGAAGGAAAGCAGCCCGTTTTCATCATAAAAGTGTGTCATACCAGGAAGGGCCTGTTAAACCCAATGAGAATTTGGTTTACAGTTCAGTAAGGTAGAAGTTAAGCCTTGGTTACACTGTAGCCAACTATGAAGTGATTTTATCATTTTAAATTCATGCCAGTCATACACAATAGAAAGTCTCCCAGAGTATTAGTATTTGCCTAATTCTGTTTTTTAACTACCTCTGTTTCCTTTATGTCATCAGGTGGGAAATCTATTGTCATTTTGCTTTTTGGTTCACTGGCTGGAAGCAGAGCACATGCATTAGAATCTACCACAAAATATCCACAGCTTCAGTTGTAAATTAGTATACTGAAAAAGAATACTTTCACCAAGCAGAATAAGGAGATCAAATATTAATCTACAAATGAACTTTTATTTCTTCACAGAGACTATACACTTTGTGTACGTGGATATTTAATGCTCTATTGCTTAGGTCTATCATCTATAACTTTGTATTATATCTTATTTTAAATTCTCTAAGTTAGACAGCAGAGACAACAATCTGGTCTCTTTGAGGTCCTTCAAAATCCCACTATGAATCAACTCTGTATCTTTTACAATGTTTGTTTTATGTTCTTACTGTATGATAAGTGGCTTTTCAGAGGTTTAGGAGCAATTCCCAGTGTATTTCAGAGAGTTTTTTTTAGACATTTGCTGTTTACTACAAGACAATAAACAATGGTCCCTGTTTGTGGACTCTCTCCCATAAAGTCCATAAACAGAAGAAGCTGCTGTATGAAATGCTTAAGAATAGTCACAAGCTTAAATCTAGTGTTCTCACTCACTGGTTAGGAGAAACAGATAAAAACACTGAAAGAACTTGTGATTCAAAATTAAGTCATGAATTAAATGTGCTTATAACTTTAGTTGTTTGGAGAATTACTTGACTTTCCACATCATATAGGCCAAAGGACAAAAAGTTTATCATGTAGGTGAAGGCTTAAATCTGACTGTGCCTTGGTGAGCATTTAGTAGGAAAACTCAACAGGTAGCTACTTGGTAAAGTTCTGCAAGAGAGTAAAATCAGGAGTACAAACCATAACACTGCAGAGACAATTTATGTCTGCTGAACAAGTGAATGCTATACTAACAAGACTACATACAGCCTTTAAAGAGCAGAGACAATGATCAGGAATACCACTTTCTCTTAGAGAAGAAAATAGCAAAGCAATTTAAAATGCACTTCTTCAGCAGTTTTCCGTATGATTATATCTTGCAATAAGAGCTCAATAATATCTGAATTCAGACATTTTGGTGACCTAATACATTTCATACAGCTTAGGTCCCTGACACCACATACTAGTAGTGATTTTATCTTTCTTTCGGTCATATGCGGTCTTCTCTTCTCCAATATGCAGGTTTTTGATAGACATTCATCACTGCAGCATGAGAACATCTAATATTACTGTAACAATCAGTACAGTATTTGAATGTTGTTCTGCTATCTGTGCTTAAAACAAGTAAGTGTGAGCTGCTTCATCTTAATAAATTAGAATAGAATAGAATAGAATAGAATAGAATAGAATAGAATAGAATAGAATAGAATAGAATAGAATAGAATAGAATAGAATAGAACAAAACAAATCAAACCAGGTTGGAAGAGATCTTCAAGATCATTGAGTCCAACCTATCATCCACCACCACCTAAACAACTAAACCATGCAACCAAGCGCCCTATCAAGTCTCCTCCTGAACACCTCCAATGATGGTGACTCTACCACTTCCCCAGGCAGCCCATTCCAATGAGCAATCACTCTCTCTGTGTAGAACTTCTTCCTAACCTCCAGCCTAAACCTTCCCTGGTGCAGCTTGAGACTGTGTCCTCTTGTTCTGGTACTGGCTGCCTGGGAGAAGAGACCAACATCCACCTGTCTACAACCTCCCTTAAGGTAGTTGTAGAGAGCAATAAGGTCGCCCCCAAGTCTCCTCCTCTCCAGGCTAAAAACCCAGCTCCCTCAGCCTCTCCTCATAGGGCTTGTGTTCCAAACCCCTCACCAACTTCGTTGCCCTTCTCTGGACATGCTCCAGCAAGTCAACATCCTTCCTAAACTGAGGGGCCCAGAACTGGACACAGTACTTGAGGTGTGGCCTAACCAGTGCAGTGTACAGGGGCAGAATGACCTCCCTGCTCCTGCTGGCCACATTGTTCCTGATGCAGGCCAGGATGCTATTGGCCCTCCTGGCTGCCTGGGCACACTGCAGGCTCATGTTCAGCCTACCATCAACCAGTACCCCCAGGTCCTTCTCTGCCTGGCAATAATTAAAGTTACCAACATATAAATTTTGCTATACATATCCATTAAGGCCAACCAAGTAAAGAGAAAAGCCTTGCACCAAAAGAAGCAGCTTGCTGAGGTATAAAATGGTCACTGTTTCTCATGGGATTTCATTCTACTGTATTGAGTCACTCCACTGAAGGTGTCAGCTCTTTGTCCAGATAAACTATATGGCAGACTGCTCTGCTGGGACAAAAAAAAAACCCAAAACTGTTAGTCCCAGTCTTCATGAAGGATTCAGTCTCTTTGGTAATCCTGAATCATTAAGCACCTTCAGATAAGGGTGAGATACTGAATTTGACTGATCCACCATGAGACAGGCTTTGTGCTCTCACACATCAGATGGCAGGCACTGCAGCACCCTGTCAGCTGGAGTTTCCCACGCAGTGAGGGTGTATATGGCCTTGCCATTACAGAAATTGAGGTATAACCGATGCTGGGCAATCATTCAGCATAACATAATGTCATGTTCTTATGTCCCAGAGAATGTTTCCATATCCTTAATTTAGGGTGTAAATTAAGTAACCAATTAAAAAGTAAATTTCACTTCTTTGGCAAAATTTTAAACAGCAATCCTCCTAAAAGCATTTAATTTAGGCTTGACAGGAGTTGCAACACATTAAACAGGAACTAGTTGTTAAGAGATACAGAATAATAAAAGTCAATTATTTCCTACATCTGAATATATTTAAAACAACTGTCCTATTTTAGTAATACAACTGACTCATTAGATCAAAATTAAACACCTGTTGTGTAAACCAAATCTTAACTTAAATATTACCCATCTTAATACAGCACATTTGCCTTTACATACTACAGTGGACACATTTAGTGTAACGGGCAAATGGCAGAAGTTAGCCAATTACATCCCTAATGATTGTGCACATATAAATACAAACTGCCTGCAACATGTATTTTGTAGTGATTTATTTGCAATTCAGATGTTATCTCCAGATGCATGTAAAGACATTAAGTTTGCCAACAGTTTAAGATATGATAATAAAAGAGAAAAACTGTAGCAATTCATTCATGTTAATTTATTGACATCGTAAATTCTTCAGGGCAGTATCCATGAAGACAAATTCCTGTATAAAACTATAAACTGTTTTGGTACCTAACATGTAAAACTTAACAGCAGAAATATTACCTAGGATTTATATTTGCATGGATTTTTTTTCCCTGACTCTCTTTGGGTTTTTTTACATAGCCAATCTAACAATATGTACTTTATTTGTTTATTTATTTTCCACTTATATTTTCAAGACTTTCAGACTACCAAGTGATTTTATGTACTCACCTAGGAGATGCCTTGAAAGATCTAATTTCCAGGATATGGACACTATGCCACTAAAAACTAAACTAAACTAAGCTAAACTAAATCAAGCCTCTTTAAAACATCTTTCATAGGGACAAATAAATTCACTAAGCATTTTTGGTGGTCTCAAAAATACAGTGCTTCATAGTTTATTGTTTATTAAAAGTTTTCTTGCTCTGCAGCAGGTTATAGAATTTTGTAAATGTTAATTTTGCACCTTGGTTATTACATTGGGTCCTGGGGTCTTTATAGCAGTGCGTTCTGACTAATGACTTGTGACAAGGCTGTAAGACAACAGTTTGCCTGCAGAAAGTGGGATGCGTAGCAGCACCATCCCAGGAGCAAATGGAGAAGTGAATTATGACTTTTAAAAACATGATTTCCTCTCTTGCTTGCCCCTGGCTGTAAGTGGGGCACAAACTCCTACTTCTCTGTGCTAGTAGCCAACTGTCAGGTCAGCTTATCTCAGATGGCCAGTGTGTTGAGGGGATGAAGCCAAAGCACTGTATGCCCTTGAGTGCTGGCTGCCAACGCCCCATCAAGACAGAGATCAGTGGCCCCTCGCAGGCAGCTGTCATCACTCCACAGCTTTCACTGTGACCAGCAGTCCCACTAGCTCATGCCAGGAAGCAAGCCCTCAAGGCTGCCTTAGATTTTTGCACACTAGGGATAAGAGCATTTCACAACCCTATTTGGCAATTATGCCACTGAAACCAGTATTGAAGCCTCAATTTGGTAGGCAAACAAAGCAAAGCAATCATCTGATCAGGCAAAGAACCCCATCATGTAATTTCTGTGAGCGCTTGCACATTCATCAGAGGTTTGGCCCTCCCTGGATCCTCACTCACCATCAGAAAAGGAAAGGGAGCTTCATACAAATAAATGGGTTGTGTAGCAACTACAGATGTGTCAAACTTTTAAAACCTCATGCTCTAGACACCCTTGCCTTGCTGCTAATTGGTATGTTTTTCTTTAAAAAGTGAAGATTCTAACCTTTTACTTGACAGATATGTGGGTAAAATGACACATAACATTTTGAAAGCTTATCTATAGCCTTGCTGTTTACGAGTCTTGTTTACGTTGGAGCTCACACAGGAGTACACAAACGAAAAGGGTTAGCAGAAACAAAACTGAATGGTTGGTTTCAAACAGATGTGTAAACTAGTGAAGAAAGGTTTTCACCTACAGAAAGTCTGAAGATGTTGCTCCCTTTTAAAAGGCAACCGTATAAATATGACACTTGACTCAACAGACTTGCTTTTATTATCATTATTTATTCCTAGACACAACCAGAGTGTAGTGTAGAGTTTCATTACCTGAGGTCTGTCTTTCCTCTTTTCTTTTCTTTTCTTTTCTTTTCTTTTCTTTTCTTTTCTTTTCTTTTCTTTTCTTTTCTTTTCTTTTCTTTTCTTTTCTTTTCTTTTCTTTTCTTTTCTTTTCTTTTCTTTTCTTTTCTTTTCTTTTCTTTTCTTTTCTTTTCCTTTTCTTTTCTCTTTTCTTTTCTTTTTTCTTTTCTTTTCTTTTCTTTTCTTTTCTTTTCTTTTCTTTTCTTTTCTTTTCTTTTCTTTTCTTTTCTTTTCTTTTCTTTTCTTTTCTTTTCTTTTCTTTTCTTTTCTCTTCTTTTCTTTTCTCTTTTTTCTTTTCTTTTCCTTTTCTTTTTTCTTTTCTCTTTTCTTTTCTTTTCTTTTCTTTTCTTTTCTTTTCTTTTCTTTTCTTTTCTTTTCTTTTCTTTTCTTTTCTTTTCTTTTCTTTTCTTTTCTTTTCTTTTCTCTTCTTTTCTCTTCTTTTCTTTTCTCTTTTCTTTTCTCTTTTCTTTTCTCTTTTCTTTTCTTTTCTTTTTTCTTTTTTCTCTTTTCTTTCCTTTTCTTTTTTCTTTTTTCTCTTTTCTTTCCCTTCTTCTTTTATGTTCTTTTCTATTTTCTGTCTTTTCCTCTCTACTTTCTTTTTTTTTCTCATTTTTACTTTTCTATTTCATTTTTCCCCTTTCCTTTTCCTTTTTTAGCATCCTTTCCAATTTTTTTTTTTCTTCTTTTCCATCCCATTCCTTTCTCTCTCCTTTCTTATGAAATTGCAACTAGGATAGAATAAATGGGATTCTATTTCTTAGTCAGATTTAGCAACAGAACTGTTTACAGCATTGCAATCAGTCATGTTTAAAGTAGATCTACTAACTGCATGACTGAATGGGGAAACACTTTAGAAACAAAAGGGTTGCATAACAGGCAAATTTAGCTTGTAGAATCTTGGTATGCATTGTTTAAGAAGTTCTGTAAACCCTAGGGACGGTGCAATTTTGTCAGTGGGTGCAAAATGCTAACTTAAGAGAAATAAAATGACAAAATTATGGAAATAACTGACAATGAGAAAGCTGGCTTAATTCCTTTGTTGTTGTTGTTGTTGGTTGTTTTGTTTCCAGTAGTAACTTATCTCCTGCAAATTTATACACAAAAAAGACTTAGTGTTTATTGCTCAGGCCTATTCTCTTCAAGAAACTAAGCACTGCACTTTGACATAAAATGTTTCAAAGACTATCACACCTGGGGAACAACTGCAAGAAAAGAGGCAGAGGTGAATGTCTGTGTTCAGGAATAGGTAGTATTTTACACCTAAATTACTTTGGAGCCTTCCTCAATCCTGTTTCCTGCCAACATATGGAGGTGGTGCACTAGCTCTGAATTTCCACAAAGACACTGGTCTTGATTTCACAAGCAAGTTGCTGATCTGTCTGAAGCTAAAGCCTTCAACTTCTAAACAGTGCTTTGAGAGGAAGAAGTGGTGCATTGAACTCTAATGCAATTCCTTGGCTACTGACAATAAACATTAGCTCTGAAGGATTGTAATACTGAACTACTAGAAGAGGGGGAATAATAAAAACCTCTCGTTCCCTAAGAAGCAATAATTGGATGCTTAAAAATTGGGAAAATGTTTTGAGTAAGTGACTCAAACCTACTGCAGCTTGAAGGTGTGAAATGTGCAAAGCCTGCAACGTTCAAGTTAAAAAAAAGCCCAACCTTTTTGGTTCTGCTACTAGTCAGAAATTCAATTTGACTCAACAACAACATCAGTCTGCTTTCAATAATATTGTAAATTAGAAGGTGCAGGCTTTTTCTTCTTGAAGGACATCCAGTGACACACTATACTGAAATTTCAGTGTATTACAAATTAATAATTTGATTAATACAGTATCTTAATAAGAAATATCCATTAGCTTCCTCAGACTCTGATGGGCCAGTAATCTTGATTGTTTAGTCTCTTTGTTTGGTTTTCTTTTTAATGAGGAGCAGGAAACAGATTAACTGCATACCTAACCTCACTGAACATAACCTTAGTTTACTTGGTAGACCATCTTTTTTGCAGTTCCATGCAGCACATGCTTTTACCCTTAGACTGCTCTCATTAAATACATTTGTCAAGCCTTTCATCAGGGCTCCTTTTTCTTTGACTTTCCCGACCTTTCATATCATCAGATATGTTCTTCTTGAAATGTTACTTGAATTTTGGCTTCTCCAACTCTGTACTCTACCAGCACTCAACCCAGTACTTCTACCTACACAATATATGTCACTTAGCTGGGTCTTTGAGCTGGATTTGCTTCGACCTTTTCCTTAAATTGTGCACTACCACTGTAGTGAATGGTGCTTATGGCCAGGATTGTGCCCCAAGTATTTTCAGAACACGCTTCTGTGTGTGTATCTCAAACACCCTTCATCACAGCCACACTCCCAGAAATGTTTAAACCCCCAAAGATCATATTATACTCCAAAACATTCAAATTGAGACTAGAAAAGGTGTAGATAAACATTCTCTGGCTCATGATGCTGAGGGACAGCAGGTCTGCCTGGCTGTGTGCAGTTTCAATCCAGGCAGCTCCCCAGGTTTGCAGAGTATCACACGCAGTAACCTCCCCAAGTTCAAGAGAACGTTTTCTTTCCTTCCCATTTGAGACCTGAGTAGCAGCTCTGTTCCCTGCTTTCCTCAGCACTTTCAGGAATTTCTGCTCACTCTTGTCTTTTTGTTTCCACCTCCTCTTTCTCCTTTTTTATCCTGCAATTCTGTAAGTTTCTTCACTTCTCAGGGAAAGCACCATCTCACCCCTTTCAAGGGTGAAGCCAAACCCAGAGCAGGAAAAGACAACCACCTGTCCTGCCACATCGCCTTTAAAAGACATTTGGGACAATAAGCTATAATAACTCCAGACAAACTAAACACAATCTACCAAGCTAAGCATATATATAAATAAATAAATAAAACGTAAATTAAAAATATTTAATTCATTATAATAATAAAGAGTGCACATGGTCTAATCTTTAACACACTTGTAACAATTCAAAGAAAATAGATTTTCATCAGTAAAACTCTTATTCAGTGAAACAAAACATATTGTTGACTTCTGTAGAATTCAACACAATTTACCACGAAAGCAAAAGTGGTTCAGGTTTAAGAAAAATCCATAAACTATTTGCTTGAGAAAAGAAAAATTCTCTAAATGCTTCTGAAAATGCATATATTTTCTATCCTACGTTACAAAATCTATTATCTATATTTAGACAGTATATTTCTATCTCACTGGCAGTATCAGTGCATGCATTATGACAACATGTCAAATCAGATGATAAGATCATACTACTGTGCCATATTGTATGCCCAGGATCAGCATAATGCTATGAAGAAAAAAAGGCTAATGTTTTAATTTTGTACTGTTCTAGGCTTTGTAAAAAGTAAGCAAAATATGTAAGTAAACAAACAGGTCACTTCACCATTACTTGACTGTCTCTCTGGTTTTCTGCCTAGAGAATTTCAATTAAATTTGCAAGAGGGATAGACAGTTCAAAGATGGTCACAGCTTAAAGTTCATTCCAGTTGGTGAGTATCTATGGGAGATAAATTCACACCCTGAGAGAAGGAAAAGTAGCTGTTGTACCTTTCCAGGCAGTTGCTGCCTGGCCTAGCAGCATGTTCCTCTCAGCCAGCCACTCATATCTGCAGGATAACCATCACTGAACACACAAGAGGACACTGGTAGTAGTGGCAGTGGGAATACTGAAAGACACACTTGTAGGAAATAATTTTTCATTAGTTTGATTGCTCTTAAATAAATTGCTTTGGGTTTTTTTGGGGTTTTTTAATCATTAAGAAAACTTCTACTTAGTCTGTTAGAACATGGTGTGTTTGAGCTGTGTGTTGTTTTCGCTGTAATAAAAGAAAAACTGTTTCTGTATTCTGTGCTAAATAGTCACTATGACATGCCTGAAAAGAAGCATGAGAATCCAAGTCCCAAGCCACTTATTTGTGGCCTAACAAGTCACCCTTTCTGTTAGCCTAATGAATCTTTGTGTGTTTGTTTCTTTGTCTCCAAAATGACACAGATACCACCCTATATGTAATACTTTCCAGCTAAATTGAAGTAGGTCTCAGCTGTTTCAGTAACAATCTCAGGCTTATCTCCTGCTTGCTAATTTCCTTTGCCTGAAGTCTTTTTCAATAGCCTTATGCCGCATTTCAGCACCCTTTTCTGTATTTCTCTTAGCTACCACCCCCTCCATTAGTCCACTAACATCACTTGCAGACACCTTCTCTTGCCATTAGTGCACTGTTACTCCTTGTTCCCTTTCTCAGCAACTATCCTTTTCACCATGCCTTGCTGGTGTGGATTCACATTTAAATTTCCATAGAACTTTTTACATATCGAGTGACTAAAGTAAATTTATCTGTTTTCTCTTCAACTTCAAATAAACACTAATAAATGGAAGAAATATCCTTTTAAATCTCTGCAACTTGTAATACTTTGCTATTATGGGATCAAATGAAATCAGTGGAAATGTTTCTGGACAGTTCTTCTCTTACATTTCCCTAGATGCCATACAAGTTCTATTTTTAATTATAATTTTAATTACTTTTTCCTAGTACTAAATATAAAGCTTGCCACCTCATACTTCTTTGATCATGCTTTTTAGTAGTTTTAAAAGACAAATAGATTTTGTACCTTTTAATCCTCACACACAGGAACCTATCCTAATGACTGAATATTTTTAACAGTTCATTTACTTCCTTTTCAGATTCTGTAGGAAGGCTGATGACTACCATTTAGTTAGATGCTTTAAGAATCTCCCTGTTGACACCTCAGTACACACCCACTTCACATCTCTGTTACTAAAAAAAAAAGTGGACCTGAGGAAATGTCTTCATTTGGTATGGGTACCAGAGCACAGATTTATTTTATCTGCAACACTTTTTCTTTTACAGCTGGCCGTGGGAGAACTATATTATAACAGCTGGCCAACTAATAGGCTAGCCAGTTCTGTCATAGATTCCTCATATTAGGAAAGCATATGCCTAGGGTTTTTTTTTAACAGGTAGCTCATCCTCTTAAATGGATTCTTTGTTCCTCAAATTTCCTTCTTGCTTTTTCTGATTTTATGTCTTCCTGTCAATTTCAAGATGATTACACTTGGGCTTTCCCAATGACACATTTTAGGCTCAAGTAAATATCGAACCTTTAAATTTAAATGTAAGTATTTCCCTTGTCTTGCCATCCTATTTTATTTGTTTAGGCATGTTTGTTCTGAGATTTTTGTGCTATACTTAAACACCCTACACACTGAGACTGAATATTGCCATTTCAACACTTCTAATTGAGGATTTTTGTTTTCTTTAAAGTAGAATTATTTGCTTGTTTTTTTTTTCTGAGGACAGAAAGATAGATTATTAGATTTCATTATGAACACTTCCCCTCACAAATCTCCATAGAGTTGTATTACATTCCTGATTAATCACCACCTCCTAAAAAGCTGGGTTTGAGTTGCATCTTGTTACCACCTGCTCTTGGGATTGATGTCATCCTACAATTTTCCACAAACAAACATTTCAAGTCTATTTTCTAATTCATAATTTAACCCCTCCATATATAGGTTAGTGTTATAACGTTACATTTGACTTTGCTCCTTTGTTGAGCTTCTCCTCTTCAGTATTTAATGTTTTTCTTGCTCCATCACATAATGTAACCCTATGTTTATTCTTATTATTATCAACATTTTGTCCATGTATTAGCCTCCTCACAGTAGCTTTTTCATCAAGCTGTTGATAAGCATTTTAAAGTTTTATTTTTGTTTTATTGTTTATCAATAAATATATCCTATATATTTGATACACAGTGACAGGGCACAGCATATAATTGACACTCATTGGCATTACCTTAGTACATTTTACTTCTGACACTCCTGTGTTGAAAAATACTGCAAATTCCTGACGAATATATAGGAAATTGTGATGCTAGTCAAAGCTAGCAAATATGTAGTGTGCTACAAATTTGACAGAAAAAGTATTTTTGATATACTGCAAAATTATCGAACAAATAAAATATTCAAGACTTGCACAGGTGGATTAAAATCAATAAATGCCATTTTGTTGTTATAAACTGTCTGATGTAACAAACATCAGCCTGGCAGAAGCACATACTCACATGCAGATAAATTTTTTTATCTGGCTTCTTAAAGTTAGGCACCTAAGTCCCTACTGGGCTTAAAACACACAGCTTTTAAACATGTCAAGATTATATGATTTCCAATAAACCATTAGAAATTGCTTGTAATCAGCCATGCCTGAAAATGAATATTAAGGAATAGCTCTGTTGAAGCCAGCACTAAAAAAACACAGTGACTTGCAGAGCAAGGGGTAAGTGTTTCATTTATGATTGTCACCTGGTAGTCAGCCATAGATCTGGGGATCTAGAGCTAGTGATTCTGATTTTATTTTTCCTCTAAGCATTCCATTCATGCCATTGGTAGCAATGGAATATTGTAAGCTGCAAATGTTTGATAAAAGAAAAACAAAAAGCAAGCAGATTTTACAAGCAAATACTCCAGTTACTTGGATAAAGGTTTATATAGTGTTGTCCTTATTCCAGAGTCCTGAGTACATGTTTTACAAACTGCAGAGTGCCCTCAAATGTATTGCCTTCATTGTGGAGTACTTATTGTGTAATGCTGAGTCATATAAAAGAGAAAGGCATTCACTAGGCTAGAGGGGAAAAAAAAATGGAGACACTAGCCTCCTCAAAAAGAAAAAAAAAATAGAAAGAAAGAAAGAAAAATAAAAGGAAAAAAAGTTAAAATCGTCTTAGGTTTTGTGGCTTTTCTTTTTTTTTTAAAACACGAGTAAACCATAAGCAACATTGTCAAAAATATGTTACACAGCATATGCCACTGTAATAGTGAAATTACCGGGTTGTCCTGCTGGTGCTCTTCTGCACCCTTAAGAAAGGAAACTTGAGCGACGGTGCGTATGCAGAGACAAACGGGGAGTATATACCCCACATGCAGAAGTACCTTGCGCACGCTAGAGGGAGCCAGCACATAATTGCAGTGTCCCTTTTCCCACCCCACCCCACCTCCTCTTTGCAGAAGTCAGCACAGAAAAGCCCTGGACATCCTGCAGGTCTGAGACAGGCTACGGCGTAAGGAGAGGAACGCGCGGGACTGAAGTTACAGTGAAACTAGGTGTCCTGATAGCTCAGGGGCTTGTTCTGGTGTTTGTTCCATTTTTAAGATCGTGGGGACTTCTCCAAATAAGTGACTTAGCTGAATACGACGATTTTTATCAGCCAATCTGAAGCCCTCATTCAGAAAGCAAAGCCCATTTTGTAAACATATCCTTTACTTCGTCTGTCACGCTCACACTGAAAGTTGTCACGTTTCAGAGTAGTGATTTTACGCTGCCACTAATGTATGTACAGTTTATATGTTTCATTTTAACACAGCATTAGTTTTACAATGGCTACTAGCAGACTCGTTCTGCATGGCAAACTATCTGTTTCAAAGCTACAAAGGGGTCCTCAGGACGGAAAGATGGGTCCAGAAAGAAGAGTTATTTGAATTTATAAATTTGTACGACTTTCTTTAAGTCAAATGATATTTATGGACATAATAGCTTAGAAAGGGCTGAAGGTTATCCTATTGAGCGAGGCGAAAAAGCTGCTTCCTTAACTGAACCTTTTAACAGCCCCTCCTCAAATAATCGTCAGGAGCGTCTTATAATTGCTCCAAAGTTGATTTTTTTTTCGCTGTTTTTTTTTTTTTTTTTTCCTTTTTTATTTTTCTTTCCCCCCTAAATGATTCATGCTACTTACACGCTCGTCACTCACAGCTCACAAATGGCAGCTTCATTTCGGTACGCACGGGTCGGCTTCGGCATTCCCAGCACTCACCTTTCCAGCCTTCGTCCTCTCCCCGCGCCCGCCGCCCCCGGCCGAAAGCCTCCCGCCGCGGCGGGGGGGGGGCGGAGGAGGGCGCCGCGCCGGGAGGAGAGGGAAGGGGAGAGAAGCGCAAGGCGAGGCGCTGCTGCAGCCGCGAGCCCCGCACCGCGGGGCTGCCGCAGGGTCCGCCGCTGCGCCCGCCCCGGTTCCCCCGCATCGCGGCCCCGCGGGCAGGGGGGATGCTACTGCACCTCGAAGAGGGCGAGACCCGCCCGGGGAGGCTCTCGCAAGGCCGGGGCGCGGGTGCCGGGGAGGCGTGTCCCCATCCACATGTGTCCCCTCTGCCATACCTCCCTGAGGCGGCGGGAGGGGTACGCTGGGCCCCCGGGGGACTTGGGGATCGTACCGCGGAGTCAGGTCCTCTCCCTCCCCATGTTTTGAGGGAGAGGGGGAGTGTCGCATGCCCCTGTCTTCCCCACCCCTCATCATGGAAGACCTGTTAATATGTTTAAAAAATAAATGTACAAAGGGAAGGGTATGTGATAAATAAATATGTAACGCATGAACGGGATGGGGGGAAGGCCAGGGGCGCGGCGCTGCGATGCACGGCGACGAGACACCGCAAACCAGCCGTCCGTCCGCCCGCCCGCCCGAACCCTTCGCACGTTGCGCGTCTACCACCGAACCGATCTAATCAATGACACCCAGAGCCCGCCGCAGCCCCGCCCTCTCTGCCCGCCCGCCTCCTCCCATTGGCGGGTCGGCGTCGGGGCCGGTCGCAACCGCTGCCGACGATTGGCTGGCGGGGAATCCGTATCAATGTTTAAGCCGCGGCGTGAGGTGAATAGAGGCAGTCGGCGAGCGGCGCTGGGTGAGCGCGGCGCGGCAGCCCCGCGAGTGCTGCAGTGAGGGAGGCGAGGCGGAGAGGAGGGGGGGAGAGAGGCAAAGAGCGGCTCCAACTGTTGAATTTTCACTGAATTCTCTACTTACCTGCGGGCGGCTGGTGAAATGGATCTGTTTTATCGGGGATCGGCGTTCATTTCGCGTGCTGTCTGGCTAAGACTGGAGACCGTCTGTTTGCAAGGGGCCACCCATCAATGAGGCAGAGAAGAAATTTTTTTTTTTGCTTTTGCTTTTGAAAGCCCCTCTACCACAGGTTGCAGAATTAACTGTGTACGTTGGGTCCGGACTCAAAATAAAGGAGAAAAAACAGTGCAGAACTGAGACTTGGAACTAGATCTGTGAGATATGTATTGGGAACCTATGTTTTTGTTGGTTTTGTTGGTTTTTTTGTTTTTTCTTTTAATATGAAAGATTTCTGATTTATTTCACACATAACACTGAGGAAAGGTGGTTAAAAACACTCAGCAAAGCAGGAGACAGACGCGCCTCTGTGCCAGTGAGTGGATAACAGCCTTGTTTTCCTGATCCTCAGTCTCCCGGAGAAAGAGGTATAGTAAAAGTGTAGCTGGATCAGCCACCCCCCACCCCCACCCTCTCTTATATTTTTTTTTTTTTTTTCTCTCCCCCTCCCCCCCTTCAGGATACAAATCTGATTAATTTTTTTCCCCCTGTCTGTAGAGTAAGTCAGAGAAGCGTTAGGAAGGAGCTGCAACTAATGTCTGTGAAGGAAGGAACATGAGGCGATAGTGAATGTGATTTGTTCCGCTGGATCTGACTCATCCAGCAGATTGAAACACTTGCATTTCTGGATGTGCCATTCATTTATTTCTGGTTGTTGAAAAAACCTGAAATAAAATTTAGTTACCTTTCCCCAATTTTTACCCATACACTGTATTGCTGGAAAATGTATATCAAAGAGAGGGAACGCATCTGACTTTGCTGCCGCTCTTCTCCCCTGTACCAAGATGCCCAGAGAGACTGGTAAAGCTTGAAAAGACTGCAAAAAATGCATCGCACCAATCGCTTTACTGCATATGTTTTGATATAAGTGAATTAGTCGATTAAAAGATTTCCCACTTTTTTCATAGCCAGGATTGTTTTTCCTCTTCTCCCCTCCCCTAAATGAAGAGGACTGGGCGGCAGTGTCATTGGAAGGAGATGCTGAATAGAAAGAAAAGAGAGGCACTTGATAGCGCAGCCCTGTGAATACAGAGACTGTTTCCCTTTTAGCGAGAGACTAAGAGAGAGAGAGTGTGTGTGTGGTGGCTTTTCTTTTTCTCCCCCCCCCCCTTCCACCCTGCCAGCCCTCCCTTCTCTCTCTCTTGCTCTCTTTTTTCTTAATCTATGCGTCCAGCCATGGGTTGCCTGTTGATTTCCTCTCGCCTGGAGAGAAAAGCAAACTGGAATTAAACTGCATCGAGAAAAGTGCAGCTCCTTAGACACGCATATGCACACACACATAGATAAACGGAGAGAAAGGATGTGGTGGTGGCGGCGGCTACTGGCCTGTCTTAAGGAAACCCAAGTGTGCATCTGATTGAGTACAGCCTCTGATTTCTCTCAAAAGAAATTACTGCTAATGATGACAGTTAAATGGTGGGTTTCTTAATTCACCCCCCCCCACCCCCACCCCCCCAAAAACAAAAAAAAAGACGAGTGGGAGGCTGGTAGTAGAGGGAGAGAAAGGAAACTACACATCCGGACACTAGTGTTTGCTGGGTTTTTTGGTGTGCTTTGCCTTCCCCTCTTGCCCTGCAATCCCCGTTCCCTTTCCTGATTCAGGAAGGAAACAGTGAGGGTGTACGAGACAGAGAGGAGGGGAAATACCGATGGCAGCGAGATGCAGCTCTCCGCCGCAAGCAATGCAAGATTAGATCTCTAAATGCAGCAAAACACTCCCTGAAAACCAACGACCCCGCGGTGCAATCAGACCTTTCACTGCCTCTCACTGCACGCGAAGAGGGCTTCAGCAACAAGCCGAGACTTTTTTTTTCCCCTTCTGTCTCTCTCGTACCCTTCCACTCCATCAATCGCCTCACAAGCGATGAGTAGCTAACAAGCTTTTCTACCCCTGCTTACAGACCTGTGACCACCCTCTTTTCCTATGTATATATAAATACACATATTTTTTAAAAACCTTTTTGATAATTTTTAGAAAAAAACAAACAGCCACTGCCGCCGATTTTTTATTATTATTATTATTTTTATTATCCTTTGTACATCTGCGGGGATTCAAGGACCGGGAACGCTTCGCCTGCCCGGAGGAGAGGATCTTTTGCAAATTTTCTGATTTTTGAAACCCTCCCACTGCCGAAGTTGGACAGCCGAAGTAACTGCGAGGGGACTGCAAGCCCGGCAGGCGCTTGTTAAAACGCTGCCAAAGCTACTCCCCCCACTCCCCTCCCGACCCCCCCGATCGCTCCCTCCCTCTGAGCTACATGGTCTATTTGCTGCCTCTCATCCTGTGTCTCTGCAGATGTTTTAAAGCAACAGGTTCAGGAACTTAAAATACAGGGGTGGGGAGAGAGAAGAAGAAAAAAAAAAAAAACCAACGGAGAAAAGAGAGAGCCGACAGGGGAGGAGGAGGAGGAGGAGGGAGAAGAACAAACCCAGAGCAGGAGGCAGAGAAGACGGGGACAACCCTGGTCGACGCCGCAGCTGCTGCCACCCCCACCCCTGCTCGGGGATGTACCTTTCCATTTGTTGCTTCTTCCTCTGTTGGGCTCCCGCCCTGTCGCTGAAGAACCTGAATTACTCGGTGCCGGAGGAGCAGGGAGCAGGCACGGTGATCGGGAACATCGGCCGCGATGCGCGCTTGGCGGCGGGTACGGCGGGAGGCGGGGTGCTGCCCGCGGAGCGCGGCTCTCCCGGCGGCAGCCCCGGCCGCGGCCCCAAGTCCACCTTCCGGGTGCTGGAGAACTCAGCCCCACACCTCCTGGACGTGGACGGAGAGAGCGGGCTGCTCTACACCAAGCAGCGCATCGACCGGGAGGCGCTGTGCCGGCGCAGCGCCAAGTGCCAGCTGTCCCTCGAGGTGTTTGCCAACGACCAGGAGATCTGCATGATCAAAGTGGAGATCCAGGACCTGAACGACAACGCACCAGCGTTCCCCTCTGACCAAGTGGACATGGACATCTCAGAAAATGCTGCACCGGGCACCCGCTTCCCCCTCACCAGCGCCCACGATCCAGATGCTGGGGACAACGGGCTGCGCACCTACCTGCTCACCCGTGATGACTACGGCCTCTTCTCCCTTGATGTGAAGTCTCGTGGTGATGGCACAAAGTTTCCAGAGCTGGTCATCCAGAAACCATTAGACCGTGAGGAGCAGAGTCATCACACCCTGGTACTGACAGCTCTGGATGGTGGTGACCCACCACGCTCAGGCACAGTGCAAATCAATGTGCGCCTCATTGACTCCAATGACAACAGCCCCATCTTTGAGGCAGCCTCCTATGTGGTAGAGCTGCCAGAAAATGCACCACTGGGCACTGCTGTCATCGATCTTAATGCCACTGATGCCGATGAGGGTACCAATGGAGAGGTGCTCTACTCCTTCAGTGGCTATGCACCTGAGCGTGTCCGTGACCTGTTTAGCATTGATCCTCAGAGTGGCCTCATCCGTGTCAAGGGGAACTTGGACTATGAGGAGAGTGGCCTCATTGAGATTGATGTCCAGGCTCGAGACCTGGGCCCTAATCCTATTCCTGCTCATTGCAAGGTCACTGTTCGCCTCATCGACCGCAATGACAATGCACCCACCATTGGTTTTGTCTCCGTTCGCCAGGGAGCACTGAGTGAAGCTGCCCCACCAGGCACTGTCATTGCCCTGGTGCGGGTCACCGACCGTGACTCAGGCAAGAATGGGCAGCTCCAGTGCCGGGTGCTGGGTGGTGGTGGTGGGCCCGGAGCAGTCCCTTTCACCCTGGAGGAAAACTATGACAACTTCTACACTGTAGTCACTGACCGGCCCCTGGACCGCGAGGCACAGGATGAATACAATGTGACCATTGTGGCACGTGATGGGGGCAACCCCCCGCTCAACTCCACCAAATCGTTTTCTGTCCGTATTCTTGATGAAAATGACAATCCACCCCGCTTCAGCAAGAACCTTTATGTGTTACAGGTGCCCGAGAACAACATCCCTGGAGAGTATCTAGGCTCCGTCTTGGCCCAGGACCCTGACCTGGGCCAAAATGGGACAGTCTCCTACTCCATTTTGCCCAGCCATGTGGGTGATGTCTCCATTTACACATATGTCTCCGTCAACCCCACCAATGGTGCTATCTATGCCCTGAGGAGCTTCAACTATGAGCAGACAAAGCACTTTGAGTTTCGTGTTCTGGCCAAAGACTCGGGTTCACCCCACCGTGAAAGCAATGCCACGGTGCGCGTCACTGTGCTTGATGTCAATGACAATGCACCCCTCATAGTCCTGCCCGCTCTCATCAATGACACTGCGGAGCTGCAGGTGCCACGCAATGCTGGGGTGGGCTACCCTGTGGGCACTGTACGTGCCCTGGACAGTGACTTTGGGGAGAGTGGTCGCCTCACATATGAAATTGTGGAAGGCAACGAGGAGCACCTCTTTGAGATGGACCCCACTAGTGGTGAGATACGCACCTTACACCCCTATTGGGAAGAGCTCAGCCCTGTGGCTGAGCTGGTGGTGAAAGTCAGTGACCACGGCAAGCCCAGCCTCTCAGCAGTGGCCAAGCTCATTGTCAGGGCCTTGGCAGGGCCCCTTCCTGAGGCTGGGGAGCCACAGGTGAATGGCGAGCAGCATCGGCGACCACACTGGGACTTGTCACTGCCCCTGATCGTGACACTGAGTACTGTCTCCATCATCTTGCTGGCTGCCATGATCACTATTGCAGTGAAGTGCAAGCGAGAGAACAAGGAGATCCGCACCTATAATTGTCGCATTGCCGAGTATAGCCACCCTCAGCTGGGAGGAGGGGGAGGCAGTGGCGGGGGAGGAGGAGGCAGTGGCAGTGGAGGGAGCAAGGGCAAGAAGAAGAAGATCAGCAAGAATGACATTATGCTGGTGCCCAGTGAGGGTGAGGACAGCCGGGGCCCCCTCAATGTCATGAACGTGGTGAGCAGCCCATCCCTGGCCACCTCACCCATGTACTTTGACTACCAGACCCGCCTGCCCCTCAGCTCTCCCAGGTCAGAGGTGATGTACCTGAAGCCCGCCTCCAACAACCTGACTGTACCCCAGGGACATGTGGGTTGCCACACCAGCTTCACAGGGCAAGGGACTAACGCCACCGAGGCTCCCCCGAGCCGGATGTCCATAATTCAGGTAGGAGACTTTTAGAAATACCCTGAACCTCACTTTAGACACTGGTTTAACTCTACCTTTTGTCTGCAGTGAAATCTACTGTAAGGCATCACTGAAGGGACCAACATAACTCACTAAAGAGAGGTGGACTTAGGCAAAGTGGGACCAGACTGCATCTGGTGGGTCAGGTTCTGCTGTAACACTGGTGTTTCCTGTGTGATTCAAACGTAAATGCCCACTGAAACAGAGTGAGTTATGGCAGTGCAAATGAGGTGCATGCAACAGTGCAGGCAGGCATTTAGTATATCTGGGGCACACTGGGGTATTTTCCCAGGATATCATCCGAGAGTGCTGGGTGCTGCCACAGGTTTCACTTCACTTAGGTTTGGGATGGAGAAGACTGAAGGGGGTTTCTGAAGTAGCTACATCATTTATAGTAACTAAGAAGACGTGGGAGAAACTCTACACACTGAGGACATCTATTGCAGCAGTGTATTATAGCCCTCCAATCCTATGTGTAAATACGAGCTTTCATTCCAAGATATATGTTTTTATATTTTTTTTTCTCAAATTTCCTTCTTTAGAATATATATGCATAAATATTTATTTTGTTCTTACACGGAACAGTATCATTGGGTCCCCATTGCCTCCTCCTCTCCCTATAAAAAAAGCAATCCTTCAGTGATGAAATTTCTGCTTAGTCAAACAGAAAGAAAATGTATGTGGTGAATCCCTCCTCCCCTTAAATGTTAACAAAACTCACATCCTGTCATAAAACAGTGAAACAACTAGTCAGATTTCCAGTAGCCTGAGTCAATATTGATGATTGCATTATAGTGAGAGACTTACATGCTCTGTCTTCTCAAAATGACCAAAGCTCATATAGAAATTACGGCTGGGCTGCATTCTTCTGCCAGTCATATCCACACTGTCCTCTACCAACTGTTGTGAACGTGAGAAATAGCAGAATTTGGACCATTGGAAATAGGGTGCTAATCAAAGAAAGAATTAATTTTTAGCAGGTAGTTTAAAGTCCAAACTCAGAAGATGTATGCCAGAGTGGTGAACTTGCAGAGTGAAGGGGACGGCAGAATTTGGCTCCAGTTGATTGGCTCCAGTTGATTTAAAGTATTACTTGATTAATGCAGCTTAATGTTTGAATACTACAGGTATGTTCCAAAGTGATTTTTCACGTTTGGATTGAAAGCAGGCTCTGGATAATGACTATTAAATATATTTGAAATGTCATATCTGCTTTGTCCTGTGGTTCTCCTAATACGCTGTTCTGAGTCATAGGGGAATGAGCTGAGTGTATCAGAAGTGACACAGACTCATTTTGTGTATGCAGCAAGTGGAACAGAAGTTGCACTGTAGACACTTGATGTACCAAAAGAAAATTCACAGTACCTTGGAGTTATCATACCCTGCGGTCTGTGAACGCTGAATGTTCTAGCTGCCAGCTGCATTTAATGTTTTAAGCTAAATAGAAGTGGCTATTGGTAACTGACAGGTTAAGTAACCAAAATTCCTGTAACTAATGGCCTGTAAATGGAGTATTTATAACTGGGAAATAAAATTTAAGAAAAAAAAGAAAAAAGAAAAGAAAAGAGAAGTAAAAAAAAAGGAGAAAACCCCAGACTGTCTGTGCAAGGTCACTGCTGTGAACTAATCCTCAAGCTACCATTGAGCTGTGTCATGGAAACAGTTTCATTTTATGCCTATCATGAATTTGTGTTGCTATCAATTAGGTGAGTGGAGCAATACTTAAAATCTGAAATTGATTCTAACAAAAAGTGACGCTTCAGGAAAGAGTTTAGGTTAGGGCACAACTGGAAATAATTGGATTTATAATTCATGCTTTAAGAGACAAATAACTTTCAATGACACTTGTTTAAGTAATGTCAACTTTTTTTTTACTGTAAAATGGAGTTGTCAGAATGCTAAGAAAAAACAACCCAAACAAAACACACACACACTTTTTTTTTTCCTACTAACAAGTGTAAGAGCTACTAAAAGATGGAAAATTATACTTTTTTAAAGCTATGTAATGTCTATATAAAGCAATTATTAATTCATGTATTGGTGCTACTGAGTAGTAAAGATTCAATTGTAGTATAAAATCCCTATGGAAAATATGATTTATTTATTATTTTTTTTTACAGTGTTTACTGTATAATATCAGTCATGATTTTTTTTTTTCTCCTGAGATCTATATAAAGTTAAAAGAGGAATTTTTCCTCCCTTAAAAAAGTGTGTTGTGGTTTCTATAAGAGTTTTTATTTCGATAACTGTGGGAAATGTTGACCGTAACTCCTCATAGCACATACTGCTATATCTAATCTTGTTTTTGCTTTCTTTGCCAACACAGACTGTTTTGGATGTTTAGATGGTCCAGCCAGAAGATGAGGAAAGATTAATTTTCCCCTAGTGAACAACCTGTTCAAACATACTTATTGATGCTATATTTTGTAGTTGCATTGACAAAACAAATACACTGTATGAAACCAAGTAGTTGGTTTCTACTTAAGAAAGGCACAGACACGGACTAGCTAGATAGGAAAATCTCACCCCCTTCACTGTAATTCTGCATTATTAAAATACATTTTGTGTTCTCCATTCCCACATCCTTGGAGTAAATTTTACACAAAAGTTTTTCATTTTGAATATAGATACTACTTTGTGTCTGGTCCTATATGTCTGACACATGTAAAAGTCAGACTGCAGACAGGGAGAAATAGTAAAGGGTCAGCTCTTTCTCTGGGTTTACTGCATCCTTAATCACTTCAGGAAACCTGTGTCTGGAAAAGTAAATTGCACAGTTAGGAATCAAAGCTCCAGCCAGTGGAAAAAAACCATACAGAACCCAAACAGTTCCTTTATCATCTCCTTTTATTAGTCAATTCAGAAAAGCAGTTTTCTTTATTGCCTCAGTAAGGAAAAGGTAAACGATGGTGGAAATGTTCTCTAGTGAATATTCACTTTAGTTTTTCTAGATGTATTACTGAACCATGATAATCTCACAGTGTACAATTCACACAATAGAACTCCTTTTCTTCACTCTCATTTTCTCAACAAGTGTTGAATGACAGAGTTCTCTAGTAGGAGCCTTTTATTAAAACTTCATGTATGTGTGTGTATATATATGTCAATTCTTACATATCTATGGATATGTATATTTATATATACACACATTAAAATTATATTATTAATTAGAACATTCAATGGAATCTATAAATGTTTAAAATCAAATAAATAATTTCCTTACCAGCAAGATCTGAATTTTCTCACTCTTATTAAGAGTGCCTGACAACTTTTGTTGGTTTGCTTTGCTTACTAGTAAGAGCTAGAAAAGTCAACAGGCTTTATGATTCCTTTCTTTCTCATTAATGGTATTTTGTTCTACAGATAGCCCAATTTGTAATAATTAATACTTGTGGAGTAAAGTGTTATTTAGAGACTGTGGGCTTCAGACTGACCCAAAATGACCAGCAGTTGAATAAAACACTGCCTAATTTGTGTAAGAGCAATGCAATCCTGGCTCTTTTTAAGTGACTGCTTTTACACATTAGTCACAGTGTAACAACTTCTGTGTTTACTCACTACTTTCTAGCATCCAGCTGTGTGCTATGATTGTGTGTGTAACACATATGAATCAATGAACCTCTTCACTACCCTAAAAATGAAATTATTTAAACATATATGCATGCACATATGTATAAAGTTTCAGATGGATAGCCATGGATGCCATGTATTGACACAAGAGTCATAAGGCCTCTAAAATTCTTGGGACCTCTAAAAATAGGCCATTTGTGACATGAGGTTGATGTGTATGAAGAACAATGCTTAATAGCATGCTGGGAATTTACAACCACTACACTTTAATGTGTTTCCTTGCTTTTAACTTCAGCATTCATATTCTAAACATACATTGGAAACAGTGCTTTCGAATGCAAGTCTGTTAAAAACTTTGAAATGTAGTCCAGTGATACACAATTGTCATTGCTAGATTCAAAATTCCATGTAATCTTTGAAGCACTTAAGGTCCAAACTGTTATTTTCCACTGGGGAGAAAAAAAGTGGAAAGCAGGAGAAAATGCAAACTCTACATGGCTGAAAGAAGATTTCTGTTCATTACAGATCTTAAAGACCAAATTCTGTTCCTTTCATTCTGTTGAGTAAATCAAGCTGACCTACTCATCTAACTAAGAGAAACAAAGTTCAGCTTTATTTTGAGAGTCGGAGGTTGAAAAAAGAACTATCATGTACAATCATACACATATGCATTCAGGTCTCTCCCAACACAAAGTTTTCAGTTGATGAGTTTGCTTTTCCTGTAATGCGCAAGTCACAATATTTTCTTGTAGGTTTCTAATAGATAGAGGTAGATAAAAGGAAGTGCAAGTAGTGTTGATCATCCTAGGGGTTATTTATTACTATATTTGTGATGCAGCTTGGAGAGGTTTGTAAATGTTTCAGGAAAAAGGCAGGCATGAATAAAGGAAACAGTGGTTCCAGCTTTTGCTGAAGGGCAAGTAAAAACGAATTACTGTGTTGCAAGAACATCTCAGCCTGGGAATCACTGTAGCTGCTATACTATGCAGTCCTATAGCATTTCAATATAAAGTACAGATCATTCTTAATACTTCAGACACCTGGTGTTTATGATGTGTGAACAGTCAAGTCCCAGTGCAACTTCATTGCCAGGTGTCTAGCAGTACCTAAGAGTCTTCAGGGGAAATAAAAAAACATAAGCTGTATTAGTGCTACACTGTCTTTAGATACGTCCAAGCTTCGCTCTGAGAAACTTAAGTAAGATTGCAAATAGAAGTCTGAGGCTTCTGCTGTGTAAGGAAAAGCATCTTTCCTCACTGCAGTTGCATTCGTTTTCAGTGAAGAAAATCCCTCTCTGAAAACTGAGGTGTTCAGGGTTTTTATTTTACTGTTATGTTTTCTGCTGCAAATGAAACAATATACTTTCTCACTAGAACGTAGTAGAAGTTGAGATTTTGCTCTAAGAGGGTACTGGGACAGTTCTACACTTTTGCAGTTTGCAGGGTCATAGTCTATCATTCCCAAAATGTTGTGGCTGCATATTCTAAGGTTGTATCTAAAGATAATAAATTGTCATCAGATGAAACTGCAGAACTACCTGGCTAAGATGCATTATAGTAGCTTTTACAGTGTTTTACAAGGTTAGATATCTTTCACCATATCTCCTGTGAATGTGAATATGTAAATACAGTCTGCAGTTAGCAATATTTTGTGTTACATCACTCTGTAGCTTTAGTTTTACTTAATCAATTAACTCAATACCAGGGTCAACTGTGTAAGAATTTGAGGATAGGTGTTTTTTTTTTTCCCTGTTGTTGTTTTGAAGCTTTTTTTTTGGTCAAGATCACTGCATAATACTGTGACATAAAATACTTGTACTTAGGACTGGATACGACAACATACTGCTCACTATGGCATATACTCTCGCTGCTGAAGTAAGCAGAGGAAGTAGGATCAGTCTCCTGTTTTCTGTTACATTTGCTCTGGTCTTGAACTGCAGCCCCTTGCCAATATTGGTTATAGCAGCACTATATCAAAAGGATCATTCCCTAAATATAAGTCTATATGAGATCTAAAGAACTTTCCAAGATGAAACACTGTCATATAGAACCGTAAAATTAATGAGTTTGAAGTAGAATATTGATATTATGAGAAAGAAAATTATATTGCCAGAACAGAAATTCTTGCTAACCAAGAATAATAGTCAGTGTAGAACCTGCTTTTTTTATAAAGTACAAGAGCTGAAGACACTTAATTTAGCCGTTAAAATAAATGACATGAAGCAAATCATGCAGGATTTACTGGATCACAGTTCTTGACAACTCAAAGTTTTCTGAGCTTTCCTCATCTTGATGCTCAGTGTCACTGCTAAATGGGAAAATCCACACATATTGGTGATTACCAGTGCAATTTTGATGACTAATCCTTTGAAGAGATATTTTTTAACAATAAATTTGTTCACATTTCTGTTATCCTTGCACTGATGAAAAGACCTATTCTTACTCATATTCCAATCAATATAATTTTGACTTCATCAATGATTTCAGTGATTCAAGAGTAAATTGTGGCTAAGAGCCTTAGAGAGTGCAGCTAAGAATAGTATTATTTGGCGCTTTGTTTTTATATTTCACCGTTTTGTGACATTTTCTTACAACCCCTTTTCAAACAATTAAGGGTACTTTAATTTAGATGACCTATAATTTGAACTGCAACACAAAACCATAGAATTATTTAGATTGGAAAAGACCTGAAAGATCATCAAGTCCTACTGTTAGCCTACGATAATCAGGTGTGCGGATGAAAGAAGAAATCAAAGACTCTAGTGAACCTATTGTGGAACACATATTTTCAAGTTTTCATATAGTTTTGAAAGTATGCATAATAATAGCATTATCTTAAAACTAAGCAAATGATGTTACATGGGAAAAAAATCACAGAATTCTAGAATCCTAGAATGGTCTGGGTTGGAAGTGACCTCCAAAGGTCATCTAATTCAACCCTCTCTGCAGTAAGCAGGGTCATCCTCAACTAGATCAGGTTGCCCAGAGCCCAGCTGAGCCTCATCCTGAATATCTCTAGGGATGGGGCCTCAATACCACCCTGGGCAATCTGTTCCAGTGCTCCACTACCCTCATGGTAGTGAGGGATGTGTGAAATATTCACAAATATCACTTGGTATTAAGAAGGCATAGATTGAACTCAACTTCTCTAGTGAGGCAAAAATGTAATTATAACAAATAAAACTTCTTCCCAAGTTTTATTTGCCTGTAAGCAAGTTGGGATTTTGTTTTCAAATTAAACAAACAAAACCACACAAACCAAACCAAAACAACCCCCCCAAAACAGACAAAAATGCAAAACACACACACACACAAGAAGTTTCCCCAATAAATGTTAATGCATTTGATAATGTTTACACATACGGGTTTAAAGATCCTCCTTGGCTTCTCTTTGTTTTGTTGTTTCTCCAAAAGTTAAAATGCCTTCTCAAATTAGTTTTAGGTTTCACTATGCAAGACACTTATTCTACCTATTCAAGTATATGTATAGCTATTGTTTTCTTTCTGAAAAAAACATAGGGTGCATGACAGAGCTCTTGGGCTACCCCTTCAAGACCAAGAGTGCCTGCGTGTGTAAGGAAAAGACATTTTGACATAAAACTAGTATTTTTCAGCAGGTAAGAATTTCCTGTGGAAAGAATTTAAACAATGATTTGTTGACTGGAGCAGAAACGCCGTTCTGTTTTTATCTTTAAAAGTACAGAAGTGGTCTTTTGATGACAATAGGTCAGAGTTGGGACAAATTTTTCAGCTGATAGCCTGAGAGCTTTATGCTTTCAATTGTACCTCAACTGTGAGAAGTGATGAAATTAATGCTAAAGGGTTTGAAAGTATAGGAAACAAGTGAAAAATCTTAGGGGACTGCAGTCTCCTAACTAAATAGGGGGAAAAAAAAAGAAACAACACCACCAAAAGACATCAGAAAGAGAGTGGTAAAATCATTTTGGGGAAAAGTTCCTTGAGTTCAAGTGTTTCATTTGTTATGTTTTTAAGGGGGCAATAAGGAGATTAACTAGTTGCTGCTTTTGCTGATACGGTGAGATGAAATGGAGTAGTCTACAGCCTGCCATAAATCTTAGCCAGGATGCGTTCTAAGCCCTGGTAATATGTTTGTCAAGATCTTTTTAGTTCAACCTTTGTTTCTCTATCTGCTGTAGACATTTTATTTTATTTTTAAATTTTATTTTCACAGAAGATGATTCTGGATTAATTACTGTAAATCCTAAGAGAAAGAAAAAAATAGCTAAATTACGAAGCATTTTAGATAAAATACTCAGTATTAAGTACTACATTAAAGAATAAGCAAATTCCAATGAATGTCCCTCTTAATTAGGATATTAGGCAGTGCTTTAAATAACCTCCTTGAGCAGTCATATATTTTTCTAGCCAAATTGCAAAGGCTGCTGATACAGTTCCTGCTTATTAACATCACATGAGAACCATCTCTCTCTTCTACTGAATTGCTTCTCATAGTTAGTGGTGCTACCTGTACAGAAAGGAGAGCAGGAGAGCAGTTCATCTCACTTGCTTGAGATGAGAAGATAGCTATTTTCACCTAGTGATGTGTTCTCAAAATTGAGGAGTCCCTCTACATGTAAAGATGTAGCTGCATAGTTTCAGCCAATTATTAGTGTTGCTTGCACAGAGGGACAGCATAAAGATCAATTTGCATCTCACTTTTGTAGAGTGAGAGCATATCTCCTCTTTCAGCCCTCAAGACAACCAGTCCCATGCTGATCTATTTTCAATTTAGTACGCTGTAAGCGATCTAGGTGAGCCAAAGCCTTCAAATTAACAGTATTTTATTTCAGCCATGGACCTTTCAACTGACTTTGTGATGTATGTATCAGATCACAGTTTCTCTGGTTCGTGGAATACTTTTACCAGTAATAGAAAAGTTTCTAATCACATCCTGTTCCCTGCTGGGTGGCTGTGTGCTGCCATCTCTATGGCACGCCAAAGGAGGACTGCAAAGGGGAAAGGAAAAGTCTTGTTATAAGATATAAATGCATAATTTCAGCTGTGTAGGTGGGACCTTTGATCGATGCATTGTAAGTTCTTGCAGTGATAGACGTACAAAATTAGTTTCAGGCAGTGTTTCAGACCATCTATTGATATATGTGTGACACGCTTGTATTTGCCTGTACCAGTTCAAGTGACACTATGATTACTGGTATTTTCAGTCCTTGCTCTGGAACACTTCCAGGCAGTTTTATTGTATTGAAATGGCTCTTACAGTTCATTGAACATCCAGCATAACATTGCTGAATATGATTGGCGCGTTTGCATATATTTATTAAAAAAAAAATCAGGCAGTTAAACTGCATAATTATGGGAAAACGAATCATAACAATAAAAGACCATTTGAGTTAACAAGCTTTGTGATCAAAGGATAAATACAGGTTGGATAAATGAGACTCTAGATGTAACTAATCTACATAAATAAGCTTTGGTCTGATTAGAGGAAAGGAATATATTAAAATAATCTAAAGGTGTTTTAAAAAGTGTTTTACTTCAGTACTTTTATAATGTCAAGTTTTATTTCCTTGCATTTTTAACATTTCTACTCCGCAGAAATAGCTGTGTTCAGCGATAAACTACTTTTATGTTTTTCTTCCTTGATTAACAATGTTTACAGCGCAAGGAAAGTCTAAAATAACACAACTAAAAGTAACATTGTGAGCTTTCATTCTAGTTTGCATGCATCATGTGTCGAAACCCCCAAACATTTTCTTTTTTTTTAATGTCGTCATTTTAACATTTTTAATATTGAAATGTTTTTGATTGATTTTTAATTAAAGAAAAACATTAAAGGGAACATTTAAAGGACAATTTCTTGTTTACTGTCTTTATCAGCAGAGAGCAGCCTTTGTAGTGTTCGAAAGCTGGTGCATTAAAAATCAATTTCAAGTCTTCAAAGCCATAAACTCTTGCTTGCTTTGTAGATATACACCGGTTTTAAAAAGCATTGGAGGCACACTTGACAAATGAATTAGAAACAAAAGGTAAATAATGCCTTCCTCAAAACTTGAAGGATTTTAATGTATTTGTAATAATAGCTAAAGGAATTTTGTATTATTTTTCTTTTTACAGACAGCAGACATGTGAATCACAATTTGTAGCCTTTAAATGCATAATTTGTTCCTAATGACAGTATTCTTTTATTAATAGAATTTTGTTTTAATCTTTGGTTGGTGCTATTCTGTTGTTTGCAAGGAATGCCATGATTCAGACACAGAACATGTCAGTCAGTGTCTTTACTTACTATATTTCTGTCTTGTTCTCTGCTGATTGCTAAGCAACCACTTATAATTAAGATTGTTTTGCTACAACTCAGCTTAAAAAAAACAGGTGAGCTGACGTGTACTAAACACATTTTCATTAATTCTTAATGAGAATGTAAAAACATCTATAAAAGGTAAAGGTGGCAAAAAAAAAAAACCCTAAAATTGTTTTAATAATGCACCTCAGATTCAGGACTTGAGTTTGGTTCCTGCCAGTATTCAGGATAAGACTGCTTTTCCACAAATCTAGAAAGAACAGGATCATGTGTGGTGTCCCTGCCATGGCAGGGGGGTTGGAACTAGATGATCCATGTGGTCCCTTCCAACCCTGACTGATTCTGTAATTCTATGTTTTTAAATCAGTGCATAAGTACTTTTGAGGCCTATGGAAACTAACTTACACTATATTCCTGTTACGGCTTTCAAGGCATGATCCTTAAAACTTTTATTCAGTGAGTATTTTAAATTAGGTCAATAGCTCCAATGAATTAAGTAGATCACTTACAGGAGTTGGTGCTGCTGATGTGCACAAGCACGTGAGGAATTCAGCCCAGAATTTTTCTTAGCTGAACTGCTCCCTGTTGCTTCTCTCCTTTGCTTTAAAAACACTGTAATGCTGCAAAGGCTCTTCGTTTCACTCAGCCTCCAACTGTATTTTCTAGTACTCTATTGAGATAGTCCTGATAACTGAGTAGTTTATATTTTTTTGTTTTGTTTTTGTTTTTGTTTTTTTTCTTTTTGTGTGTGTAGACTTACATAATTTGATGTGCAGATTTGAAGATCATCAAAACAATTAGGCTTTGATGATTGTGAGCAAGATTATCCAGCCACAGTTGTAAAGTGCTAAGTGTGGTCTTTTCTGATCTTTTCAACATTTCAGTGGATCAAGTGACTGAGAGAATATAGTGGTATTTAGAGTGCTTGGGAAATAATGAATTTAAAAGCCTTTAAAAAATGGCAGACATGAAGCCTCAGCAACTATTTGAATTTTTAGACTACAGGTCAAATAATATAATATATATAATAATGATATCAGGTTGGACTCGATGATTTTTGAGGTCTCTTCCAACCTTAGTGATACTGTGATACTGTGAGAACCACATGTATGGATCCGTGTGTGGCGATACATGGATCAGAGAGCATCATGACTTGGAAAGGATTATCTGAATAAAAGGCATTATTCATTATTAGAATAAACCATTAGAATAAACCAAACCAGGTTGGAAGAGACCTTCAGGATCATCGTGTCCAACCCATCAACCAATCCAACCCACCCAAACAGCTAACGACCAATATTTTTATATTGAGTATGATCCACACAGAGCTGTGTAACCGTGTTTTGGAAGATGTTGTCAGTCTGCACCTTTTTCTGCAACCTAGAAAGCATCAAGTTTAGAGACAAATTCTATTGTCTTTTTTACTATTATTTTTTTGTCTCCTGAGGCAAGAGTATAGGTAAGGAAAGACCTCATTTTCTGCTTGACGGTAGACGTTATATATCTTGCTTAAAACTGTGTATCCTGTTTTCAGACTTCAGGATTAAGAGTAATGATGAAAAGGAGGCATAAGTCATGTGACTTGCAATAATCATCACTCAATTGCTTCCATCAGCTGTGTAAGGTATTAAAAAGCACATGATAATTTGCATCTCATAGCTCCAAGGCAGGGAATGCAGCAGTCAGTTTTATAGCCATCGGGTGGCTATAAATGGTTTATGTTATTTCTTTCTATGCATAGTCTTCATTTTGCCTAAATGTGTAAATGTGATTTGTCTGTTTCAACCACCTGTGACTTCCTTTCAGGCCCAACAGCATATAGTATTGAAAGATGCAGAAGTATCTGGATTAATTTATTTTATTATTTGGTCACTGGCCCTCGTATGATCTTTCCCAACTGCATACATCATATTACCACAATAATACAACAATAATGAAATAATAATTCCTTCAAGCATGAAATAACTAGTTTTAAATACTTTCCTGTGCTCATTTCTTTCAAACAGGCTTCCATAATTTCAAAGGAAACTTTAATTTCAGTTCAATTTTAAACATACGTAGACCACACAGAGGCTTTTTTCTTTGTCCTCTCATACTGTGAAAGGAAACTTGGGAAAGAATGGCTGGATTTCTAGTTTTTGACCTACTTAGCCTGTTTGAATGAAAGTAAAGCAAGAAAAAGCTGTTCACATTAAGTAAATATAAGCTTCAGGAATTGTATTTAGCACTGGCAAAGATCTTTAGATAAAGATAAATTATTTGCAGTCATAGTGGTCTTGC
Source organism: Melanerpes formicivorus (assembly GCF_026170545.1). Classification (NCBI taxonomy): domain Eukaryota; kingdom Metazoa; phylum Chordata; class Aves; order Piciformes; family Picidae; genus Melanerpes; species Melanerpes formicivorus. The sequence goes on along the minus strand of NW_027142396.1, from coordinate 3,499,106 downwards.
TGATACCAGTTAATGAAGAAACAGACATGTATATTGAACAGCCATGGGAGAAAATTACTTTATTTAAATGAAAGGTTTTGTCCTGATTTAAATTTTGGGCCATAGGTTTTCTATAGTATTTTATAATAAAGACAATTACACAGTAATTTGGGTTATAATGCATGTCCAGTTTCCCATCTCAAAACCCAATTTGTTACTACCTGTGGCTATTTCTATTAAAAAAGAAACATAATTACTATGAGTCTCAGCAGTCTAAGAGTAAATTTTTGCAATTACAATACCTCCCTTGGGCAGATGTGTGAAAATGGCAGATTAATTCCTGCCAGTATCTGTCTATTCCTTGCACATTCTTAAGATTGCCAGTAGCTTGGATTATCATTATATTGGTCCTGTTTGTTATGCTGTGGTTAAGGGTAAAGTAGCAATTTTATTATAAATCTTTAGTAATAGGGCTCTACAGCATTACCTTGGAAAGTTTCTAGACTGAAGTTTGATATACAATGTCCTAGCAATAGGATCCTTATTCTATTTTCATCGGAAGCAAATTTACTCTTAGAATACTTTAGAAGGCTAATTCCCTTCTCCCCCCCCCCCCCCCCCCCCCCCCCCCCCCCCCCCATTATTTTATGCCTGTAAAGATGTGAAGAAAACCAACCAGGACAGTGAAGTTTACTCATTCTTAGGAATTTGTGATGAAAGTAATACTGTTGCATGTGAACTGAAGGACGTGTATGAGTTCCTTAGTACTGTACGGCTTTTGTTTTAGTCCCAGTGGCACAATGGTGTGTTTATTTAGAAAGAAGCATCAGCAGCTTAAGATGGACCTGAAATTATGTAAATAACTTTCCTTGGAAATAATATAACTAATATCCTTACGAGTTTTTCTACCTGAAAATAGGTTTTGATGACATATATGCAGGAGAGATGCATGCAAAGGCTATGCAGCTTATGATCACTCTCTGGAGCTGAGAGCCTAACTCCATATTGAATTCCAGTGAAGTTGGAACATGATGTGGCTTCATGTGGGCTCATGATCCACCTGCAGAGAGCAGCATTAGTCTGTGTTACACATTATGTAGTTTAAATATTCAGGAAGAACAGTATGAACAATCTGAACTAGTTATTTTCATTTCCCTTCCTCCCTCCCCCCTCCCCCTCCCCCCCCCCTTGCATGAATTTCTATTTGCAACTTCTTGTGTTGTACTTCTTTCATTTTTATTTCTTTTTCCATTTTGAAGGAAACTTTCTTCTTCCTCTCCTGAATTCTTCCAAATGTTGTCTTGGGGACCTCTCTGACATGGACATTATTTAGAGGAAGTTGCATTAACCTTTGTATTTGAAAGATCAGGATTGAAATAAATACATAAACTAAAATGTAAACATAAACAAACAAACAAACAAATCAAGATGCATCCTTCAGTTGCCATAGCATGCACTGTCTCTTGTAAAAAGTGCTCACATAGTTGGTGAGCATTCTGCTAATTAGATACAGAGGTAAATCCATAATACAATCACTTTATTCTAACTAGCCCCTCAGTCAAATATTAACATTCTTGGTCAATCTCTCCATCCTTGGTAAAACTTGCAGCAGTGTCCTAGGGGTTTGGAGCAGAAAGAGGACTTTTTGTCATCTTGGAATCTTTGCGAAGAACATTTCTTATGTGGATCTACTTTATTTTAACAACAAATCTGATTTGAGAGTCTCAGTAGAGCAAGATGTAATGAGAGGGGTAATCCAGAGCCTTGTTTTTCCAGGATGTTAAGGATTTACTGGTCAACGTCCATCCTTAAACACCTGTGAGTTTATAGTTTACCTGTGGCATGCACCATACATAAGCGTGTGCTGCGTTCTAGATGAATTGATCCTCTTGAGAAAGATAGCTAATTTTTGTCTCCCTTGTTCTCAATCAATTAATATAGAGTCCTGTATGAAGACATTGTGGTAGGTTAACATAGTTGTGGGTGGTTATACACAAACCTATAGCTGAAAGGCTTTATTTTTTTTCTTTCTATCCAAGCTTTCTTGACCACTGTCACTCTGTTCATGGTGCATTTGATCAATTTTTCCTTTTTATGAGGTACCTCATCACAGGCACATGACTGTTATGACTTTAAAATATATTTAGGGACAGAACCTCTTGCTAAATTTGTGCAAGCCTAAATTATTTATCTTATGTCACAAATAATAAATCAACTCATCACATTTTACAGTTGAAAATCTCCTTGCACAGGCATGTGAGGCTGCAATGTTTGATGATCTACTATGCTGTCATAAATTCAGCCACTATTTTGGCAGCATATTTAGTGGTGTGTCTTTTTCTAGTGCTAAGGGGAAATAATTATGCCAAGGTATTTCCGTGAAAGTAGGGCTTTGTATCCTGACACAAAATGTTGAATACTTATTGGGGGATTCTTAACAAAATGTTGAAATAAAGATTTACACAAACTAAAGAAGAAATTAGACAGAAGGCAATCATTTTAATTTTAACACTTGTGATTTTCTTCCTGAGGAATTCAAGGGAAGCATTGCTTTTCTAGGGAATGATTTTAGGAAGAAAAAGGGGATAAAGTTGCAGCTTTAAAGGGAAGGAGGTGATCTAGATTTACCTTTGTTCGGACCGTCTCCTAAGAAGAAAACTTTAGTGTTCCTCTGTGTGCTTGCTGTGCAGGCAGTGTGGATTCAGAACCAAGTCCTGCTTTATCTTTAGCTCGTGTTTTATGTTTTGTTTTTCCACTCTGCAGTGAGGAAATGTAGAATGGAGTTCTGTGCCACATAGAGGTTTTGTTAGCTTTTTCTCCCTAGCTAATCACCTTTCCCTGTAACTGCCATTACAATTCTGTTTAAGTGCTGTCCATAGAGAAGACCATATGTTGGGGTAAAGGAATATTACGATTAAGAGGGTTTTTTTTCTCATTTTCTATCACTGCTGTAATCTTCCTGCTCCTTTGCAGCTTTCTTCAGCATACAGCATATTTATCTGTGAGAATGTTGCATGCTATGTCATTGAAGCAAGCAGACTGATGCCAGGTCTATTGAAACCAATTTGAAAACATCCATTGATTTCAGTGGACCTCAGGTCATGGCTTGTGGGAATTTTATTGTTGCCTTTAGTTAGGGTACGGGTTGGACAGAAGAAAGGTAAACATAGTGGATAGATGTTAACAGAAACTTAACAGATTTAACACATCCAGTTTCTCTACTTCCCTTTACTAAATATCATGACTATGAAACAGTTTGTAAGTGTTAAAAGGACGTAATTTGATCTCCTCCACCATATAGTACTTGCTGTGTTTATAAGCTTTTATCTCTTCAGAAAACATTTGTGATATGTTGCTCTTAGAAACAGGAAAACAGCAGTGGTAAGAGTAGGACAAATTCTATGTTTAATGGCTTCACTGAGAACTCCTGATGAGTAAGATCTTTCCTAGATGTCTCAAAATTAAAAATAAAGTGCCAGGAGCTCACAACTGCACTGCAGAATCTGCATCTGTGTGCATGAAAAGAAAGGAAGAAAAGATAAGGTTGTTTTCATGTGGAAAAAAAGGAGTTCCAAACATAAGGAAAGAAAATAATTTTTGAAATGACAATAAATACTTTGATTATCCCTTTAAATTTCAAGGCACTGTTGTTTGTTTGCTTTGTCTTTTGTTTTGTTTTGTTTTTAAGTTTCCTTCTGATTTGAATGTCTTAATTTCTAGACTGCATGGAGGTTGAAACAGAAAATCGAAACTCCACAAATGCTATGATGTTCTTAGAATAAGCTGGATGTTGTGATATGTGTGGATCTCATTTTAGTTAGCTAATTGTAGTTGAGTCTGTTAGGCAGTGAACATAATATCTGTTAGGAATACTAAGGTAGATTCAATGTAGTGGGAGCCACAGATAAAAGGTGCACTAAAGCAGTTCAAAAGAGTCGCCATCACTGGAGGTGTTTAGGAGGAGACTGGATGGGTTGCTTGGTGCCGTGGTTTAGTTGATTAGGTAGTGCTGGATGATGGGTTGGACTTGATGATCTCAAAGGTCCTTTCCAACCTGTTTTATTCTATTCTATTCTATTCTATTCTATTCTATTCTATTCTATTCTATTCTATTCTATTCTATTCTATTCTGTTCTGTTCTGTTCTGTTCTGTTCTGTTCTGTTCTGTTCTGTTCTAATAGAAAATCATGAGATCCCCAAAGAAATTCAATCATTAGGTTTCATTGTACCTATCTGCTACCAGAAAATATCAGTTGGCAACTTGATTCATTGACCTTTAACTGTCATTTTGGACCATGTTGGTTTTTTGTTTGTTTGTTTGTTTGTTTCAATCTGTATTTCTAAATTAGTCCTAGAGAGTTAATAAGGGAATACCAAGTACATTTTTAATAACATTACCTATTTATTTATTTTTTTTCCCTGTCTTTTTTTAAGCAAAATATAATTTTAAAAAATATAATCAGGTTTAATGGTCTCTTGTATATTCTGCTAATCCAAAGTAGTTATTTAATAATTAATGTGTTTAAAAGCAACTAATGTTCAACTTCATTGCTGAACTTCAAGTGTTTTTTAATGCACGAACAACTGCCTCTTATTAATTGTTTCCAGAGGTTTCTGTTACATTGGGATTATACAAGCTTCAGCCCCACCAAGATTATACAGGACAGTACAAGGGCTAAATAAGCACTGAAATGGTGGAATGCTTCATATTTTGTTCCTGAAATGTCTTGAACCTCTTTTGGTATTTGGACCAGATATTGTCTTGTGAAGGTGGAATGGAGTTCATATATGTCTTCTATATGTGTGGCACCCAGGTAGATTGTCTTATAGAATAACGATGTTTCTTAGAGCAAGCACAAAACATAACATGATAAATGAGGATGAGTTAATGTTTTCTCAGCAATGGTGGACAATTACACTGTCCTGTAATCTCAAGTTTGTGTAACAGGAAAAAAAGCGATTACACGTTTCTTCACACAACAGGATACAACCCCTGGAATATTTATGTAATATAGAGACAGATGTATGCAACTTAACCTTATAATCCCATTTCACAGCTTTTCCAAATACTTGGGAGCTCGATAAATAGGAAGCTGATTATATTGGCAGTATAACTCCATTAATAGGATTCAGATTTGCCTTATTGACAAGCTGGTACTGTTAATATGATCCAGTATATTAAATTGACAGGAAAACTGGAGGGATAGAATGTATCTGCAGCCTAATTGACAGGGAGGCTCTTTCAAAAGGTTCTTAATGTGTTTTTTATTGACAGAGTAGCTTCAGTTAAGTACATATCATTGGTGAACAGTGTAAATATATTGGATACAACTATACTAGCAGATTCAGGTGAAGTGGTTATTGTTCTGTTTTGCCAAGCTTCCATCTTTACATTGCTATAAGTTGTATCATGCTGTCTTGTAGCATCTTCACAAATGTCTCTTAAAGCAACGGTGTAACTGCACTGCTCAGCTTTTCGACAAGTTGTGAATGATTTTAAAAGTGTTCATCATTTTTAAATTAATAGAGGCAATGCAATAATGTGTCATGAATTTCATTATGTTTATTTATTGACGCTGTGATAGCAGAAGCAGAGCTATTGTACTTTCAGCTCGAACTCTTTATGTGGTGTGATGTTTGGCACCTCTTTCTCTGTTTAGATCTTTCACCTTCTCTACAATGTAGTTCATCTCAAGAGCTCACGTTATAATTACTTTTTCCTAGTTCCATTTCACAGATTCTATATTACCTTCCCAGACCATGCTATTTTCATTAGATGCTTACATTTCATGTTTCTTCTCCATTGCAAAACAAAATGAGGCCCTGAAACCTGAAACCACTGTCAGAGACAGAACATTTTGAGTTTGGTCAAGAAAGTATTTTTGTTTCCTATTTCAATGAGGTGAGAAGAAACTTGTCTGGGCCCTGTGACTTCTAGTACTCGCAGCATGTGAAATACCTGGATTCTAGGCTTTTGTCTTTAGTGTTTTGGGCATTGCAGAGTAAAGTCTTCCAAAAATTTAAGCAATAATGGTTTTCAGTAAGACAGTAGCACAAATACAACTGAAATGTCTGCAGAGGATTAATATGAAAGATTAAGCAATATTTTATATATATTTATATATATATATACACACATATAGGAGGTTCTTCACCATGAAAGTGGTGAAACCCTGGAATGGGTTGTCCAGGGAGGTGGTCGGGGCCCCGTCCCTGGAGGTGTTTAAGACCAGGCTGGATGAGGCTCTGGCCAGCCTGATGTAGTGTGGGGTGTCTGTGCCCATGGCAGGGGGGTTGGAACTAGATGATCCTTGTGGTCCCTTCCAACCCTGAATGATACTATGATACTATGATATATATAAAGTTATAATTATGATACACACTAGCAGAAAATAGTGCATGGACTAAGCCTTTTTGTGATTCAGTGATTTATATGGGGAGAGGCTCAATTCCTTCTCTTAGAAGAAAAGATGGTAGTCTCTGTCCCAGAGTTCCAGTTTTCAGAAGTCAGTCTGTGCATTTAACTGAAAAGCTCAGGACCTCTTTCTCTCACAATTCTGCTTTCCTCATTCAAGATAAAGAGAATACAGGATCCACCAACACTCGTCAGTAAAGAACATAGCAGCCTGGTGAACAATATTGCCTTATTCATCTGACTGGTTCCACTGTCCTGTCTTTTTAATGTGCTTTTGAATAGTGTTATATATGTTGGAAATTAACACAAACACACTGTAGGTCTTTTAACACAAAAATACACATTTTACAGCAAGTGTGAACAACTTATTAGGAGTTCATGCCTGGTTGTTTTTGCTTTTTGTTTTGCCTTTTTTGTTTGTTTTGCTATTAGGCTGACACATTTTCTTAATGATGTAAGTTTTGTGAAATCAAAACCTGCTACTTCAGGTTAAACACATACACTTCCTGGCACCCTAATACTGGGGAGTCTTTTTGAAAAATTCTGTTAGGTTGAACCTGAAACTGCTCTTAACAAAATGAAGACAATTGTCTGCTCTTTCAAAAATAGATTGGGCAGAATACAATTCTTTTGTCTTCAAAAGCGATTACCATTTCATGGGGGAAGGGTGAATCCTTGAAATTCAGCTTTTCCTCACAAAAAGTTACAGAAGATGCTCGAGTTAGGTATTAAATGGCAGTCTGATAATGGGGAGAGATGTTTCATTTCAATGCATTTAATATTTAATTGAAAAGAAGTTAGAGTCAGCAAGGACATTTTTCTTTATTATCGTTCAGGTATGAACACCTGTATAAAATGGAGTTCCACTGAATCGTTTCTGAAAATGTGATACTTGTTCTTGTAATTCTGAGAAAAAATTATTAATATTCTAGTAGTCTAATCCTCATAAATCTGATTAATGCCCAAGTCCTTCCCCCCCCCCCTACATTTTAGAATACATCTTTCCCTAACATGACAATTATTTCTGAGCATAATTTATCAAGAATACCTAACTATTGCATTTTGCTCTCTTGCTCTCCCCTCCACTCTTTCTCTCTCACTTTCTCCATATCTTCCTGCTTAGCCTGGAGAGGAGGAGACTCAGGGGTGACCTTATTGCTCTCTACAACTACCTGAAGGGGGGTTGTAAACAGGCAGAGGTTGGTCTCTTCTCCCAGGCAGCCAGCACCAGAACAAGAGGACACAGTCTCAGGCTACGCCAGGGGAAGTTCAGGCTGGAGGTCAGGAGGAAGTTTTACACGGAGAGAGTGATTACCCATTGGAATGGGCTGCCTGGGGAGGTGGTGGAGTCGCCGTCACTGGAGCTGTTCAGGAGGAGACTTGACAGGGTGCTTGGTTGCATGGGTTAGTTGATTAGGTGGTGTTGGGTGATAGGTTGGACGTGATGATCTTGAAGGTCTCTTCCAACCTGGTTTATTCTATTCTATTCTATTCTATTCTATTCTATTCTATTCTATTCTATTCTATTCCTTTGCAGTCATGTTGACTTTAAGTTTTGCTTGCTTGTTTGTTTGTTTGTCTGCGTATTTTTAATAGTTAGTTTGGTTGGGTTTTTTTTTTAGGAAATATACCTGTTGGAAAAATGTTTTATTTTTCTCTAATTTTATTAAAACAATATGGAATGCACCAAAGATGACTGAAAAATCTTTAGAATTGGAGATTTTTGTTAAAGAAATCCCACCAACAGCAACAACAACAGCAAAAATCCCACAACCAAAACCAAACCAGAAAATAGGTAGGAACCTTTAATTTGTGATAGATGCTCTGATTTTTATAGGAATTCTTAAAACCAGCAGCTTCATCAAGTCCTCTGTATTTGTCTTACTGAGGAACAGTATAATCCTTGAGAACATTTATACAGAAATAAATACATATACCTTGTGAACATGAACTTATGGGGGGAAAAAAAATTAAAAGACAGGATTAATGTGGGTCATCGCTAAAAATAATCCCCATAAATCATTGTGTAATGCTTTGCCCAGTCTGGTTCAAAGTGTTTTCAGTCATGAAGATTTCAATTTTTATTTTTTTTTTCTTCTGATATGTTTAAGGTTAATGAATTCCATGAGGAATTTGTTTCTCATGCTATAAATGAAACTTTTGGAAATTAGTTATTCTAGAATGACTGGTAGAATCTTAAAGTCTTTCAAACTTCTCAGTGTTTCTATTTTGAGTTTATCCTATTCAGTATTTCACACTCACCATATGAGAGCAATATTTAGCAACAGTTACAGTTTACCTAGTCCCCTGTGTGGTCTTAATACACAAGGCTTAGTACATGTGATAGAATGAATGAATAGAATAGAATAGAATAGAATAGAATAGAATAGAATAGAATAGAGCAACGGAATAGAATAGAATAGAATAGAGTAGAATAGAATAAAATGAACCACGTTGGAAAACACCTTTGAAATCATTGAGTCCAACCTATCATCCAACACTATCTAATCAACTAAACCATGGGACCAAGCACCACATCCAGTCTCTTCCTAAATACCTCCAGTGATGGTGACTCCACCACCTCCTTGGGCAGCCCATTCCAATGGCCAATCTCTCTTTCTATGAAGAACGTCTTCCTAACATCCAGTCTAAACCTCGCCAGGTGCAGCTTGAAACTGTGTCCTCTTGTTCTGGTGCTGGGTGCCTGGGAGAAGAGACCAACCCCCACCTGGCTACAATCCCCCTTCAGGGAGTTGTAGACAGCAATAAGGTCTCCCCTGAGCCTCCTCTTCTCCAAGCTAAGCAACCCTAGCTCCCTCAGTCTCTCCTCATAAGGCTTGAGCTCCAAACCCCTCCCCAGCTTTGTTGCCCTTCTCTGGACATGTTCCAGCAACTCAACATCTTTCCTAAACTGAGGGCCCAGAACTGGACACAGGACTCAAGGTGTGGCCTAACCAGTGCTGAGTCCAGGGGCACAATGACCTCCCTGCTCCTGCTGGCCACACTATTCCTGATGCAAACCAGGATGCCAATAGCACTTGGAGGGTGTACTACCTGGTGTTCATGGAAACACTGGCCAGCAAGTGATTCCTCAAGTCACATTATTAGACTGTAGCAATTATATTGTCACATCCGAAACTCCATACCAGTAAAAGTGTATTTTGCACAGGTTTAATTTGTCTATTCTTTCACTTACCTTCTCCTCAATTACCTGATGAAAAAGGTAACATAATCAAATTGTAAGGTACTCCCTAAAAAGTAGTAACCTTCTTTCTTGGTGTTTTGGGTTTTGTTTGTTTGTTTGTTTTATTTTGGCAGCTTTTGAGGGATTTATCTGCATTCTGATCTCTTTCAAAATGGCATGTTCTATGGCTTCAGCCATCTGAGAAACCTATATTAAACTTGTGTACAGAAATCCCAGGGAACTTTTCTGTAACACTGCAGTAACGGCTGTGCTCCTAAAAGTTCTGATTTACTCTAATGTCATATATTAGGACAGTTAGATGAAAGAATTTGTAGGGTTTGATAGCATACTCTCATTGGAAATGAACTAGCTCCACTAATCTGTGAAAATGAGTCATAAAAACAGGACCTCATCTCTAGCAGAGTTGTGGACAGTTGGGTTTACATTGCAGACTCTAATTCTCAAGATTCTAACCAGGGTGGAAGACAGTTTTGCTTTTGCTTTAGTTTTAGAGACCATTTGTTTTAGTATATTTTCTTTCTATTGAAGAACTTGTGTCTTAGTATTTGGTGACCTAATTGATACTCCAACCCTCAACCTTGCATCACAGTGACAGAAAACATGTCTTTATTATTTAAGTGTGATGACTTTTAACAGCAGATAGTTTTTCATAGGGGAGGGTGATTTTCATAGGGGAGGGTGGAACTTATTTTATCAGGTAGTGATAGGACTAGGGGGAATGGAATGAAGCTGGAGGTGGGGAGATTCAGGCTAGATGTGAGGAGGAGGTTCTTCACCATGAGAGTGGTGAAACCCTGGAATGGGTTGTCCGGGGAGGTGGTCGAGGCCCCGTCCCTGGAGGTGTTTAAGACCAGGCTGGATGAGGCTGTGGCCAGCCTGATCTAGTGTGGGGTGTCCCAGCCTATGGCAGGGGGGTTGGAACTAGCTGATCCTTGTGGTCCCTTCCAACCCTGACTGATACTATGATACTATGACATTATTGGTGCTATTATTTGAATAATTTTTTGCTATTTATCAGGATTGGAATCATCAGATTAGAATTCCATGTAATTCACTTCTGATTCCATGCATCTTAGCTTTATCTATTACATTGAGCATTGTGCTGGTCATCTACATTTGCCTGTAGTTATTAGTGAAAGTCATTTCCAGGAGCAGTATGTACCTAAAGCTCAGTGTCCAGTATGGGATGAATTATCTTGTATGTCTCTAATGCTTATAGAGGGATTTTAGCTGATTAGCTTAGAGTAGGTGATTAGCTTTTAGATGGTTATCTGCATGTGAACTGAAACCTAGCTTAAAACTGGAGGCAAACAAAGAGACACAGAGGTCCCGATTTCCTCAGAAGGGCTGCATACCAGTGAAGAGCAAAGAGTTTGTTTGCTTTTGATAGATATTTAAAGTAGCACTCATATCTTAGTGTTATGCAATGTAAAGAGGTATGATTAATGGATGAGCTGAGATGTGTAATACCGCTTCTGTAGACATTAAGTTGTAAAAAATCAAAAAATATGACATATCACTTCACCTGGAATTAAATTTTTTAAAGAAGTGTTAAAGGAAGTTAGACATTCATATCTCTTTGTAATCCATTTTCAAGTGGGTGCTTACCTTTCTAAGATTCCTCTATACTGCCTAGCCTTAGAATTAAGTGTTTGTTTATTTGCTTATTTGTTTGTTTGCTTGCTTATTATTTATTTGCTTATTTATTTGTTTATTTGCTTATTATTTTTGCAGATATTCTCATATGGGAAGCATCTCTTTCTTTGCTGCCTGTATCTCAGAGTGCTCTGTTACAGTTCAACACAAGCATCATACTTTCATAGTTCATAGAAGTAGGTCTAACGCTTCTAGAGCAGAAGACAAAGAATTTGGCTCTGAGTGCTATGGCTGTGTATGGTTATCGGGTATTTATGTTTGTTCTTTTGCAGCAATGAATTCCCTGTAAAATAGCATCCAACTGTTTGTATTGTTGCAAAATGCAGTATGAAGGAAATTGGTCAAATTATTATAGAGGTAAAGGTTATTAATGATTCCCATTAACACAGAATTTCTCAGAAGCTGCTCCCATTTTTAGAGTGGCAGCTAAGATGTGGTCATAACTTCTACTTTAAAGTTTATATCTTGGCTAGTCCAAGGTGTTTATTTAGAATAAACCTTTATTTAGAATAAACCAAACCAGGTTGGAAGAGACCTTCAAGATCATTGCTTCCAACCCATCAACCAGTCCTAACCCATCAACCAGTCCTAACCCTAACATCCAATGGCTGGTCCTAACATCCAGTCTAAACCTCGCCAGGTGCAGCTTGAAACTGTGTTCTAGTTATTTATTTAGCTATGAAAAAGCAGAAACAAAAAGTATGACCAATTCTTACTGTGGTCCAGATTATAGACTTGTAATCTTTAAGGAGATGCTATAATTAATTTCAGGGGGGAAATCTGAGTTATCTAATAGCAGAGAAGTGATGAAAAGACAGTTTAGAGAAGGCATTTTGCCTGACAATGACATTAAAAATTGAAATGTTGATTCTAGTGGCAGCTGTGTTTAGGAGGAGGCAGAAGTCTTACATAAGTAAAAGCATAAGGTCAGTTTTCCTGGGTATCTACAGATGAGATATTAGACCTAGGAAATAGATGTGAGTTTTGTAATTGTAAAGATTTATTTGAGTGGGGAGTCATTGGGCTCTGGGGGTGTCCTAATGATTATATGTGTGTGTGTATATATATATATGTGGGGTAGATCAAGAATGCTGAAATATTTCTCTTTATGTCTCCATTCCTTTTTTTTTTTATTACACACACACACCCCCCTGCCTTTAATGTTTGTTTTCATAAATTGAAACATGTTAAGACAAACTTTTATTCTAATTACATATATTAAATCAAGGATCTTGTCTGTTTTTAAGTGCAAAGCACCAAACTACGCCCTAATTGAATTAGACAGGTTTTGAAAAGTTTTTGGTACCTATAGCTGAAATCATCAGCTTCAGAAATGCTGACTTGGAAAAGCAATGACACAACGCTGAGTCTGATGTCCCAGGTCTTAAGATTTCTTATTCAGTAATAAAGTGTAGTGTTTGCATTTCTTAGGCAGCATTTGAGAACTTTTATAAGCCCATCTTTCAATAATGCTGCTGAAAACCAAGTCCCTAACTGGACACAAACACCCAGCTTTCCAAATTATGTGTAATTTTAATATGATAAAAAAATAATTTAGAAGTGCTGTGGTTTGAAAACAGATGAGTAAAACCTGATTCTGTCATGCAGTTGATCATCAAAGATAAGTCACTGATAAAACCTTAGATTATTTTTGTAATGACATGTGCAATGCTTTGTACTGCACGGCCTAACTCAGAAACATCTTCAAACTGTGAACATGTGTATTAGAATCTTAATTTTGAACCAGAGGTTTTAGACAGAAAGAAGAAGAAAGTACCATGTAAATTGGGTTCATACATGCCAAACAGAAGATAATTCTTAACCTTCTGTCTCTTCCCTAAACAACACAATATATGCATGGTATATAAGCACATCTATTTCACGTGTACCTTGACGGTGGCAGATGGCTATCTACTTTCTGTTGCAAATGGCAATGACACTTAAATTTCATACGTAACTTCACACATATTTTCCAAACTCCAACATTCCACCCATAAGAGCAGCAAATATTTGTAATTACCACCTACCTACAGAAACCAAAACAAAGCTGAAAAAATGTGTGTGGGGAGTAGCAGGGAAAACCAAATATCTAAGAGACTAGTCACTCGTGTAAACACTTGTGCAACATTAAACCTTACCTGGGCCTTCTGCTCCATTAATTGAGCGCTGCCTGTGTTACTGATACTGATACACTGAATGCTCTTACAAAACTCATAGCTGTTGTGAAGCGTAGTGGTGTGATATGAAGTGATGCAGAAAACAGTAGAATCTTTGTCATTAGGTCAGCTGCAAGAAGAAATGACGTGTGTGAATGTACAGTATATGGAGTTTTGTGAAAGATGCAGTCTCTCTCCCAAAAAACTTCAGCTGATGATACAAGGGGAATTCAGTTCCCTTTGGCAGGACTCCACGCTGGTCTGGATGCTGTAAATACTTCTGCTTTTACAGTTACTTAGCTCATGCTGCTAAAAATATACTCATGGCAGACTTAATGAAAGTATCTTTTAAAAACTACTTGTCTACAACAATAATTTAATGTTCTGGTTTGCATGTGTGGTTCTCATTGTTCTGACACAGCTATTAATACTGATGAAAACTACAGAGAGAAAATCCAAATATTTTCATATTTGTACTTCTCCAGCAGCATTTAAAAGCACCTCACGACTAATCAGCCACATTTTTTTTATTGGTTTTTTTCTTGGTTTTTTTTTTTCCTCATTTCAAGAGTAATATAGCAATATATGAAATTGCATTGAAGCAGTAAAGGCTTCAGAATCCCAGTAGATGATGTAATTATGGTTAAAAATTAGTATTATTGAATAACTCACTTTCGTAATATGCCGAAGTAATTTTTTCTCTCATTTTCAATAACCATCAGTCTTAATATCTAACTAATGAAAAAACATAAACAGTGTCATCTGTCAGGTTGCTAACAGAGAATGCCACTGATTGGAGCCTCATTGTTTACTTTAGCAGGTAATTTGTGGACCGGAATCATTTAATTGTTCTGAGCACATAATTACATGCCGGCATTTTCCAATTTAATTAAAATGTACAAATCTGAAGATTAAGGGAATTTTTGAATTATTAATCATTTCTCCTCTAGGAAATCTTGTTGCTCTGCAGGAGATTTGTCCAGTGTACAACTATACGTATTTTTTTCCTTCTCTTTCACAGACAGACAATTTTCCCGCAGAGCCCAATTACATGGGCAGCAGGCAGCAGTTTGTTCAAAGGTAAGGCCTATTAAATAACTTTCTCGGCTTCCCCATTTGCATTCTTGTCAAAATTGCTTTGCCACAGAGTACAATTCTACTTAGAACAAGTAAATACAACTCTTTCTTTTTTCTTTTTTTTTTTTCTTTTCTTTTTTTTCTTTTTTTTTTTTTCTTCCCAATATATATTTCAGTAGCTCCACGTTCAAGGATCCAGAAAGAGCCAGCTTGAGGGACAGCGGGCATGGGGACAGTGATCAGGCTGACAGTGACCAAGACACTAACAAAGGCTCCTGCTGTGACATGTCTGTTAGGGAGGCACTCAAGATGAAAACTACTTCAACTAAAAGCCAGCCACTTGAACAAGGTGAGTGAAACCTCCAGTGCTTAAAAGTGTAGAGTTTCAGCCATCATTATAAACCTATTAGTGCTGCAGTTGTTGTTTATCAGGGTGGAATAGCCCACTGATAATACTATCACAGAAAGCAGTAAATCTGGTAGCTAGCCTAGAGCAAAGAATGTTGAGTATCTTTTGGATATGAACATGAAATGAAACCACAAGTATCAAAAGTAGATTAAAAAAAAAAAACAAACCAAAAAAAAAGGAAAGAAAAAGTACTCTTCACAAATGATTAGAATATACTTTATCTCTGCTGGCATTGCCTGTGATATGTTATGTACAGTTCTTCTGCTAAAGGATGATTTAGAAACTCAAACTAGACACGGCTGCAGCAAATCAAAGAATGCCAGTCATTTACATTTTTCACACAGTTTGGAGGAAAGAGAAAGAAATGATGTTTGGCATATCAGACTAGAGTGAAAGCAGACCAGAAGATGTTTTCATTTCATTGCTGTATTTTCCTAATTTTTTTTTTCACAAGTGTCAGATAATAACATCATTTGATTGTCAGTATAATTACATTCACATCCTGTGCAGGTACCAAATATGGAGGTACCTGTGGAGGTACCAAAGGTGCCAGTCATTTACATGCTTCACATAGTTTGGAGAAGAGAGAAAGAAAAGTCTAGAGTGAAAACAGACCAGAAGATGTTTTCATTTCATTGCTGTATTTTCCTTATTCTTTTGCAAGTGTCAGATAATAACAATTTGATTTTCAGTATAATTTCATTCACATCCTGTGGAGTTACCAAAGATGGGTGTCTGTGAGACAGCTAAAATGACTTGTGTCTGGACAATGACAGTGCTCCCTGCAAGCATTCATTCTGACAAATAAGCCTGTTTATTTCCTCAAACTCTGTGTCAAATTATTGCTTACCAGATTTGTTTTATCTAAGAGACAGGGGTTTTTGTTTGTTTGTTTGTTTGTTTGTTTGTTGTTTTAAAGCATGAGAGGGAGTACTCCAGAATTGTGTGTTTGTGTTTTAGTGTAAGCAATAAGGAAGGGCACCACTGAATTATTTTTAAAGAGTTTGTACCTTCCCTGTTATTTTATTTTGTTGTGGGGAAGATGTTCCCGTGTTAATGACAGTTGAAAGACTGTTAGATAACTCTGCCTTAATAAGAAGCTATATTTATAATAAAGCAAAATGTATTTTGCAAAGCAGAAAGCTTTTGTGCCTCTTAGCCTAGACTCATCTGCAGTACAGTCATGAAGAAACACACGTTCAACTTCATTTTACTGATTATGTCGAGGCTGCAATATAAATTTTGCTGTGTAGAATATTTAGAATGATGCAATATAATTTATTCTGTATATATTTGAGGTCTGACCTCATATATGACCCTATTTTCCAAGTAATAAATGCCAGAAAGATTATTTTTTTTTTCTGACCTTTTGCCACAGTAACTCTGTGCTTATAATTGGACATTGATCTGTATAAAGATGCAGTATTGGACTTTTTTTCCCCTTCTTTCTCTCTTTCTCTCTTTCTCTCTTTCTCTTTCTCTCTTTCTCTCTTTCTCTCTTTCTCTTTCTCTCTTTCTCTCTTTCTCTCTTTCTCTTTCTCTCTTTCTTTCTCTCTTTCTTTCTCTCTTTCTTTCTCTTTCGTTCTTTCTTTCTTTCTTTCTTTCTTTCTTTCTTTCTTTCTTTCTTTCTTTCTTTCTTTCTGTCTTTCTTTCTTTCTCTCTCTCTTTCTCTCTTTCTCTCTTTCTCGCTTTCTCTCTTTCTTTCTCTTTCTTTCTCTCTTTCTTTCTTTCTTTCTTTCTTTCTTTCTTTCTTTCTTTCTTTCTTTTCTTTCTTTCTTTCTTTCTTTCTTTCTTTCTTTCTTTCTTTCTTTCTTTCTTTCTCTTCCTTCCTTCCTTCCTTCCTTCCTTCCTTCCTTCCTTCCTTCCTTCCTTCCTTCCTTCCTTCCTTCCTTCCTTCCTTCCTTCCTTCCTTCCTTCCTTCCTTCCTTCCTTCCTTCCTTCCTTCCTTCCTTCCTTCCTTCCTTCCTTCCTTCCTTCCTTCCTTCTTTTTCTTTTCTCTTTTCTTTTCTCTTTTCTTTTCTTTTCTTTTCTTTTTTCTTTTCTTTTCTTTTCTTTTCTTTTCTTTTCTTTTCTTTTCTTTTCTTTTCTTTTCTTTTCTTTTCTTTTCTTTTCTTTTCTTTTCTTTTCTTTTCTTTTCTTTTCTTTTCTTTTCTTTTCTTTTCTTTTCTTTTCTTTTCTTTTCTTTTCTTTTCTTTTCTTTTCTTTTCTTTTCTTTTCTTTTCTTTTCTTTTCTTTTCTTTTCTTTTCTTTTCTTTTCTTTTCTTTTCTTTTCTCTTTTTGTTCCAGTGTGTGCCTAATTTTATAAGTTTTGTGTCAGAACAAGACAAAATCTCCGGAGTATTATCTATCAAGTATAGCCACAAAAAAAGTTCTACACTTTTACAAGTTTCATTAGGAAAATCATTTACTACTTACATTTAAAATGTCTGTTCTTTTGGAAAAGGATGATGTGCCCAGAGTTTGTAGTGCAGTTTGGCCAACAGCATCAAGCCCAATATGGGTCTAAAGACAATAAATCTGGTAAGCAGATTAAGCCAATCATTCCTGTTGCTTATTTTCATTGTAATGCAAGTAGTTAGATGGAAGCTTACACTTGGCATTTTACCTAGGTGGAGGGCCACATTCATCAAGAAAGGACTTATCACAGAGGTTCCTCTAAATTCCTCACGTTTTGATCAAACATATTATAAATTGGGCATGCTGAGTACAGTCAGCCCCTGAACTGCAATAGCAGGAGTTCAAGTAAATTTTCAATAGAATCATAGAACAGTTTGAGTTCCAAACACTGCCATGGGTTGGAACACCTTCCATTAGAAGAGGTTGATTAAAGCCTCAACCAACCCAGCCTTGAATTATTCCAGGGATAGAGGGTTCCCAGCTTCTCTTTGGTAACCTGTTCCAGTGCCTCACCAATTTCACAGTGAAGGACTTCATATCTGAGCTAAATCTAACCCCTTTCAGTTTAAAGCCACTAACCCTTGTCATATGATTACATGGCCTTGTAGAAAAGTACCTCTCTAGCTTTCTTGTAGGCTCCCTTTGGGTACTGGAATGCTGCAATAAGGTCTCCATGGGACCAGCTCTTCTCCATGTTGAAGAATCGCAGCTTTCTCAACCTGTCTTCATTGTAGAGGTTCTTCAGCCCTCTGATGATTTTCATGACTTTCCTCTAGACATGTTCCAACAAGTCAATACCATTCTTATGTTGGGAGCCTCAGAACTGGATACAGTACTCCATGTGGGGTTTTATGAGATCAGAGTAGGTGGTGACAATCACTTCCCTTGACCTGCTGGTCACAATTCTTTTGATGCAGCCCAGGACTGCTTGTCTTTCTGTGTTGCAAACACACATTGCTGGGTCACGTCGAGCTTCATAGCAGCCAACATCCCCAAGTCCTTCTCCAAAAAGTCCATTCTCTGACCAGCCTGTATTTGTGCTTGCAATTGCCCTGGCCTATGTTCAGGACCTTACACTTGGCCTTGTTGAACCTCTTGAGGTTTGCACAGGCCTAGCTCCCAATCCTGTCAAGGTCCCTTTGGATGGCATCTCTTCCCTCCAGCTTGAAAACTGTATCAAACAACTTGGTGTCATCAGTAAACTTACTGAGTGCATTTGATCCTGCTGTCCATGTCACTGATAAAGATGTTAAATAGTGCTAGTCCTAATGGACACAGTCTTAAGCTGTGCCAGGGGAAGTTTAGGCTTGAGATGAGGAGAAAGTTCGTCACTGAGAGAGTCGTTAGCCATTGGAATGGGCTGCCCAGGGAGGTGGTGGAGCCACCATCCCTGGAGGTGTTCAAGAGGAGATTGGACGTGGCACTTGGTGCCATGGTTTAGTCATGAGGTGTTGGGTGACAGGCTGGACTTGATGATCTTTGAGGTCTCTTCCAACCTTGGTGATTCTGTGATTCTGTGAATCCTTGAGGAGTGCCACTCAATGCTGCTGTCCACCTGGACATCAAGCGCTTCACCACAGCTCTTGGAATGCTATCATCCATCTAGTTCCGTATTCACTGAGTGGTCCACCAATCAAATCTCCAATGATATCCATGTGTTTACTTGTACAAACTCATAGCAAGTGTGTTGTAATAAAATCATTGACCTATTATGAAAATTGAACCTGCAGCGAGCACCTTATGGGAGTTACAGATTACTGCAGTAACAAATGGGGTGCAATATGTTGTTCCCACTGAAATAAATGATTTCTTGTCACGTTAGCGCTCTTAGCCCAAAGTAACTTTCCTCTTTTGAAAGAAAATAAACAAAATTACTCTCTCAAGTCAAGCCAAGCAAAGTTGAAGCAGGGTGAGAAATATGATAAATGTGATTAGGATAGAAAAAGGATTGCATTTTCTTCAGAAGAAAAAAATGTTTTCTGGGAAAAGGAAATGGATAGCTTGCTAAAAACAATTGTCTGTGGCAGTGCCTGAAGCACTATCAGAAGCTGTGGTTCTGTGCCTATTTTAGGCTGTGCACAGATATCAGAATTTATTATTTCATAGCAAAGTTTCAGGCTTGATAACTGTTCTTTAAAAATATTCTGCTTTTGGAACAGTAATAATTATTAAATCTCCTGTCATTTTTGAAATATGATCAGGAGCAACTGAATTCAAGATCTTGATCTGAAAATGTGAAAATGAGTTAAATTAGAGTCTGACATCCTCTATGTGTAATTCCAAACACTGTTGTCACAGGTCCAGTAATGAAAGTGTTATCAGCTCCAGTAGTTTAACTACAGTTTTGAGTAACTCTAGCCTAGACAGCTTGAGAATTAAATGGTCATACTGAGACAAAAAAAGGTGTCAATAACACTACAGCAATTGTGCTTTCTATCAGTAATAAAGTAGGAAATTTTATGAAAAAATAATTTTTGTAGACAAGTTATCTGATTTCAGCATGGGATGAGGGCAATCAATCTTACTTTATGATATGAATAAAAATAGTGGAAAAATAGTGGATAGTAAAGCCTCGGTAAGTTTACTATTAAAATACCTGATTTCAAGGAAATATATCCAGATAGCAAGTTTTGTCTGGTGGTGATTGCAAACAAAGTAGGAAGGATTACAAAAATTAGTCATCATTGTAAAGGGACCACAAGGATCATCTAGTTCCAACCCCCCTGCCATGGGCAGGGATACCCCACACTAGATCAGGCTGGACAGAGCCTCATCCAGCCTGGTCTTAAACACCTCCAGGGACGGGGTCTCGACCACCTCCCTGGACAACCCATTCCAGGGTTTCACCACTCTCATGGTGAAGAACCTCCTCCTCACATCTAGCCTGAATCTCCCCACCTCCAGCTTAATTCCATTCCCCCTAGTCCTATCACTACCTGAGATCCTTATGAAAGGTCATCACTTGGAAAGAAAGGGAAGAAACTCAACCCAACAGAAATTCACACACACAGAATCACCAAGGTTGGAAGAGACCTCAAAGATCATCAAGTCCAACCTGTCACCACAGACCTCATGACTAAACCATGGCACCAAGTGCCACATCCAATCCCTTTTTGAACACCTCCAGGGATGGTGACTCCACCACCTCCCTGGGCAGCACATTCCAGTGGGAAATCACTCTCTCCATGAAGAACTTTCTCCTCACCTCGAGCCTAAATTTTCCCTGGCACAGTATATCACAGTTATATACAGTTATCACAGTATATCCTTTTCCTGTGAATCCCAAGCCACTTTCTGTGTGAAAATAACCTAGCTGTCTCTTAAGCTTAATTACCCTACCTGCTGTCTTACCCTACCAGCTTACTTACCCTACCTGAATCAGCTGTCTTACTAAGCAGCTTGCTCCGTGTGCCTGCTACTCTTTCAATGGAATGATTTTAGATAGATTTGCTTTGTTTATCTCTCTTTAATTTTTCGCTTGTGTTGCTGAGACTTGAATTCCCATCACTAGTTTGGACATTTTGAGATCATCCCACTCAGAAGTCTTACAACAATTAAGTTTTGACTACATCTGGCAAGTTGCCTGTTTGTTTCATGGAGTAAAATACATTTTGCATTTATATTTAAGTAATTGGTTTTTGTTGTGTTTTGGTTTGGGTGTAAAATCAAGAGTCTGTATTTCTTGGAAAATATATCCAAAGCTGAAACAAATGTATATAAACTATAAAACTACAAAGCAGCAGTGTAACAGCAAGATGTACATTTTATACTTTCCTTAGTGAAGCTTGACTATATTTACCTTATCATTAGTAAAACAATATAGAGTTATGGATTTTTTCTGTAGTTACTCATAAATCATTTTCTTTATTAGATTTTCCTGGAAATTTTTTCCTTCCTTCCCACCCCCTTTCCTGTCTGCGTTTTCTTGCTGTAACATAAATCTGCATTTTCGTGTCAGTGTCAAAAATACCCAAGGTACATAAATATCTCTAAATTTGGTTGCTTTGTTGTTCAGTTTTTGTTTTATCACTGTGCATTTTCTCTTTCCACACGTTTGCTTGCCATTCACACCTGCATCCCACAGACAAGGTATTTCTGCATGTGCTGTTGCCTTGTTAGCAGTAGCACAGATCCTGAGAATAAAGGAAAAGCAGAAAGAACCTTCTTGGAGGAAGGGTGAAACAAAACTCTATATGATTGGTGTCAGAATTTCCTCTAGGACTCTAGCTCACCAGGCTTTTCTGTAGAACAACACTGTTTTGATCTAAGTGACTATTATTGCTTTTGTAAATGACCATAATGTAGCTTCAGGGAGGAAAAAAAAAGGGGGTGGGGGGAAGGAAAAAAGAGAAGATATTGAATATAACTTTAAAATATACTTCTTCCTTCATCATCACAACAAACCCACATTTTCACCACAGCTGATGCAATCCTGCATGCGTGTGTTTTAGGAATAAAAACTATCCTTATGAATATTCAACTCTTTGAGTTTGTCCACTGAACACGTTCATACTCGTATCTTCAGTTTCTAAATGAGAATGATCCCTTAAGTCAAGTAACCTGTATTATCTATCTGCAGCAGAGCAGAAATTGTAAGACTTTCCAACCAAGATTTTTTCCTGAACTATCCATCGATTTTGCTGCCATAATCTTGCTGGTGTCTGTAGGATAATTAAAATCCATTCTGTTTAACTGAGTGAGAATCAGTCTAGACTGATAAGTGCAGAAAGTTCATCAAGCATATTTCTGTTGTCTGACATCATCACCAGTGCTTTCCATGCCATTGGGGATGATGGATTATTTTATGAATTCATCAGCTTAGTGAGATAATGGAAAACGAATATTGTGAAGAAATATTGCTATTCAAAGTTCTCACAGCTAGTGCTGGCCACTGCTGAGGCAATGATGGAGTCTGGGAGGCAGAGCTGACACAGCCTGTGAAATGTTTTGTTCAGTGTTGCTTCCTTCCATAGGTCTTTTTCCCCTAGACAGAACATCTCCTATCACATTCTCTCTGTGCCCAGAATGTGAATAGCTTTCAGACTGCGCTACTTGTTCTGATGCCACTTAAGACTCTTCATGTCCGGGACTATCGTCCCTTCCAACTCACTTACCCCTAACATGGTCAGATAAGATGCTAACTTGCTGTTCCATGTCAGGACTTGCACGCAGTACCCATTCGTCACTTTCATCTGATTTATTGTTATCCAGGCAAGCCACAATATAATTTAATTGTACTGAGAGTCTCTGTTCTTTCTGTAGTCTGACTTAGTAGTAGTATATATTTCTAGAACTGTAAATTCTGGAAACTGTTAAGTGAAGCCCATGCACAATAAGAAGAAGAAAAAAAAAAGTTTCTTACCTTTCATTTGTATTTTATTTGTTTGTTTGTTTGTTTGTTTGTTTTATTTCCCAACTTTATTTTTCTCCTTTTTTTTTTTTCTCTTCTCTTCTTATGCAAACGTGTGACCCTAAAACAAAACTAGCATAGGTCAAAGATGAACTTCTCCAAACTGTATCCGATTCTGACTGATCAAATTTATTGTTATCCCTGAAGTTCTGTGCCCCTAAGTTTAGGAAAGATGTTGAGTTGCTGGAACATGTCCAGAGAAGGGCAACAAAGCTGGGGAGGGGTTTGGAGCACAAGCCCTCTGAGGAGAGGCTGAGGGAGCTGGGGTTGCTTAGCCTGGAGAAGAGGAGGCTTAGGGGAGACCTTCTTGTTATCTACAACTACCTGAAAGGAGGTTGTAGTCAGGTGGGGGTTGGTCTCTTCTCCTGGGTGGCCAGCACCAGAACAAGAGGATATAGTCTCAAGCTGTGTCAGGGGAGATTTAGGCTGGATATTAGAAAGAAGTTCTTCCCAGAAAGAGTGATTTGCCATTGGAATGTGCTGCCCAGGGAGGTGCTGGAGTCACCATTACTGGAGGTGTTTAGGAAAAGACTGGATGGGGTGCTTGGTGCCATGGTTTAGTTGATTAGATAGTGTTGGATGCTAGGTTGGACTCGATGATCTCAAAGGTCTTTTCCAACCTGGTTAATTCTATTCTATTCTATTCTATTCTATTCTATTCTATTCTATTCTATTCTATTCTATTCTATTCTATTCTATTCCGTTCCGTTCCGTTCCGTTCCGTTCCGTTCCGTTCCGTTCCGTTCCGTTCCATTCCATTCCATTCCATTCCATTCCATTCTATATTATAAGATTATATTATATAAGATATTATACCCTGAAGATATTCCATTTTGGCTTAATTCTAATTGCAACATTTCTAATTTTAGAAAAAAAAAAAAAAAAAGCATGTAGAATTAGAGGCTTTTAGGAAGAATAAGACCATATTTATATTTGTTTGATGCCTATTCCAGTGTGAGTAGCAAATTCATTATTATATTTAATTCACCGCCAGTACTTTCTGCTTTTCTTCTGTGAGTAATTTTTCAGTGAAACAGCACTTCTAAATTTGAAGAGAATTAGCAGCGTTATTATTGGTATCATCCTTCTTATGATCTTGGTGAATGGTAATATTGAGACTTCTATTGGTATTAAACTTTTAAATTAATATATTACACTTTTAGTCAGAGGAGTACTCATAAAAAATTCAAATGTTCTAAGTGCCTTGATCTCAAACATTCATTTAAACATGGTCTAGGTAATACTTCTGCAAGTGTTCCTCACCTGGGCTGAGGTGAGGGCTATGTGAATGTTCTCTACTGCCCTTTTTTGGAGATATCTGAATAATATTCTCCCTCTGAGCCTAAGTTAATGGACTAGAAATACAGGTCAGTTACCTTTGCTGTGTAGATCGGTGTCATAATCTTTTTCATGTTAATACCCAGTAATCCATGACCTATCTGTCCCTGTATTTTATGTTGAGCAAATTTTATGATGGATTTGGGCAAAAGAAAGACAAAACTTTTATATCTCATTTATTTACTCAGAGTATTAAAGATTTTGTTTTTTCCTCTGTTGCAGTTATGATGAATAACTTTCTTCTTTTAAGTTTCATTTTTAGATTAGTAGGCTACTAGTCAATTTAGGTTGACTTTTTACATTTCAATTATTTCAATACCAGGTCTGGAGTCACGAGTGACATTTTGTGTCATCAGGTGGAACAATAATTAGGTGTGCATGGAAGAGGAGACCAGTTCATTTGGATAGAAGAGGGAGTGTTCCCAGGTGCAGCTGCCCTCTGTAGTGTGGTCTTCTCACATGTATGAGCAGCTTTGGAGAAGTTTCAGGAAGCAGGTGTTTGTCAAAAAAAAAAAGTCAGAAAAGGAAGCAAAGTGGCATCTTAATGGAGAAGGGATTATCTTAATTCCTTAACTACTTACTTTTCTGCCTTCATTGATACAAAATAGGAAAGCAGTGCAAACATTCTGACAGCTGAAATGACAGTGAGTACACTTTGCATCCAAGTATCTTAACCTATTATTGCTGCTTGTTACTGCTTTCAACTGGAGCCAGCTTCTGCCCAACCATTTCTACTATCAGGGGCATGTTTGAGCATCTGGCAGATTATTACCTTCATGTATCTCATAGCAGTGAAGTTTTGTGAGTAGCATATTCTGCATTTAATTAATGTATTTAGCCATAAACTAGGGGGGGAAATTTCTATAACTGACTTACAAAACATGCAGAAAGAACTTTCTGCATCTGTACACACAAAAAAACATATGTGAGGTGTTTAAGAAGAGACTGGATGGGATAGTTCGTGCCATGGTTTAGTTGATTAGATAGTGTTGGATTATAGGTTGGACTTGAAGATCTGAAAGGTCTTTTCCAACCTGGTTAATTCTATTCTATTCTATTCTATTCTATTCTATTCTATTCTATTCTATTCTATTCTATTCTATTCTATTCTATGCTATGCTATGCTATTCTATTCTATTCTATTCTATTCTATTCTATTCTATTCTATTCTATTCTATTCTATTCTATTCTATTCTATTCTATTCTAATTATCATTGTGACACAAAGAAAGGAATATAACCACTCAGCACAGCTTCACCTCTGCACCATTTGGTGCGTTATGCTACATTTTTCAGGTAATTTAATTTCTCCTCCTCATTATTTCCATTTATTTTATAATTACAAAATAATTCAGTAGTTGAAAATTATCTGTATTTTTGTCCTGTGTTTTGTTTTCATCAGAAGCTTCTTCAGCAAATAAATTTAGATATATTATTACTAACATATTAAAAGTTTGAGACTTTGCCAGTAAAATTATAAATACATTTCAGAGGAGTTTTCTTTGATTAGCTTATTTGCAAATTAATGAATAACATAAACTTCAAGATCACAAGTCTGTTACCACCAACCTCCTATCTGAGATGTGCATAAATTCTACTGTTTGAATGCTGTAGCTGTGGGTGCTCATTTCTTCCTGCTTTACTTTAGAGGCAACAAAGCAGAATATCCCTCCCTTGTCTCTAGTGCAAATCTCTTTACTTCCTTTCTGTACTCTCTGTTTTGACACTGCCTTTCCTGAGGCTGAGCACAATCATTGTACTGCAGTTTGTTCTTGGAAGGCTTAGAATCCGTGAGTTATCTTTTTCTTTATTCCCACTAGAAAAGCAAGAGAAGGATTTGCAGTTCTCAGTAAGATGAGGCTCTTCTATGTCAAAATCATTATCTTCAGCTAACATTTCTTCTTTTCAGATTCCTTTTATAAATTGAAAGAAAAGTGGGGGCATGGAAAGATCAACAACTTTTAAAACAAGGAAATCAGAAAATAGAGAGTTTTCATTGTTCCAGCCTTTAAGCATTTCCCTAGGTGGTAAATGGATATTCTCTGCCTGTGCTTACTTTTGTTAATGAAAATTTTAGGGCACATATTCATATATTGGATGGATACTTAATATCATGAAAACTGTTGTAATGAGACTAGAGAGTCTATTCCTGACTCTTAGACTGTGTCTGAAAATGTTCTTCTGTGATGTACTTATAGTTTTCTTTTAATTAAACTTGCACAGAATTACAGTTTAATAATCATAAATATGTGATAGGGTGTGTATTTAATCAGTTATATAAAGGAGATGATTAAAATAAATACATCTTCTCTCTTTCTTGTTTTAAATCATCATTGTATGAATCTATCTCCTCTTATTGACTCAGCAGAAACTACAGAGAGGATAAACGCCAATAGCAGTCAAGTTTTAACACAATGTCATTGCATATTCCAGCCACATTCTTGGTATGAAAAGGAAGAAATATTCTGCAGATGAAATTACTATAAGGCTGATGCCTATTAGTTGGAAAGATGAACTTGCACTGTAGCTATCAAAGTTCTGTGTCTAGCTGGGTCAGAAAACACAGAAGTGCCTTAAATAAGAAATGAGAGTTAATTATTCCATTCAGCAATGCTTCAACTGGAATAATAGTTATTTGCATTTCATTCTGCCAGGACAAAATATATCACCTAATTTCTGTATACAGTAATCTAGTATGACCCTTTTCTTGGTTCTCTTCCTGTGTACATACAAGTCTCCTATGCCCTGGTTTCTAGAGGGAGCAAAGTGGTGTTGTTCAATTTTAGGCGGAATTACAGCACTGTACTCAGTTTGTAGACACACTTTTAAGGATGATCTGGACAAATTCAAAATCAAGAAAGAGGTAGAATGACAGCAAAAAATACAAGTTTATGGAACGTGGCCTGTGGGTGAAGTTTGAAAGAAGTATTTGTTTAGAATTTGTGTTGGTTTAAATGAACAAAGACATAGTAGAAGCATTTGTGTATATGAAGTTGTTTAATTTGTTGGAAGAGCTATTTTGTTATATGGGAGGGAGAAACTTGCATTAAAGATAGCTAGGCATTGAAACAGGCTGCCCATGTAAGTTAAAGAATAACCCTTCCTGTCAGTTTTTAAAACAGGTTGAATATACATTTTTCAGTGATAACCTAGATTTATTTTAACCTACCCCAGACAAGATGATCCACTCGAGATCTGCTTTTCATGATGCCGTATTTAAATGTGAGGATGTGATAGACTATCTAGTCCAGAGTAAAATACAGTGAAAGGTAACACTGTCACTGAGCTATTCAGTTTCTTGTCTGCCAACATATTTATTTATGGGAAGAGATCACTGTGTTAAGAATCACAAGGAATGTGGATTATCTAAAGTTTCACAACAAGAATTCCTCATATAATATAGTAGCACTTTGTGTGTAACATGGACTTTGCTTAAAGACAGAGCTGCATCATGATTAACTAATAACTGCTTAGTAAAACATTGTCAAGTCTCTGTACATCAGTGACACGTGTATGCTGTATATCAGCCTCTGTGCACCTACTACCCATCCTGATTTCCAGAATGGCAGAACAGCTGGTTTCCATTCCCTGCTGCTGCTTTCTCCTACCCCAGCTGCCACACTCAAGTAACCTCCCTTCCCCAAGTGGGCTTCACTTGGTTTGAAAGGGACTTAATGTACCTCAGCGCATACGGAACTTTTGATGCATATTTCATCGTGTTTCAGTTCTTTCTACAGGGAACACTGCATGTATAACAGATGTTCCCCTACTACTACTCTTTCCTGAAGGTGACATGCTCTTTTTTGTGTTTCATCTCTAATGTATATGGGCTGGTAGTGCCTGGGTGATACTAAAAAATACTGTTCCATGGCTGCCCCTGTGCTGCGTGCCAAGCTATATTTAATTCCATCTGCTCCCCTCTGCAGAATGAAATAAAGAGGAGCATATGCCCAGTATAGCCAAATCATACTATGGCACAGAAAAAAAACCCTTTATTTAAGACAAGCAAATATTTAGTTTTAATTTAGGACCCTATTCTTCCAACTTCTTATATGTAAATCATCTCATATAAATAAGTGAGCGTGTTCATGTGATTTCATGTCAAAAGTTCTTTTATCATTGCTTTTAATGCTATAAATACTATGTATATATTTATTTTAATATTATAAATACTATGTGTATATGTATAAACACACATCTAATATATGTGTGTTTATGCATGTGCATCTGCATAAATACAGAAATAAGACATCATTAACTGATTGGGTAATAGATGCAAAACTGTGTCCTAACAGAATGGAAAATGTAAATCTTTAAAACATTTTATGTTTACCTAAAAACTGCAACCATAAGAGCAATTCACAAATTTGTTTATATAAATCACTATATTTTCATCATACTTGTTTTGAGAAAGTCTAATACTACTGAGGGAAAAGCTACCAATATAAAATATAATATTCAGTTGAAAAAAAAGAAAGGTTTATATATATATGGTTACTATTGTACAGTGCTATACATATAACATATATATGCGTATATATACATATTTAACATTTTATATATATAATACTAGTGACTGCTTAAATATTATGGGGGTGTGCACCTTGTGGTTTTAGAGGACAGCCTATCAAGTACACTGGTGTCATTAGGCCACACCTTGCGTATTGTATCCAGTTCTGGGCCCCTCAGTGTAGGAAAGATGTTGACTTGTGGAATGTGTCCAGAGAAGGGCAACAAAGCTGGTGAGGGGTTTGGAACACAAGCCCTACAAAGAGAGGCTGAGGGAGCTGGGGTTGATTAGCCTGGAGAAGAGGAGGCTCCCTGAAGGGAGGTTGTAGACAGGCGGGGGCTGGTCTCTTCTCCTAGGCAGCCAGCACCAGAAAAAGAGGACATGGTCTCAGGCTGCACCAGGGGAGGTTCAGATTGGATGTTATGAAGAAATTCTACACAGGGAGCATGATTGCCTATTCGAATGTGCTGTCCAGGGAGGTGGTGGAGTCACCATCATTAGAGGTGTTTAGGAGGAGACTTGATAGGGTGCTTGGTTTAGTTGATTATATGATGTTGGATGATGGGTGGGACGTGATGATCTTGAAGGTCTCTTCTAACCTGGTCTATTCTATTCTATTCTATTCTATTCTATTCTATTCTATTCTATTCTACTTCTGAGAGTATTGAATTAAAATTTTTATATAGAATTTTATTATGTGACCTAGTTTCTGATTGAACAAATTAATGTAGTTTTTAGATACAAAATGCAATTTAGGTTGCACATTGGGGATGATGTTTAGGCAGTTTACATAGTCTAAATAACCTTACAGGCTCTGAATCAAACATACAGACTAAGACCAACAGAGATTCAAGTGGAATCGTGTCTGTTCTACTGTGAAGAGACTTTTGCAGCACATCTGTAATAGCATATATTGGATCTGTGTGCGCTACTGAACATGAACGGTCTACACATCATGTTTGTGATTAGTTTTTGCATGTGGTATTTCATTTCTTCCTTACCAGTAGAATTGAAGTGAGAATTCTGGTCCTTATGCCTATGTTATTTTGTGGAATTTTTTTGTGAGCAAAGTTTTTTTGTGAGAAAGGTGAACAGAATAGCATAGAATAGCGTAGCATAGAATAGCGTAGCATAGAATAGAGTAGCGTAGAATAGAGTAGAGTAGAGTAGAATAGAATAGAATAGAATAGAATAGAATAGAATAGAATAGAATAGAATAGAATAGAATAGAATAGAATAGAATAGAATTAACCAGGTTGGAAGAGACCTTCGACATCATTGCGTCCAACCTATCAGCCAACATTATCTACTCAACTAAACCATGGCACCAAGCACCCCATCAAGTCTCCTCCTAAACACCTCCAGGGATGGCAACCCCACCACCTCCCTGGGCAGCCCATTCCAATGGGCAATCACTCTCTCTATGAAGAACTTCTTCCTAACATCCAGCCTAAACCTCCCCTGGGGCAGCTTGAGACTGTGTCCTCTTGTTCTGGTGCTGGTTGCCTGGGAGAAGAGACCAACCCCTACCTGGCTACAACCTCCCTTCAGGTAGTCCTAGAGAGCAATAAGGTCTCCCCTGTGCCTCCTCTTCTCCAGGCTAAGTTATATGTTTATCCAAAGTTATTTCAAATTTAAAGAAGATTGTTTTTTCCTTTTTATTTTGCATATTCCTCCCTTCCCCCCTCAAGATGCATAAAAGGTGATTTGCACCTTCATAATAATTTCACAAAGCACTAGTTTCATATATCATTTTAGGAATATTTTATCTAGAGTAGAAATTTGGAACATGTAATGTGGGAAATCATACAGTATGGCACTATTGATATGGTTGGATACTCCTAAAAAGGACCAGTATTTATGGAAAAGGTGCAAACTAGCCTATGAAATCAATTTCTGTCAAATTCTCACTGTTACTTCTCTTATTGACTTAGTATTTGCCCAGAGGCAAATAGTTTTAAAAAAAAGTTAAATTAAACAATGCCTGGCTGTCACCCAAGTAGGAAAACCCAGGTGCATAGGAAAGGCAAATGTTTGTGGGAAAGCATATCGAGAGCTTAATTTGGCAGTTCACTGTGGCTGCTTTTTGCTTCTCAGGAGTACCACAGAGTAGCCAGAATACACTACTGAATTGGACCATAATAGTTAATATAAAATGATTGTGGATAGTTGACACCACATATCCTTAACTCACTGGAAATACCATATAATGGCATTAAATATTTCCTTTTTCCTTTGGAATTCAAGCTTATAATAAATGAGTAAAGCTTATAATAAATGAGTAAGGAAATTCACAAAATGTATATTTGGATAAAATTACACTGGAAAGTTCACATAGTAATATAAGGCAAAATATAGTACAGCTCGCAACTGTCCCCAAAGCAAGCACTGCTATTAACTCAGAACGTTAACATTTATTTAATTTTTCAAAGAATAAATAAATAAATAAATAAACACAGAATCACAGAATGTTAAGGGTTAGAAGGGACCTCGAAAGATCATCTAGTCCAACCCCCTCTGCCTGAGCAGGATCACCTATGACACATCACACAGGAACACATCCAGGTGGGCTGTGAAAATATCTAGAGAGGGAGACTCCACAACCCGCTTTGGGCAGCCTGTTCCAATGTCTGTCACCCTCACGGTGAAAAAACTTTCTCCTCATGTTTATGTGGAAGTTGTTCTGCCTCAGCTTCCACCCATTGCCCCATGCCCTGTCATTGGGCATCATTGAGAAGAGCCTGGCTCCATCCTCTTGCCACTCACACCTTACATATTTATAAACATCGATGGGGTCACCCCTTACTCTCTTCCAAGCTAAAGAGCCCCAGCTCCCTCAGTCTCTCCTTGTAAGGAAGATGTTCCACTCCCTTAATTATTAAACGGAAGCATCAAAAATGCTGAAGCATGGGCTAAAATAGTCTCAGGGTTTTTTATTTCTTTTTCTTTTCTTTTTTTTTTCTTAATATAAAAATAGAATTTAAATGATTTGGACTTCTGAAATTAATCTTACCTTCAAATTTTCTGGCTTTGTGATGCTTATCGTGAAAACAAAATCCCATGAGATGTTAAAATATCTTAAACAAGATGTTTAAGCCTAGTTTTTGCTATATAGTTATGAAAGTTGTGAATTTTGCCTATGAGTACCATATCTTTATACAGAACTATTTATAATATCCATACTTCGTTACATTCAGAGCCTGGTTATTAATTCTTTAACATTCTTTAAAGAATTCTTTAATTCTTTAAACAATAAAATTGTTTAATTTTATTTCTTTATTTTCACTTTTGTTTCTTCTGTGCACATCCACATTTTTTCTTAGGATAAGTTCTTAGGATAAGTTGGTGAGGGATTTGGAACACAAGCCCTATGAAGAGAGGCTGAGGGAGCTGGGGTTGCTTAGCCTGAGACTCAGGGGTGACCTTATTGCTCTCTACAACTACCTGAAGGGGGTAGAGGTTGGTCTCTTCTCTCGTGTGGCCATCACCAGAACAAGAGGACACAGTCTCAGGCTGCACCAGGGGAGGTTTAGGCTGGACGTTAGGAGGAAGTTCTATACAGAGAGAGTGATTGCCCATTGGAATGGGCTGCCTGGGGAGGTGGTGGAGTCACCATTGTTGGAGGTGTTCAGGAGGAGACTTGATGGGGTGCTTGGTGCCATGGGTTAGTTGTTTAGGTGGGTTGGATTGGTTGATGGGTTGGACGCGATGATCTTGAAGGTCTCTTCCAACCTGGTCTATTCTATTCTATTCTATTCTATTCTATTCTATTCTATTCTATTCTATTCTATTCTATTCTATCAACAGCAGAAATATATGTATTGCTATAATTGTGACACAAGAAAACTGTCACTCAAAACCACATTAGATGATCAGTGAAAATTTGGAACTCACTTTCCCCTTATTTTTAAAGAAATCTCTGCCCATTGCTAATTCACCATTATTTCCCAGTGATCTCAGCAGATGTGCAACCTCTTTCAATAAGACAAAATAAGCTACTATTTAAAGGCTAAAAATATCTTTGCTATTTCAAACCTAAACATTTCTTTAATTTCTCTGAAGACACAGCTTCTGAGACCAGTAGAATTACTGCTCATTGTAAATGTATTTTATTTCTCCAGCTTTTCACAGGTATAGATGATAATAGTAGCTGGCTCATCATTTATCAGAAAGAGGATTCATAGATTTAAGCTTTTTACAAACATATTTGAAAAAGAAGTACCATGCAGCTGCTGTCCTTATTGATTTTTGTTTTCTGACTTGCTGTATGAAGTATGAAAAGACAGATGAAGAGAAAGAAAAAAAATTACAGGTTTAAGGTGTGGGAAGATAACATATAATACAGGGATTTAAAAAAAGCAAGTAATCAAAACACACTCAGATTTCTTAAGAAAGAAGAAACTGCCCTATTGTTACAAGTTCTGTGCTCTTGTTGAGTTTAATTTTCTGTCAAAAGTGATCTAACCCTGTTTTTTTCCTAGACACCAGCTGCAATTAAATAGTCCTAAACTGGAATACATTCAGTATCAGACAGGTCCTTGCAGTTCATCAAAGTCAACAAAGTGGAACCACCTTGCCCATTCTGAACCGACATGATATTGTATTTGTTTCCTGCTATAAATTAACAAAACATAACTTTTTATTTTTAATACAGAGGTAGCATCATGCTTTTGCACAAGCTTTTGTAGCTGGACAAAAAAGCAACACTTCCTCAGAGTAAAGAGGATGATGCTTTTATTTAAGGTTTTAGTGCCTTTAGTGGCAAAATTTAGGCACAGAGTACTCTGGAAAACAGTGAAAATATAAAACTTGTTAAATTCAGGGTGGCTGAAATACTCTTAACATTCTTATTGGGATTCAAGAAGTACAAATTTGTGGAATCTTCATTTACTGTGAATTTTACTTTTCCAAAATACGTTCAAAGCTAAGGCTCAGATTTTATCCTACATATTCAGTCCTTTATTAAGTACAAGGAAACTGGAAAACCTGGTCTTTTTTTGTTAGTTAAGAAAAGAAAAAGAAAGTTTAACATCCCAAACCTCTATGCATTCAACCCTGTTGGGCAGTTCACAAGTTCTCAGTAACCTTGTCCCTACCATTTCACCTACTATCTTATCTTAAGGCTGGAGGTTAGGAAGAAGTTCTACACAGGGAGAGTGATTGCCCATTGGAATGGGCTGCCCAGGGAGGTGGTGGAGTCACCATCATTGGAGGTGTTCAGGAGGAAACTTGATAGGGTGCTTGGTTGCATGGTTTAGTTGATTAAGTGGGTTGGATGATAGGTTGGACCAGGTGATCTCGAAGGTCTCTTCCACCCTGGTCTGGTCTATTCTATTCTATTCTATTCTATTCTATTCTATTCTATTCTATTCTATTCTATTCTATTCTATTCCTGAGCTAGTTAATCTGATTCTTTATAGTTAATGAGTTGATGACCACTTTGGAATTAATGAGGAGCACAATAAATATTTCTGGACCTATTTAAGATTAATCACACCCTCAACTGCTCATTCCTCTCTACTGTCAGTAAAAGATTAGTAGCTCAGATGTAGGTCAATAATTGTAGATGGCTACAATTGATGAAGGATCAATTGAAGTTTAGTGGTTTTGCAGAACAAACTTTTGGCACACTGGCTCTTATTTATACAAACTTTCTGGCTTCCATGTCTCTTACTCATCTTGTATAGATGTGAATGGTTTTGGCTGACGTTTATTCTGGAAGCATCATCACTGATTTATTCAGAAAATCCTTCTCATTTCATCAGAGTCATAATGTGGAGGTGGTGAATCTCTCTTCCATGTGAGAAATATGATTTATCTGTTTGCACAGCTGTTGTTGCCTCTTACATGTAATTGCAATTGGGAACCATTTCTTCCCTCACAGAATTTGGTGCCTGTGTAAGGTTTATAGTTTTCAGTGCTTTCCTTAAGTACTCATCTATTTGGCATTTCTTGTGAATTCTTATGGCCAAATTGCTGGTACTAGAAGCAATAAAGAATAGTGTGTTGGAGGTTTAAAATTAGAGTCTGAGATCAATCCGTACTTTAGCTTCTAAAAAGCCATATATGCTGAGATGCTTTACTGTAATGACTCACATAAAAGGATGGCCTTAGATTGCATGGACCTCTACTTAAAATCAAAATAAATCAATATATTTATCTGACTGCTGGAACTATTATAATTTATGTTAATTAAATACCACAGAATGACTAAAATGATATTAATTTAAGGATTAACCTTTACAGAAGATGTCTGTACCTTACATAGCATTAATCATAAGTAAATTTTTATCATTTGTTGAGTTGAAGTAATTAATAATCTTATTAAACCTAACTTCTTATTACATCTAAGACAGTATTGTATGTTCATTAAATAGCAATGTATTCTGGAATGGCTGTTAATCCTTGGCAAATATATTCAAGAATCAAGTGGCATTTCATAAACATACAGTAGCAATCCCATTAAGTCTAAGTAAATATCTATTTAAGATACTTGGGGTTTATCCTGTTATATCACACCCAGTGTAGCATGTGCCATAGTTGGTGATAAGGTGAGGTTTATCTGCAGGAGTACCCAAACTGCAATTGTCATCTCAACTTCATCAGTAGAGCCAGCTTCTGGAGATATTGCACAAGCTGGCAAAGAGGTCTCCTAACCTTTCTGCGCTGTATCCCCAAAATAGATACACTCAACCAATTATATATTCATATAGCCACATGAATGCCAGAGTTTTCTGCCTAATAGCTGTGTGAACTGGGGTTGTCAGTTTTGGGTGTTTTTTTCACACTTCCAGATGACATAGCTTTGCCAGCAATACTTCACCGTATAGATCTGGTCTTACAAGCTGCTATTCAACAGCAGGGTTGTTAATAGTGTACACAGTCTGCTTTCTTACAAGGCTTACACAGATAAAGACTGAACTGCATTTTTGGCAGATTGAACCAGATTGTCAACAGTGTGCTGTGTACCTTCTCAAGTTCTGAGTAACCTTAACAACAACTAGTTGCATTGAAAGTGCTCCTCAGAAGCAGCTCAGAGAATGAGTCATGTGCATACATCAGTCAACATACCTTTGTCTTTGCTTTTGTATTTGCTCCTTCATTTCTATTAACTGATAAACATGTAATGGACTAAACTTCTCATCTAAAATTTTTGTTTTCACCTCAAGGTAGCCAGTTTACTTTTGGATGTTTGACCACTTCCTTCTGATGGTTTAGTTTCATTCAAAATAGAAAAGTAAAGTTTAACTACTTATACAGACAACACAAGCAAACAAACCCACACGTTTAATAACTGAAAACCTCCAGATTTTTTATGAAACACTTAAGTAGACAGATTTAACGTCTATAAATTTCTATTTGCAATTCAATATAGTTAAATGTAGTTCAGATTAAGATCCTATTATACTAATTTATGCACTGCTATTCACAGTTAATCTACAGTTTGCAAAATATTCCGTGTTTATCTAGTTTACAGAATGCAAAGGCAAAATGTGCATGGCTGGGAATAGTATCAAGCTTACTTTAATGTACACTTCTTTTCTTTTAAACATTGTCTTCTACTATTACTCATCAACAGAGTTGGACTCCAATTTTTTAAAGAGTTTGGTTTTTTTTTCCTTTAATAAAAAATAATCAGAAAACTTAATTCCAATTAGCGAGACTAAATGCTATGGTTATTCTATTGCTGAAAACAAAGGGAAAGCACATATCAGATTTTGAGAAGGAAGTTGCAACAATAATTTAGTAATAATAAGTGGCCATGTTAAAGTGCTATTGAAATGGTGGCCAGGTTTTCTAATTGGACCTTTGAAACTTTTAACTTCATCTTTTTTTTTTGACTTCTCAAAACCCTTGTCCTATCTGTCTTTTTCTATATCACTATTCTAGCACAGACTGTAAGACGGTGCTCCTCTGAAATATATCTTGTCTGGAGCAGACGTGCAGTTAGCTACAAATGCATTTGCTTTTAGAAATTAAATTCTTAATAAGGAATTATTTTAGTTTTTTTTTTTTCTGGTGAAGATATTTTAATATCTTTTATTAAAGTAAACGAATCCACTACTTAAAAATAGCTCCCTGACATTCAGAATAATGGATGTGAAAGTAACAGTAATATCAATTGCTGGGAAGGTGCAGTGCAAGCAGTGATTCAGCAGCTTCCACACTGATTTAAACATTTTCCTTAGTACGTAAGATATTAATCTGTGGGAATATAAAAAGATATGAAAACAACTGTGTCTTGTAGAGGTTGAGACATCAAAGTTACTGTGAAGTAAAAAAACTACATTCATCATGCATATGTATGCCTTATGCCAGCTGAAGTTAATTCAATCATACAGATAAATGGAACATGTGAGTCACCTTGCGGAATCTCCTGTCACTCCAGGGATTGCACAAAGACTTCAAGACATTTGCACCTCTGTGCAATTAAGATTCTTAAGAAAAGAATGCAAGAAATTAAAGAAAGGCATTTTTTCCATCAAACCTGGGTGGATTTTTTTGTTCCATGAATTTGTCTAATTGTGTTATGGACTCTTTGCATCCATAAGCTCCTGAGGAATGATCTCTACAGCTTATTTCTGTGTGTGTGTGTGTGTGTACAACCATAACTCTGTTGACTGAAACCTGCCACCTAGAAGAAACAGCAAATAATTGTTTTCTATTAGCCTTCTCAGTGGCAATCACTATTAAAAAATCTTTTCATATTTTCCCTTTGTTGTATTTCCTTCAAGCTAAAAAAAAAAAAGTATATCTTCGTCTATTTAATCTTTTCTCTTATGAAAGCCTTTCTGTTACTTTGATCATCTTTGCTGCCCCTTTTTATCTTTTTGTTCTGTTATAATCTTTTAAACATGGAACGAACAGAACCATATACAGAAGTCTAGACACTGCAGTATGGGTTTAAGCAGGGTAATGTTTTGTGTTTTAAGCTATACTTCTTATCTATGATTTCTTATTTAAACCGATCTCTTGATGAGCTAAATGCTGATGCCTTCCTTTTGCTGTCCAGAATAACACTAGGTTAGAGCTGGTTTAGAATCTGTTTTCAGAGTTTGTGTATTGAGAGTTTTTACTGGTTTTCATCATGTACATTGCCTGCACTTGTTGACACCAAATCTCAGGGGCCATTTTATTGTGGTCATTCAACAGCATGACATCTAGCTGCAGCTTTTCAGAATCACTCTGATTTTACTACTCGCTTTTGTTTAGTATGAAGGCTAATTTAAGTAAGAGTGTTATGGTGTTCCAATTTGGTATTTGAGTTTCATATGGTCTGCTGGTTTCTTAAGAGCCATTTTATCCAGTTTCTCTAACATTTAGTCTATTAATCTTACAGTTGAAGGCAGTTTTTTATGACTCACTTCTATCCCCAAAATAACCTTATTGTGGGAATCTCCCTAGGCTCCTTCTTGTCAAACCTTTCCCCCCCTTTTTTTAATTTTTATTATTATTATATGCTGATTTTCTGTCATCTGTACTGATCCACCAATTCTCTTGCAGGTTTTAGTTTTTTTTCTGATGTGTTTTTTTTCTTGGTAAAAATTCTCTTCATTACTTACTATGCCGTGAACAAATTGTCTTCAAAACATTTTCCATCCTTCCCTACAATATTATAACATTTCATTTGCTTGACTTTATGCATTTTTCTCTCCCTAATTTGCACATAATTCCCATTTAATTAAGACGACCATTTTCCTTCTAATGATCTTCTTTACTCTGCTGTTTCACCCTGCTGGCTGGTTTTTTTGCCCTTTAAAAGTCTTTTTGACAAGTAGTATACAGTTACTCTGAACTCCCAATACAGAATCTTTTTGCAGTCTGTGATACTATCTGCAATCTGTCATTTCAAATTCCTTTTAAAAAGCTTTGTCATGTTCAGGTAGTTCCCATTAAAAAAAAAAATAGAAGGAAATAAATTCTGTTATAGTATTTTCTTTATTCATTATTTCCTTTTTATTTCAGTTTTTCTGCAGTCACTGAATTTGAATGCTTTATAGCCAGCATTACAGCATAGCACATAGATAGTTGCATTCTCATTGTGTTTTGTTGAATGCTAAAAAGTAAATCAAGAAAGTGACGCTTCTCCTCTTATGAACTCTTCTATTAGTTGTTTTAAGCGCAATGTACTTCATCATTCCTATATAATTTGGCATTATATTTGCACTATCTTCCACTGGGTGTTTTCCTTTTGCTGCTTCTGTGAGGCATATGTTACATCACATTACTTGATTTAAATCAGCTGCTGCAGTTCTTATCCTTTAGACTTGCAAAATGTATAGAGTTAAATAAATACTGTGTTTTAGTCTGGTTACCAATTTTGATGTGCCCTGTTCTATTGGGATCTTAGTTACTGAAGTTTTTCTTCGCTATTGCTTCTCCAAAAATTGTTATCTTTTAATTATCCTGTTTGATTTGCTTTTTGGTTGGTTTTATTTGTTTGGATTTTTTTTTGAATGTACAGTTTGTGATTTCACTCTAGCTGACAAATTATCTGGGATCACATGCATGTCCCTTGTCTTTAATTTAAAAACATCCTATAAAGAATTCAGACATCAGCAGCCTTTTTTCTGCGCTGGCTTGCATGAGGCCTACCCTTCTCGTATGTGTTCCATTCAATACAAGCTTTTTCCTTGGTTACTGTTTAGAATAGAAAGAAGAAGTACAAAAATTGCATAAATGTGGAAATGTGATATTTCCAATTTTCTGTTAGGTCATAGCGGAAAGATGGGGGGAGGGTGTGTGGAGAGAAAACAAAAGAAGACATAGTCGTTCCAAATCTATTCTAGAGAGATCCATAGCTATCTCATTTGCATCTTGAATGTTATTTTTCACTTACAATTCAGTTGACTCATGTCTGCCTCTTCAGAATGAATTTTTATGAGAGACTTGATAGTTATACTTGTTACTAATATTCAAGTAAAACTGCTTCCTTTTCCCCACATTATACAGGCAGTCTACTATAACTGCCATCAATTTCTTATTTCCAAGTCCTTCTCATTTTTATTCTCACACATCATGCTGTTTTCTGGCAAATAGGAATAACTTTTTTAAGTACATGTAGTAGCAGTGTTCTGTTCTCAGGGTATATTAGTAATAATGATTCTCAAAGACAGTAATTTAATTATATTTTTATTATTCCTTTGTTATATAATTAGCCAAATGCCTAATTTCGAGTCATTCCTTACTCTGTTGTCATTTTGACTTTCCTCACCCTTGGAAAAATACTTGAGGAGATATTTCATAAGTTGTTGCAGAATTCCACTCTGGAAGGCAAACTTCTGTTATTATCACTGTCTTTGATTTTCTAGCACAAGCCTTTATGTTTTTATCTTTTTCTACACTGAGGCAGCAGTGAAAATGTGTCCAAATTACTATTAAAGGTGGATTAATCAAATAATTTTAACTCTGTGCTCAAAAGTTGTGGCATAGATGGTTGGTCCATTAGGTGGATTGAAAACTGGCTTGACAACAGAGTTCAGAGGGTTGTCATCAGTGGCACAGAGTCAGCTTGGAAGCTTGTGGCTAGTGGTGGTCACCAGGGATCAGTACTGGATCCAGTTTTGCTCAATATCTTTATCAGTTACCTGGATGAGGGCATTGAGAGTACCCTCAGCAAGTTCACTGATGATACAAAACTGGGAGGGTGGCTGACACCCCATCGGGCTGTGCTGCCATCCAGCATCACCTGGACAGGCTGGAGAGCTGGGTGCAGGCAAACCTCATGAAGTTCAATAAGGACAAGTGCAGGGTCCTCCATTTGGGGAGGAGTGGTTAGGGGCTGGTTAGGGGCTGCCCTGTTGGAAACCAGCTCCACAGAGAAAGACTTTGGAGTACTTGTGGACAGCAAGTTCTCCGTGGGAGAACAATGTGCCCTTGTGCCTAAGAGGGCCAATGGTATCCTGGGGTGCATCAAGAAGAGTGTGTCCAGCAGGTCTAGGGAAGCTCTTCTCCTTATCTACTCTGCCCTGGTGAGACCACACCAGGAATATTGTGTCCAGTTTTGGGCTCCCCAGTTCAAGAGCGACAGAGAATTGCTGGAGAGAATGCAATGGAGAGCCAAAAGGATCATTAGGGCACTTGGGCATCCCCCCTATGAAGAGAGACTGAGAGACCTGGGGCTATTTAGTCTTGAGAAGACTGAGAGGGGATCTCATCAATGTGCATAAATATCTGAGGCATGGGTGTGAAGTGAAGGGGGCCAAGCTCTTTTCAGTGTTGCACAGTAATAAGACAAGAAACAATGGGTTCAAACTTGAAAACTGAAGATTTCACTGTGGAGACATCCAAAACCCACCTGGATGCACTGCTGTGCAGACTACCCTAAGTGATCCTGCTTTAGCAAGGGTGTTGGACCTGAGGATCTCATGAGTCCCTTCTAAATTCTAATGTACTGTGATACTGTGTGATATCTTTGCTTGGGTTTAAAATACAGTTACTTTGGCAGAGCTTAAATCTGTTTCAAAGTGAGTGAGTAAAGTGAATCAGGAGCATTTGATTCCGAGGAGGAGTAAGAATAGAAATCAGTAAAAGAGTAAGTGTAGAACAATAAGAATATCCACACAGTGGTTTAATGTTATTAAACAAATCTTTAAATTCTCCTGTTTAATTGCTAAGGATGTTGCAGTGTAGCCTCAGACAGAAGTAAATAGAATCTTATATGCTCTGGTGTTGATTGATGCTCCATGGAGGTCTTTCATCAAATACCTTAGGCTGCTTGTTCACTTGGTGTCCAGACTGTGGTGGGATCTCTTTGGCTTGCTGTGTCTCCTAATCAGGCTGAATAGTGTCATGGGGTTTGCTGAAACTTCATGTCTGGATCTGGTAAAGGGGAAGTCACAAGACATGAAGGAAGTATTTTAGTAAACCATCTTTATTCGTCATTGCTCAGATCCTGCCAGGTGACATTCTCAGAGCCTTATTTTGTACAAACAAACCATAGGGACTCTGAATGCAAGGGTTCCCTGGCCTTGAAACTTAGCTCCATGGTCTGGTCACTGACATATTTGTAGTCTCTTTACTCTGCAGTACAGAAAAATCATCTGCTTTTGTAATTACCAAAGCTCTTTTTCACATAAAATTTTGGGAAATGTCCAAGTTAAAATTCAGAAAGAGCATTATGCTAAGCAGAGGGATCACACAACCATGATTCCTGACTGGGCTGACTTTTGAATCATGTCTGAAACAGCCTGAGATAATAATACATGGTGCAGGCCAAAGGTCTGCCTGATATCATTCCAGCTGCATGGATATTATAGGTAGAGTAGCTGAACAGCGTAGACAGTTTCCTGCTGTGGCATTTACAAACCTACATTCTGCCAAAGAATCCATAGAGGAGGAGTCAACATTTGGAGCTCTGTAGAGTGTCACTCACATCTCTTTTTATTGATTGATTGATTGATTGATTGACAAGGCTAGGAGGTTTTAATTTTTTTTTTCTTAGATTCTCATTCAATTGTGATAGGTGACTACTTTAGGTTCCTTCATCTGGAACAGCCTGCTTTGTCTCTGCCTCTGTGTGCCCTCTCCAAAGTCACTATGTACTAGCCACACCAAGCCATTCCATCCCTGGGCAGCCTTCTGCATGGTGCTGTGGTCCTGCCCTGCTGAAGAGGGGAGGATGTTGAGGGTGTGAAACAGCTGCTTTGCTGGGCAGTAAGTGGAGGGGGCTGAGCTCTTTTCAGTGGTGCATATTAATAAGACAAGAAACAACAGGTTCAAGCTTGAACATCAACATGAGGAGAAACTTCTTTACAGTGAGGGTGACAGGAACAGGCTGCGGAGGCTCTTTCTCTGGAGACTTGCAAAACCCATCTGGATGCATTCCTATGCGGACTACTCAAAGTGATCCTCCTTTAGCTGGGGGTTTGGACTTGGTGATCTCTGGAGGTCCCTTCCAACCTCTAATGTACTATGACACTATGACACTCCTAACCTTAGGAAGATCAAACTTCTTTCCATTTTTTGTTTCAAAAAGGTGTTATGATGAAACCTGAAGCTTGTGGAATATTTACCTCAGTTGTGTCCCATTAATAGCTTGCTTACTGATTCAGATGAGCAATGCCATGAATCTTATATTCAGGATTTTCTTACTGGAAAGAGCAAACCAGGTCTGAGTGTAAAGCCATGGTACACTGCACTGTCAGGGTGAACAGCTCAGAGGTAGACAAGGATAC
The DNA here is from genome assembly GCF_026170545.1 of Melanerpes formicivorus. NCBI lineage: Eukaryota > Metazoa > Chordata > Aves > Piciformes > Picidae > Melanerpes > Melanerpes formicivorus. The sequence goes on along the minus strand of NW_027142396.1, from coordinate 3,456,378 downwards.
CTGCAACTCTGTTCAGCTGAGCTTGAATTCCACCCTGATTCATGCTGAGAATTAGCATTATATGTTTTATTCTCAGTGTTGACTGCCAGCCATATAACTCTTCAAGCATACCCTGCCATTTGTTCTATCCAGCAGAAAGGGGTTTGATTCCAAGCTAGCTTTTCCATCTATTTTTTAGGAATAGTGTGCAAGGAGTGGTTTGGGGCAAAAATAATAAATAAAAATCGGCATTAATATTATATGAAGGGGAAAATATTTCTTCCACTTCCTTGTAAAACACATGAGGTTGTGAAAAATGTTAAAGTTGTATTTCTAGTGAAGAGATGAAGAAAGTTACAGCACATTTATTTTAAGTACAGTATGCTAAAATGCATGGGATTCAGATCTTAACTACCCCTTAATCACACTTCCAGATGCCTCTTATCACAACATGTGAGAATCAACATCCTCAAATCATTTAGACCAAACTGTGAGACCTGCTTGTGCTCAACTGTTTACTGGGCCAAAATCCAAGACGGAACCACACACACCACTGTTGAGTTAATTTTTGTCTCAAGGCACCCTGGTTTCCATTAGGAGAATAAGAATTAGGTATTAGAATAGAATATAATAGAATAGAATAAACCAGGTTGGAAGAGACCTTCAAGATCATCGCGTCCAACCTATCACCCAACACCACCTAATCAACTAACCCATGTAACCAAGCACCCTGTCAAGTCTCCTCCTGAACACCTCCAGTGACAGCGACTCCACCACCTCCCCAGGCAGTCCATTCCAATGGGCAATCACTCTCTCTGTGTAAAACTTCCTCCTGACCTCCAGCCTGAACTTCCCCTGGCACAGCCTGAGACTGTGTCCTCTTGTTCTGGTGCTGGCCGCCTGGGAGAAGAGACCAACCTCTGCCTGTTTACAACCCCCCTTCAGGTAGTTGTAGAGAGTAATGAGGTCACCCCTGAGTCTCCTCCTCTCCAGGCTAAGCAGCCCCAGCTCCCTCAGTCTCTCCTCATAGGGCTTGTGTTCCAAGCCCCTCACTAACTTCGTTGCCCTTATCTGGACTCGTTCCAGCAAGTCAACATCCTTCCTAAACTGAGGGGCCCAGAACTGGACACAGGACTCGAGGTGTGGCCTAACCAGTGCAGTGTACAGGGGCAAAATGACCTCCCTGCTCCTGCTGGCCACACTGTTCTTAATGCAGGCCAGGATGCCATAGGCCCTCCTGGCCGCCTGGGCACACTGCAGGCTCATGTTAAGCCTACCATCAACCAGCACCCCCAGGTCCCTCTCTGCCTGGGTGCTCTCCAGCCACTCTGACCCCAGCATGTAGCACTGCATGGGGTTGTTGTGGCCAATGTGCAGAACCTGGCACTTGGATGTGTTAAATCTCATGCCGTTGGACTCTGCCCATCTGTCCAGCCTGTCGAGGTCTCTCTGCAAAGCCTCTCAACCCTCTAGCAGATCAACTCCTGTCCCCAGCTTGGTGTCATCAGCAAATTTACTGATGATAGAGTCAATGCCCTCATCCAGATCATCAATAAAGATGTTAAAGAGGATGGGGATTTGGAGAAAATGTGTGTATTCTAAGACATGGCAGTTTCTATTTACTATTGTTTATCTTCTGGATTGTTTTGTTGTTGTTTTTTTTCCTACTTTTGTTATTATTTCTGTCTTTGATTACTTCCTCAATGTAGAGGAATCTGACTGGGGGGCCCCGGTTCATTTCTTGTGATGTGCCTTTTCCATCAAATGACAACCATCGACTGAGAACATTTTATTTCTAGTCTTGAGAGCTTCACACTCATGAGAGTGGCCTAGAGGGACACAGCTGTCTCATTGTGCAGTGAACAGAGAATTATTTTCAGATGCATCCTGTTCAGCAAAGCCTTAAATAGTATAGCCAGGTTCTTGAACTGGCATTGAAAGTAAATTGAGAATCAGTGAAAAATATTAATTGTTGACATGATATGTTATGGTAACTCATAATTTTAAACAACTACTTTTCTTGTTCTGTATATATTATGCATGTATCCTTAACTCTGATTTCTGCATAATGCTAATTACATCGTTAAGAGCAGGAAGAGATTATCACAATAACAGTTTCTATCAAACCCAATTTAAAATTAAGAAACAAAAAATATTTTGGGGACAGAAAAAAAGAGGGATTCCTATATCTTTTTAGGTCTAATGAGATCTTGAGACTTTGTACTACCTGAGTAAGCATATGGTACATAAGTTTAAGGAAACACAAGAAATTTCTAGCACATAGATAGTCAAAACGTTCATTTTTCTGCCATTATCACATCCTCCTTCATCTGGTTGGCCTTGAAATCAGTTTCTACCCTTTAGACTTTGTGAAACTCTTGTGATGACAATACTTAAGAAGCAGATGTAATGCTACTATCTCTTAGTTAGTGACTCATAGCAGCTATTTTAATGCATGTGGCAAGCATGTAACTTGTGGTCCCAGTTCCAATGGGGACTGTGCAGAATTTTCATGCTAGAAGTGCCCTCATTGGTAGCAGAAGCAGCTGGGGCTTATCAAGGACAATTCCAAGGATTGCATTAAATATGTTTAAAATGAGAAAGAAACCTTTGATATTAAAGTGAGAGATAAAAATGTGACTGTCCATAGCAAGTGTTATCTCCACGTGAGCATGCAGTCTGTCACTATCTCTCCACTGTTACAAAGTGACTTTCTGTTAAAGCACAGTCTCCCAATTGACTGGTCTATATCAGTTAAACAGTCCTGGCTCCATCAACATGGAAAGGGCTGCCCAGAGAGCTGTTGTAGTCATCTTCTCTGGAAATATTCAAAACCCTCCTAGATACATTCCTCTGTGACCTACTCTAGGTAATCCTGCCCTGGCAGTGGGTGTTGGATTAGATGATCCTTCAAGGCCCCTTCCAACCCCTGATCTTCTGTGATTCTGTGATTCTGTAACATTGTATATTCTTCATCTGGGGGGTTTCAAGAAGAAATAGCTCACATGATTCTGCAGCAAGCCAGGTCAGGAAGGTGACCTAGCAGAAACTATTTGCTCTTTTAGTAATTTGTTTGTTTAACCTCTTGAACCTACTCACCATACCATTAAAATGGGATAGAAACAAATTCAGAGTGGGTGCCAGGCAGGACTAACCTGTCTTAGCTTTACATATTATGACTCCACAGCCTAAAGAAAGGAGAACCTTGCTTCTGTCAAAACTGGGTCTTGTCTAATGATGTTTGCTGGGTGAGGAGATTGAGTCCATCATCAGTAAATTTGCAGATGACACCAAGTTGGGAGCAGGTGTTGATCTGTTAGAGGATTGAAGGGTTAGAGGGACCTTGACAGGCTGGACAGATGGGCAGAATCCAACATAACGGCATTCAACACGTCCAAGTGCCGGGTGCTGCACTTTGGTCACAACAACCCCATGCAGCACTGCAGGCTGGGGTCAGAGTAGCTAGAGAGCAGCCAGGCAGAAAGGGACATGGGGATGCTGATTGACAGCTAGCTGAACATGAGCCAGCAGTGTGCCCAGGTGGCCAAGAAGGCCAATGGCATCCTGGCCTGCATTAGAAATAGTGTGGCCAGCAGGAGCAGGGAAGTCATTGTGCCCCTATACTCAGCACTGGTTAGGCCACACCTTGATTCCTGTCTCCAGTTCTGGGCCCCTCAATTTAAGAACAACATTAAGACTCTTGAATGCACCCAGAGAAGGGCAACACAGCTGGTGAGGGGCCTCAGACACAAACCCAATGAGGAGAGGCTGAAGGAGCTAGGATTGTTTAGCCTGGAGAAGAGGAGGCTCAGGGGAGACCTAATTGCTGTCTACAGCTACCTAAAGGGTGGTTGTAGCCAGGAAGGGGTTGGTCTCTTCTCCCAGGCAACCTGTGACAGAACAAGAGGACACAGTCTCAAGCTGTGCCAGGGGAGGTTTAGGCTGGATGTGAGGAGAAAGTTCTTCACAGAAAGAGTGATTGGCTGTTGGAATGTGCTGCCCAGGGAGGTAGTGGAGCCACAGACCCTGGAGATGTTCAAAAAGGGATTGGATGTGGCACTTGAAGGCATGGTTTAATAGTCATGAGGTCTGTGGTGACAGGTTAGACTTAGTGATCTTTGAGGTCCTTTCCAACCTTATTGATTCTATGATTATATGATTCTACGAACCAGCACTGCAAAGTTGCTTAAAACAAAGCAAAATTACAGCTGTTCTTATGGTTTTTTTGTTTTACACCTCTAGGTAAAAATTGTGGCTTTGTCCAAATGAAGAGGTGGAACCTTACTTTAGACAGTTAAAATTTATACAGTTTTCTGGAAGTGTACAGAAATTTTAAGTGCTGGCACTCCTCATGTCTGATTTTTTTTTCATGTACATTTAAGCACAGAATTTTTAATGTACATTCTCACAGATGCTGCAACAGAATTAAAACAAAAAAAAAGGTCTTTATTCATCGTCTAAAAATTCACATCCTTTGAATAAGTGTTCCTGCTAGATATAGGCCAGATGTTGCACGATAGTCTCAAACTATTTACAATATCTGTTCCTGCAATTTTGTCCTACTTTATTTTAGCTTTTTAATGTGAGGTACTCATTTTGCATGCAACATAAATGTGCCTGCTTTGAGTATGAAAAAATGTAGGTCTTAAAAGTTTAAGCAGTGGGTTAGATTTTCACACTACCAAACCAGAATTACAGGAAAGTGGAAACTATCATTGTGTAAAATATGAGACATCAAAGTCTTAAACTGAATGGATTCATATGGAATACTTACGGCTGGAGAGCGGCCAGGCAGAGAGGGACCTGGGGGTACTAGTTGATGGTAGGCTGAACATGAGCCTGCAGTGTGCCCAGGAAGCCAAGAGGGCTAATGGCATCCTGGCCTGTATCAGGAACAGTGTGGCCAACAGGAGCAGGGAGGTCATTCTGCCTCTGTACTAACCACTGGTTAGGCCACACCTTGAGTCCTGTGTCCAGTTCTGGGCCCCTCAGTTTAGGAAGGATGTTGACTTGCTGGAACATGTCCCAAGAAGGGCAGCAAAGCTGGGGAGGGCTTTGGAGCACAAGGCTATGAGGAGAGGCTGAAGGAGCTGGTGTTGCTTAGCCTGGAGAAAAGGAGGCTCAGGGGAGACCTTCTTGCTATCTACAACTACCTGAAGGGAGGTTATAGCCAGGTGGGGGCTGGTCTCTTCTCCCAGGCAACCAGCACCAGAACAAGAGGACACAGTCTCAAGCTGCACCAGGGGAGGTTCAGACTGGATGTTAGGAAGAAATTCTTCATAGAGAGAGTGATTGCCCCTTGTAATGTGCTGTCCAGGGAGGTGGTGGAGTTGCCATTGTTGGAGATGTTTGGGAGGAGACTTGATAGGGTGCTTGGTTGCATGGTTTAATTGATTAGGTGGTGTTGGATGATGGGTTGGATGCAACGATCTTGAAGGTCTCTTCCAACCTGGTCTGGTCTGTTCTATTCTATTCTATTCTATTCTATTCTATTCTATTCTATTCTATTCTATTCTATTCTATTCTATTCCATTCCATTCCATTCCATTCCATTCCATTCCATTCCATTCCATTCCATTCCATTCCATTCATATTGCATCATATTTTAGAGGAGACATCTCAATTATAAGTCGTATTTACAGACAAGAGTGTAAAAGTTGCAGTATTACTCATTTTTTGTTCTTTTAAATTTGTACTACAGGTCTAATAAGGTTACAGTGTCCCATTTTGCTAGTAACTACCCAAGCAAATGCATACTTTCATCATTCTGGACTGAACAAATGGTACTGATTTCTGTTCAGTTTTTACTTCTATTTAGAATACAGACTTCATGCTCTTTCGTCTTAATCGGGCAGTTACAAGATAGATATCAAACCATAATGTCTTTTTCTTGACACCATGAATGGCTACTGTGAAATATTTTATTTTTTTTTTCCCCAAGAGAAATTTCAAACTTGCACCAAAACAAATTTAAAACAATTTAAAAGATTCCAACATTTATGGCGGTCAGATTTTGGAAATGTTTTATATGTGGGGATACAATGCACCTCGTTAAATGTGTTAATAATCCCAAGGTGCTAATATCAAACTTTATTTTTATTTAATTAGTCTAGAGAAAGAAGGTAGACAGTCCACTTCTACAGCATGTGGGGTCTCAATCTTTCTAGTATGAGAGGAGACATTTTATGGAAGAATTCTAAATGGAAATATACATTGGAAAGAGTTTCTACTTCCAATAAAGGTGCAAGACCAAAAAATCTCTGGCATGAGGACTGCCAGTACTTAAATGAATTTTAATTATTCCCATGTCTCTAGCTGATTGACATCTTCAGTCAGTTGGTAATGATCCACTCCATTTGCTTTAAATGAGCCTTAAATTTTTAGATCTGGTGTATTTTTGTAGGAAGCAGGAATTAAGTAGATTTCATTGCCTTTTTCACATTTTGCTTCTGTTTTTGCAGTTCATCATTCAATGGAGTGGTACTCGTTGCCATCACAATAAAGTTTCACATTAGTTTTTGATTTGAGTTCTACCTGTAAACCTGTGTACTGCTTAAAATGAATCAGTATTCTTACTCAAGCTGCACTGTGTGTTAGGTAGCAGTTGTTCATAAGGCTTCTTTCATGCTGACTTTCAGTGTTTTAAAGTAGTAATTTAGTAGCTGTCTCGGATAGGGCTGTGAGCACATTCGAAATCAAAGATGACTCTGGTTGTGTTCATGAGATGGCTTGGTACTGCATTTTTATTAGTGTATTTGCTTTCCTTGTACTTTGATAGTTTTATTTCCTGGGGCACAGAGCTGAGAAATATAGATTGTAGCTATCGTGCCAGATAAGGAAAACAACGTAAGTGATGATGCAAAATGTATTGTCTCTGACAGTGAGCAATCAGAGACTGACTTGGGTAAAACAGATTTTTACAGTCTGCCTGTAATGGGCTATTCTCACCAGACTGATACCTGCTGAGAAGCTGTGTCATGTTTAGTTGTATTGCAATAGCAATTCTTTGAAGAAATGAATTGCATATCTGTAGAGAAGTGGTAGTACAGGTGACCATGGCTGTTAGTATGCAGTCAGCATTTTGTATTCAGGCATGAACAACTATATTGGTGCCAGACACTGGCTAATTGGCTGTGATGGAAGAACTATATTGGCAAGATGAATGGGAAGAGGGGAGCAGGACATCAAAATTTCTATCAGCATAAGACTTTATTGCTTCAAAATGAATAGCATTTGATTGTTCCCCTGTAGGAATGAATAAAAACTTAGAGGATATTGTAAGTAAAAAGCTATTCTACTTCTGTTCATGTTGGACGCCTCTTTGGGAAGTACTTCGCGATATGAAATCTGAACTCAATATTCTGATCCAGGCTAATAAATAATACAGTCCCTGAATCCATATGCAATCAGCTTTCTGCAGATATTTATGTTGGTCATATTTACATAAGGTGCAGTATATACAACTGTTTTTTACATATGAAATATGGGAAATGGTGCTGTATAAAATCTTCAGCCTTGGGCAGAGATTCTCTTTGCCCATCTGCATAACCTCTGCAGTTAATACCTCCCTTCAGAAGGAGGAGAGCTGTGGATTGCACTTATCTGGTAGACCACAGTTTAGCCACTGCACTTTGGAGAGAAGGGAGTACACCGTTAGCTGAGTTAAAATGAAATACAATACCTGGTATAAAGTAGTCACTGTGCTCTCTGTGACCTCATCCCTGCAAGGCAGCAGCTAATGGGCATTATCTGCTGGGGTCTTTCTATTATGTCCCCTCTCTTACAGTTTGTATCTGCTCAACAAATGACAGGATACTTCATCTGCCTTCATGCCTCAAACAAGCAGAAAGTCTGATGGTGGGGAAAGTGGGGGGGGGGGGAGGGGGTGAAAGGAGGAGAAGGAGGAGACTAACCTTTTCAGCTCGATTAAAGAGAGAACAATTTGGTTTTGTAATTAGAGCTCAGCAGTGATCTCTATTTATTTCACTGATACTCAGCTCGGTGTAAACAGAACTCAATTTTGACAACTGTTTAGCTCACGGCAGAGTTTTAAAGTATTAAAGGATAATGCAAGGCTTATTAGATTAGCTTTTGCCATGATCTTTTAGTGTCCCAGATAATTATTATTTGTGATACAGCTCAATAGTTTAGGCTTGTATTATTATTCTCCAGGCATTTCTGTGTAATACTTTATGTACTGTTGATGGGTGCTAAAATATGCATTAGGAAATATACGTTTAGTCACATGTCACAGATATTGGTGATATTTTCAAGTGGCTCAGATTGCTCTTCTTGTGAAAATTAATTTCATCTGCATTAATAAGGGGAGACCTTATTGCTGCCTAAAACTACCTGAAGGGAGGGTTGTAGCCAGGTGGTGGTTGGTCTCTTCACCCAGGCAACCAGCACCAGAACAAGAGGACCCAGTCTCCAGCTGCACCAGGGGAGGTTTAGGCTGGATGTGAGGAAGAAGTTCTTCCCAGAAAGAGTGGTTGGCCATTGGAACGTGCTGCCCAGGGAGGTGGTGGAGTCACCATCACTGGAGGTGTTTAGGAAGAGACTGGATGGGGGGCTCGGTGCCATGGTTTAGTTGATCAGATAGTGTTGGATGATAGGTTGGACGCAATGACCTCAAAGGTCTCTTCCAACTGGGTCTTGTCTTGTCTCTTCTCCTCTTCTCTTCTCTTCTCTTCTCTTCTCTTCTCTTCTCTTCTCTTCTCTTCTCTTCTCTCTCTTCTCTTCTCTTCTCTTCTCTTCTCTTCTCTTCTCTTCTCTTCTCTTCTCTTCTCTTCTCTTCTCTTCTCTTCTCTTCTCTTCTCTTCTCTTCTCTTCTCTTCTCTTCTCTTCTCTTCTCTTCTCTTCTCTTCTCTTCTCTTCTCTTCTCTTCTTTCTCTTCTCTTCTCTTCTCTTCTCTTCTCTCCTCTCCTCTCCTCTCCTCTCCTCGAGTCTCCTCTCCTCGAGTCTCCTCTCCTCGAGTCTCCTCTCCTCTCCTCTCCTCTCCTCTCCTCTCCTCTCCTCTCCTCTCCTCTCCTCTCCTCATCCTCTCCTCTCCTCTCCTCTTCCTCTCCTCTCCTCTCCTCTCCTCTCCTCTCCTCTCCTCTCCTCTCCTCGTCCTCGAGTCTCCTCGAGTCTCCTCTCCTCTCCTCGAGTCTCCTCTCCTCTCCTCTCCTCTCCTCGAGTCTCCTCTCCTCTCCTCTCCTCTCCTCTCCTCGAGTCTCCTCTCCTCTCCTCGAGTCTCCTCTCCTCTCCTCGAGTCTCCTCTCCTCGAGTCTCCTCTCCTCGAGTCTCCTCGAGTCTCCTCGAGTCTCCTCGAGTCTCCTCTCCCTCGAGTCTCCTCTCCTCGAGTCTCCTCTCCTCGAGTCTCCTCTCCTCTCCTCGAGTCTCCTCTCCTCGAGTCTCCTCTCCTCTCCTCGAGTCTCCTCTCCTCGAGGTCTCCTCTCCTCGAGTCTCCTCTCCTCGAGTCTCCTCTCCTCTCCTCGAGTCTCCTCTCCTCTCCTCTCCTCTCACTCTCTTTTCTCTTCTCTTCTCTTCTCTTCTCTTCTCTTCTCTTCTCTTCTCTTCTCTTCTCTTCTCTTCTCTTCTCTTCTCTTCTCTTCTCTTCTCCTTCTCTTCTCTTCTCTTCTCTTCTCTTCTCTTCTCTTCTCTTCTCTTCTCTTCTCTTTCTTCTCTTCTCTTCTCTTCTTCTCTCTCTTCTCTTCTCTTCTCCATTCTTACTTCCTTGCATTTTGTTTTAAAATAAATCAGTTCAATCATCTTCATCATTATTATTAACCTTAATCACTCTTAGTAGCACTTGTGTGACTCCTACCACACTTCTTTGATCCAGTCATTATATTACAGTTTCTCCCCCAGCATTTTACTTTTAACATTTCCTCCGTTTCATGTGTTTCCATGTTCTTGCAAATTTTTTCCTTGCATTATCAGATTTTCTATCTTTCTTATTTAGTATTTTACATCATCCCTGCTAGTCACATACTGTTTTTCACCTTACTATTTGATTTTCCCTTTTATTACCTCTTAATTACAGTATGTTGCTTCTATCTATGATCTTATAATTAGGTTGTTACCTTTTGATCACTTTTTTTTCCCTATTTTGGGTAAGGCATGTCTTTTTAATCTTTTTGCCACTTTCCCCTACCTAATTTTCCTTTTTTTCTTTCCATGCCTAATCTCATTCCATTAGTTTGACACTCTCTGATCAGAAAAATTGCTTCTATTTTTTATTTTTCTTTTAATTTCTGGCAAGAATTTTATGTACTGCTTTCTTCTTGTTTAGAGCTATGAAATTTTTTTTTTCTGTTTATTTGTTTTTAGAAGTCAGTGTTTCCAACTTCCTTGGCAGTTTGCCATATATCAGACAACACATTTAAAGGTGATAACATTGCCATCCTGGACATTCCCTCTCCCCCTGTACACCACACTGGTTAGCCCACACCTTAAGTACTGTGCCCAGTTCTGGGCCCCTCAGTTTAGGAAAGATGTTGAGTTGCTGGAACATGTCCAGAGAAAGGCAAAAAAAGCTGGTGAGGGATTTGGAGCACAAGCCCTATGAGGAGAGGCTGAGGGAGCTGGAGTTGCTTAGCCTGGAGAAGGAGAGGCTCAGGGGAGACCTTATTGCTCTCTAGAACTACCTGAAGGGAGGTTGTAGACAGGTGGGGACTGGTCTCTTCTCCCAGGCAACCAGCACCCGAACAAGAGGACACAGTCTCAAGCTGCACCAGGGAGGTTTAGACTGGATCTTTGGAAGAAATTCTTCACAGAGAGAGTTATTGCTCATTGGAATGGGCTGCCCAAGGAGGTGGTGAAGTTGCCACCACTGGAGGTGTTTAGGAGGAGACTTGATAGGGTGCTTGGTGCCATGGTTTAGTTGAATAGATGGAGTTGAATGATGGGTTGGACGCGATGACCTTGAAGGTCTCTTCCAACCTGGTCTGATCTTGTCTATTCTAGTCTATTCTATTCTATTCTATTCTATTCTATTCTATTCTATTCTATTCTATTCTATTCTAAATAATTGGAGTACATGGGAAAACAAGCAAAAAATATCCAAATGAGAGCAACAGAAAAACCCCAACAACAGTAACAAAACCAAAGCCAACCAACAACAACAAAAAAAAAACCCTAGAAAACCAAAACTCAAACCCCAAACCAAAACAACAAGAAAAGGGCTATTTACATTTGAATAATTGCAGTCTCTCTTAAGGTGCATTGAGAAAGTGAGTTTATGTCAGTGACTGAGTGGGTACATTTAACAAAACATGAGTACTAGTCCATGAGTAAAATATAGTTGTATTTTCATCTCAGTCTCCAAATGAACATTGGTGGTTATGAAAGCACAACGATTGCTTAGGGCAAAGAGAGCTCTGTCAAGGTTAATGGCCCCAAATCCTTCCTGCCCTAAACATCTTTTAGTGTTGGAGGGGTTTTTTGCATATAATTTTTTAAATGTACTCTTCAAAACAAGAGTCCAATTGGAAAGAAGTGTTACAATAATTGCCCTCTGTGATCCCCCTCGCTGTTTATCTTTTATGCATTAATCTTTATGCTGCACTCATTCTAGTGTACTACCATCTAGCAGGATGGTTTGTTGCTGGTTTTCTTCATGTTAGCTATTTCATGCTTATGATTAATATTCTTGTTTGTTCAGGCAAAATGTAGTCACTTAAAAGCATCCAGGCCTTTCAATTCTATTTTCAATTTGAAAGAGAAAGGCATGTGTCTCTTCCTGAAAAATACAAGCTTGTCAAATGGGCATAACACCAAAGAGGAGATTGCTATCATCACTGTGTAAGAGGAGGAAAAAAAAAAAATGTATGTAGGTCTTGCATATATGCTGCCAAGTGATCATGAAAAGAGCATGTAGTTCTCTGAAAGTCAACCTTTTCCCACATTGCTTTTATTATGTATTAGATATTGCTATTCATTCTGTTGATACTAATCACAGCAGTATCTGAGTACCTCCCAGTGGTGTATTAAGCTCTTGACTTAAGATCTCTCATTTTCTCTCCAGAAGGAGGGAACAGCTGAGTATCTCAAATTTAAATTAATGCATTTTTAGTAGCCTGTGTCCCCAAAGACTCCAATTCTAGTTAAAATTTTTAATTCTAGTTCAACTATGAAATGTCATACTGAAATATGTGACATTTCATCTGAGAAATGAAAACCCAAGCAAGGGCAGATCATTTTCTGCTTGGCTGAAACAGTTTTGTAGCCAACTATCAAAAAGGGAAAACACTATTTATGGTTTGTATTTTGTGACAATTTCATACTAGCAAAGAACACAAAAGTTAATATACATGCAGGACCATGTGTTTGACCTTGTTAAACCTCATGAGGTTAATGATATTTTCCTCATTTTTCATAGCCAAATTTAAGAGTGATTAGTCAAAAAAGTATGTTAGCCTGTATACTAAGTACTTAACCTGAATTATCCTCTGAAAGAGCCTCTATTTTTCCATTTAGGAAAAGGTAGGGTGCATAAAAAGGCTAACTTCTTAATTTACATATGTTCCCTTCCCAGAACATAGATTATTTTATTCTTTATACTGGCACAATTTCAGCCCCAGGAGACTACAGTATAGTCATGAGAGCTTCACAATACTTCTGTGAGTCTTTTAGAAGCATTTACTCTGCTAACAAGTAAGTCTTTCTTCATGAGTTGATTTGGTCCAAGTATCAACCAGGGAAAGGTAGCATAATTGTCCTGAGATAAAGAGAGGTAAAACTGTATGCTGCAATGCAGCTGATATATATGATATGTCATCCAGTCATGATGGATGGGTGTGGTGGTGAGAGGTGGGACACTGATAATTATGCTGTTCACCACAAGTGCAGGTTTCAGTTGTGGAGGGGAGGCTCTGTTATGGTATATTTCTGACCAAAAGGTACGGTGCATCTAGATCAAACAAGCTAGACAGATCTCATGGTTGACAGTATCAAATACTGCATAGATACAGTAATATAAAAATAAGAAATGTCTTATCTTGCTCTTTAGATCAACTGCTATGAAATGATCCAGGTCCATACAGAATTTCCAAAAAGTTGCTAGTAGATTTTTCTGTTAACATCTGCCTGAGCTTGCTCAGGATTTAGATGATTGGATAGTGAATGTCAGTTTGTTGCAGTTGGTGCATATCTTACCATTTATTAGAACACTGTTATTGCAACGAAAGATTACTTATGTGACTATTTTAGTGAGGATCAGTACCAGCCACCTCTAGCTGTCATTGATAGTCTTCCTAAGATACAAAGTTCGTAATACATTTGGATCACCATTTTCTTATGGTGATTTCTTTTTTGGGGTGAATACTTACATTGAATTGTGGGACTTTTGGTAGATGCCAAGCTTTCAGTTATTGATGAAATATATCAAACAGTCTAGGAAACAAAAATTTTGACCCGTGTTTTTAACAAAAGTTCATTATAGTTCTTTGGATCGCTGACTACAATTCAGTTATGTATTGTAGGCATTGGATTGATTATGGAGTTCATCACTTTGATTAGTGACTTGAGGTGAGATATGACTGGCCTGGTAAATGATGGTGGAAAAAAAAATTTTAAAAAGATTTCCTAGTCAGCCAAAAAATACCAAAAGCAGTCTTGAGGGTGTGGTGGTTTGAGCCTTAACTGGAATTTAAGAGCTCAGGTGGGGGCAAAGCTGAGAATCCTTCCCCCGCTCCCCCCCTCCATGTTCCCAATAGAGAGGAAAAAGAAAGGGAAAGAGCAAATCCACCAAGAAATAATTTGGATTCGGCTTGGAAGTAGAGAAGTAAAGAAACAATATATATTTATGTATCAATAATGGGTAGGGTTCACAAGGGTAAAGAACAAGGATGGATGGGAGAAAAAATACGAATACAGAACCAGTCTCTTTGAAGAGGTGTGGAGGTAGCAGGGAGAGGGATCAGGCCCAACCATGTGGCAGAGAAGCAGGGAGCCACCAGCAGTCCTCGTCCAAGCAAAGGCAGGGAGGCAGGAGCCAAGAGACCTAATGGCTGCAGTATCCTCCTTTTTATAGTCTGGCTGGGCAGAGAAGGGGAGTGGAACAGACTAATTTAGTTTCCCAGGGGGAAAACCCCCTGCAGGGAGGGCAATGCTCTCACAAGCCCTCCACTCCCTGCTTCCAGGATGGGCGTTAACCCATCACAGAGAGCTAATAAAAATGATGAGGTTTTTGGAAGTATAGGCTGTCAGTGGCTGAGGCTCAGATACAAAGGTTAGTTATCTGGTGACCAACCACCTTTCTTTTTCTTTTTTCCTTTCTGCATTAGCCTATGGCATTTCTTAGAGAGTCATAGATTTTTATTTTACTTTTTTAAAATCAATTTAATTTGGTTTGGTTTGTTGTTATTGTTTTGGGTTTTGGTTTTATGTGGGTTTTTTATTTGTTTGTTTGTTTCTCCCTGTTTGCTGAGAAGTATTTGTTCACTATCATAATGCATACAGTCAATCCAAGTCATATAGAGGTTAAAATCCTCCAGCATGATATAGAGGACCGAAGATCAGATCATCATAATCTGTAATGAAGTGGTTCATGAAAGGTGGCAAAACTAATGCCGGATTCGGACCGTAGTCACAGCAAAATGTCCCAAACCCATGAATTGTGCATTCCATTATAAATTCCTTTTTCAGTCCTTTAATAAAATACCTGCAGAGAGGTATTATTATTTTAATGAAATTATTGTTCTTAAAATATGTGTTTTATAACACTAATATCATGGATGCAGAGCTTCACAAGCCCTATGAGGAGAGACTGAGGGAGCTGGGGTTGCTTAGCCTGGAGAAGTGGAAACTCAGGGGTGACCTTATTGCTCTGTACAACTACCTGAGGGGAGGTTGTAGACAGGCGGATGTTGGTCTCTTCTCCCAGGCAGCCAGTACCAGAACAGTCTCAAGCTGCACCAGGGGAGGTTTAGGTTGGATGTTAGGAAGAAGTTCTATACAGAGAGAGTGATTGCCCATTGGAATGGGCTGCCCAGGGAGGTGGTGGAGTCACCATCATTGGAGGTGTTCAGGAGGAGACTTGATGGGGTGCTTGGTGCCATGGTTTAGTTGTTTAGGTGGGTTGGATTGGTTGATAGGTTGGACGCGATGATCTTGAAGGTCTCTTCCAACCTGGTTTATTCTATGTATTCTAACTGTATGTTTACAAGACTACAGATTCAAGCATCAGATACTAGATAAAACTTTTTTTCCTGAGAACTTTGGCAACAACGTCTGTAGACTCTGAGGTGATGAAATCTTGCAATAAAAATAGAAATCAGATCTCCTGGTGAGGAAGACAATTATCACGCTATATAGAAGAGCACAAATACTGAAAGCAGAAAAAAAAATATAAGCCCTTTAAAAATAAACCAGAAAATAAAGGAAGTGAAAAAATAAAGAATTTATGATAGTTCAGGAGGAGTTTTGTCATGTGAAATATCAGTCTGCGTGTGGGTATCCAAGAAAAGAAGATGGAAATCTTTCTTTTAGATTCCTCTAGTGAACCACAAGCTTAGTACAGGGCACACTGGCAGATGGAAGAAGAAACAAAAAAATACTGTTTTGTCTAATTGAGGCTTGTCAACTTTGTAAGTAATATATTTTATAGCGAGGAATATTTCCCTCTGCAAAGATATGAGGACATTACTTTCTTCTGACAGCTATCATGTCTTGGTAGTGATGTCTTGAAGTGATGTTGTGTACACAAAATAATCACATCTTTACTACCGCACATGAAAAAATATTGAGCGGCACCTACAAAATCTCTGTTGTTGAATAATATGGGAAAAAAAAATGCTGAATTTCATGTACAAAAAATATTTGTTCTAACAAGAAATACTTTTTCTCTGCTCTAGTGTTTTAAGGCTAAGAAGAATTGTTTTTGCATGAAATAAATTCCCCAAAATTAGCCTAGCATACAAGCAAAGAATATATAAAGTTTAACAAGTGGACATCCACTGTCAGTAGCAGCACTGTGAATTGCTCTTCTGATATCGTGAAGTCATGTCCTTGTGATCTCTTGAAGTCATCATCCTCGTGGTATCATCAATTTTAAGAAGATATAATTGTGCATTTGATTCAGATAAGTATAGTAAGCAGTGGGCCAAATACAAAGCTGTAAGTTTCATAGTTTCATAGTTTCATAGTTTCATTCAGGGTTGGAAGGGACCACAAGGATCATCTAGTTCCAACCCCCCTGCCATGGGCAGGGACACCATACACTAGATCAGGCTGGCCAGAGCCTCATCACTGTAGCCATGTACTATAATACTCTGTTTAGTAGAATCCATGTCAGCAAATGTAACACTGAAGAAAGGTGCATGATGCTTGGAAGGGGTTACATGAAGCTAGTTGAGGAGTATCTAATTTGCAACACAACAACCCAGTGTTGCATTATTCTTTTGTTCATATAGACGATGCTGGTGTGCAGAAAAGCTCTTGACATAAACCATAGCATAGTGAGAGATTTTTAAGATAGTATTGAAGATGCTGTTCTGTTTATTTCCTTCTCCCCCCTCTCCCAATAATCTAATAAATTTCACTCTAAATTCTGGTCTGGCTGAATTAGTTCCAAAAATCCTAATTTCTTATGCTTACGTAAGTCCACAGTAAGAAGCAATACACTACATGGCAGGTAGTTCTAATCAGACTTCCAGGATAATTTGGGGGTGTACCAGATGCAGGATGTCATTCAGGTTCTTCTCACAGTCTTTAGCATTTCCTACATGCTTCCAAAGTTTCTCTTCTGCTTTGATTTCTTTGCTGGGAGCAGGTGAAGACAGCGTGGAGCAGAAAGAGTTTTCTGCAACTTCAATAATATAAAAGTGAAGCTCTAAAGACAGCCTTTTCATGCATATAGTGAAGAATTTGTCTATGTAAATACTATTTTTTTCCCCAAGTGAAATTTTGCATTACAAAAGAATCTCTGATACATATCCACATATTTACAGCTAACTTGACTGGGCACATTGCAAAAGCTATCCATGTAATCTTTCCTTACTAAAGCATCTTCTAGCATTGGGTAATGTTGAAAAAAAAAACATCCAATGCTTTATATTGCCTTAACACAAATGGAGATTTGGTTTAGGTTGATGCTTTTTCTTGTTTTGTTCTGTTTTGTTTTTTTTCTCTTTTTATTCTTCATTTGAAAATTATTTTAAACCTTCTGCCTGGGAGTGAAACCAAAGGAAAATGAAATAATCTTATAATCTATCCTACTATCTTACTATCCTACTATCCTACTATCCTACACGTAACTTTGCCCAAAGAAAATATATTAATCTATAACTTTTTGGTTTTTTTAATGAATATTTAGTTAAGAAATATGGGTTTTTTTAATTCATCTGTGTCCAACATACTGCAATGGCATAATTTCTCCTTCACTTTAAAACCTACAGGTTAGAAGCTACAGTTTTGTGACCCTCAGAACAAATGTTTTATAGATAAAGTAGGAATTTCCATGTGCCTTCTGTGCTAATTTTTAACTATTCATCACCTCTTGTGAGACAAATAACAGATAATACTTTTCCTCCAGCAGGAGCCATCAGATTGTGTGGTGTCTCATTAATAAAAGGTAGTATCACATGCAATCCTAACGCAATAAATCTGTGAGTGAAACTCCACCTAAACGTAAAAGTTTCATGCAAAGGCAGGTTGTAAAAATACTAAAAACATCATTTTTTTGCACAAGTCTGCCAACAAACACAGAAATATATACAATTGATGCCTAAAATACTAAGAGTATAAAAATATACCTATGACAATTTGAATAAAGACTAGATTATTCTGCCCTCAGAATGCAAATGCAAGGAGCTATACATTATTAAACCCATGGAGAAAACATTGACCCTCATCAGGCTTGTTTGGATTTGGTCTTTAAAAACCAATCCATTATTCATGCAATAATTGCTGTTAAGGTATTTATGCAAACCTGAAGATAGAATCCTTTAATTACAATAGGTTGTACATCAAACTGCAGTTACTGTGCTTTGCTTGTTTACATGGCCCACATAAACCAAAATCCATTCTGCCTCTGCATAGTATTGTCTTCTGTAATTTTTATCTTCCTTTTTTTTTTCCCTAGTTGGAACTACAGTTAAGATTTGTGGATTTTAGTACTTTTGTTATTTCCCCCCCCCCAGTCAATGATGGCTGTTTTAAACATTGTTTTTCCAGATGACTTAGGATCCTTTATCTTAATCAGTGAACTCTTTGGGCATTCAGGGGAAAGTAGCATCTTGTACTTGTTTCTGCATGGAGCAACTCCTATATTTTAGTGGACCTTTTGAACACCTGTCAGTAAAACATTTTTCCATCTCTTTTAGGCTAAATGTCAAGTGCTAATTACTGAAATGAAGTATTGCAAGATCGGGAGTGTTTATCATGGAAGCATGATTACATTTGAGAGGTGTAGTGAGTTTATATCAAATGTAGAAAAGTTAAGTGAATTTATTTTGGAGAAAAGATAACACATACATAGGAGTACATTGAAAGACAGTCAGCCTTTATGTTTATAAAGGTCTGGAAGTCTTTGAACTCCTCCTGCTTTTAACTGAATAAATAGTGAATTTCACTCTGTCCCTTGAAATGCACTACCTATCAGAATAGAATAGAATAGAATAGAATAGAATAGAATAGAATAGAATAGAATAGAATAGAATAGAATAGAATAGAATAGAATAGTATGGAATGGAATGGAATGGAATAGACCAGACCAGACCAGGTTGGAATAAAAACCATGTGAATTATGAATTATTTTCAGGTGCTTTTATATGTTGTGAGAGTGCACCTCAAGATTAGGAAGGAAATTTATATGAATTAAATGAGAAGCCAAAGGGGAAAAAAAAAAGAGAAAGACAGAAAAAAAGAAAGAAACATCTGCAGGGCATCAGTGTGAAAAAAATATTTAAGCTGCCTGTTATTAACTGCTCAACGTGCTTTATACTGGTTTTCTGCATAATTATGTTACAGAGAAGGGAGAAAAGAACAGATGTCAAATAAAGATTGAAAATATGAAAACAACAACAACAACAACAACAACAACAAAACCCAAGTAGTTGTGGTTGCTCTCAGCTAGACATTTTCTGGCAAGAATTTTAGACAGCAATCCATTTCTCAAATTCATTGCCCATTTCTGCAAGATTAATGTAAAACAAAACATTTCTTTTTAAGTCTGTTCAGATGAACAATTATACAGCTCCAATAATCCCCAAGTCAGTCTTTCAGAAAGCAGTTGAATGTTTCCTCAAGCAGTTTCATAAATTAGATTAAATGAATATGATATCAGGTCAGAAACCCTATGAGCTCTTTTCATGGGAAGTTGTTGGTAGCTTATGTAGTTAGCTGGTTTTTTCATGCTTTGCAAATATCCAAATAATCCATAGGAGCTAAATTTTTCACAATCTTAATGGGAAAAAAAATATAAACATACTTGTATCTTTTTCTGCCTCCTTTTCTCAGATTTGCATAATACTTTAAAGTGAACTGAACTGTCATTTTAAAAGAACAGCTCTATATTTCTCTCCACTTAGTTGATGTTTTCTGACACTGGGTTTGAAAACATTATGATATCACTGTCAGGATAGAGCTATCTAAAAAGGGGGGCTAAAACTGCATGCAGACATCCTACACTAAACCATGTACATCGCCACTCCACTGTACAACCCATTTTACCCTGAGCAAAATATTTACCTCAGTGGAAGTTACTTCTGAATACGCTCTGCAATGGCCCTAACTGAAAGAATCATGCACTTCAATGCAAGTGCTAGCTCACTTTTTCAGAGCTGGCTATTCATACAGTTAAGTTGAAATCAGAGGCCATTTTGTGATTCAGATGTGAAGCGAATCCTGTCCCAAACATTTAAATTTTCCTTTAACTAAAAAATATTTTATTTTTCATGCATTCCCAACTCAGCTTTCCTTTGCTATCCTCATCCTACATACCATCACAAGTAGACTTCAGTCTGTTGAACTGCTTCGTTCAGGTGGCAAATACTTCATCTGCTAGCTGTCTTCTCTTGTGATCCAAACTTTACATGCGGGATTATGAAGCTGTATAGACTTGTTTTTTTTGAGAAGTCTCAGCTTAAAATGTCACATCTCAGAACTGGATAGACTATGCTATTTCCTGAAGAGCTTACAAATAATTTGACGAGGAAAGCACATATTTCTACATATATTTTATTCAAAGGATTTGGACAGACATTTCCTTTGAAAAAAGTATTCAGAATTATATCACTGTCTTACTCCATTCACTTTGGTTGTAAAGAGCATCTAAACCAAAGTATATCATTTGGAAGAGGTACAGATATGAAATCACAGAATCACCAAGGTTAGAAGAGACCTCAAAGATCACCAAGTCCAAACCATCACCACAGACCGCATGACTAAACCATGGCACCCAGTGCCACGTCCAATCCCCTCTTGAACACCTCCAGGGATGGTGACTCCACCACCTCCCTGGGCAGCCCATTCCAATGCCTAACAACTCTCTCAGTGAAGAACTTTCTTCTCACCTTGAGCCTAAACCTCCCCTGGTGCAGCTTGAGACTGTGTTCTTTTGTTTTGGTGCTGGTTGTCTGGGAGAAGAGATCAACCCCCACCTGGCTACAACCACTTTTCAGGTAGTTGTAGAGAGTAGTAAGGTCTCCCCTGAGCTTCCTCTTCTCCAGGCTAAACCATCCCAGCTCCCTCAGCCTCTCCTCATGGGGTTTGTGCTCGAGGCCTCTCCCCAGCCTCCTTGCTCTTCTCTGGGCATGTTCAAGTGTCTCAATGTCCTTCTTAAACTGAGGGGCCCAGGATGATCAGAGGGCTGGAGCACCTCTCCTATGAGGACAGACTGAAGGAGTTGGGGCTGTACAGTCTGCAGAAGAGAAGGCTCCGAGGTGACCTAATTGTCGCCTTCCAGTATCTGAAGGGGGCCTACAGGAAGGCAGGGGAAGGACTTCTCAGGATATCAGGTAGTGCTAGGACTAGGGGGAATGGAATGAAGCTGGAGGTGGGGAGATTCAGGCTGGATGTGAGGAGGAGGTTCTTCACCATGAGAGTGGTGAAACCCTGGAATGGGTTGTCCAGGGAGGTGGTCGAGGCCCCGTCCCTGGGGGTGTTTAAGAGCAGGCTGGATGAGGCTCTGTCCAGCCTGATGTAGTGTGGGGTGTCCCTGCCCATGGCAGGGGGGTTGGAACTAGATGATCCTTGTGGTCCCTTCCAACCCTGAATGAAACTATGAAACTATGAAACTATGAAACTGGACACAGTCCTCAAGGTGTGGCCTAACCAGTGCAGAGTCCAGGGGCACAATGACTTCCCTGCTCCTGCTGGCCACACTATTCTTGATGCAGGCCAGGATGCCATTGACCATGTTAATTTTTGTTGTAGTGTGATGGTGCCTAAACTGTCACAACTTGTATTATTTGGAGTGTGTGGTGTGTGCACATTTTCTAGATACATTCTTATTACAGATCCTTACTGCGACTGCAAGTCAATAGTGGTAGCTCGGTGTTGTAGAATGTTGAATATTTTCAACTACACCATTATGACCAATCACTCTAGGAAAGCATGGTTCACAGCTACCACCAGGTTGATGGATCTGTCTTTGGAATCAGAACAAATCTTTCTTATGATTCTTTTATTTTTTTTTTTATTTTTGGCCACAGATAAGCCATAAAATGCAGACAGTAGATTGATGGAGGTTTAGTTTTCCTGCTCTTGTTTTAAACAGTAGATGTAGAACAGGTTCTTCTGTTTTATAGCCTGGAGCTGAACTGTCAACATAAAAGATGTACAGGCTTAATACCTGTGAGCTAGGCAGAAGAATTACTTCCCGCTTTTTAGAGCAGATTAAATACCGTACAATATAGCTCATTACTACCTAGTGTAAATTTAGTGAAAAAGCAGTTTTTGCTAAAGCATGAAACACTTTGTCTTATTATTATGTGCTTTACTGCAAGACACGGATTTCAGCTGCGAATGAAAAAGTTTCTCATTTATAATCTTGCCTGTCTATATCGTGAGAAATTCTAGACCAAAAGCATAAAACTTGAAATATTATTTCTGCTTTTTGTCTATGTGAGTGCACATAACTGACTCCATGTCTCACTTGGTGTCATGTAACTGCAGTCAGTATACAGTTACGAGTTTATTAAATCTCTACTTCATGAAGAAAATAACCAGAACTGATTACAATATGAAGATGAAAAGGCAGTAATAGTTCAGGTTTTGTTTAGCCTTGGAGATTAATTCTGTGGCTTATTTTTAGTTCTGGATACTTTTATTTAATGAAAAAGTAAAATTGTGAACAATTCAGAAAACTGCATGCCAGCTATCTAAAGAGAATTGTATTGCATGTTTTGATGAGGAACAAATTGAAGAAAAATATTAAATAATATTTCTTTTTACCTCAGTGAGAAAAATACTGTTTTAGCAGAAGAACTGGAAGTATTTTTATAATTGCTGATTTTAGGATAGGATAGGATAGGATAGGATAGGATAGGATAGGATAGGATAGGATAGGATAGGATAGGATAGGATAGGATAGGATAGGATAGGATAGAATAGAATTAACCAGGTTGGAAAAGAACTTTGAGATCACCAAGTCAAACCTATCAGCCAACATTATCTACTCAACTAAACCACGGCACCAAGTGTCCCATCCAGTCTCTTCTTAAACACCTCCAGTGATAGTGACTCCAGCACCTCCCTGGGCAGCCCATTCCAATAGCCAATCACTCTTTCTGGGAAGAACTTCTTCCTAACATCCAGTCTAAACCTCCCCTGGTGCAGCTTGAGACTGTGTCCTCTTGTTCTGGTGCTGGTTGCCTGGGAGAAGAGACCAACCCCCACCTGGCTACAACCTCCCTTCAGGTAGTTGTAGACAGCAATAAGGTCTCCCCTCAGCCTCGTCCTCTCCAGGCTAAGCAACCCCAGCTCCCTCAGCCTCTCCTTAAAGGGCTTGTGCTCCAGACATCTCACCAGCTTTAATTGTATTTTATTTTGCTTATAGTAAGATTTTGTCTTTAAGGAAAACAGGAATAACTATATCCAGGTGATATTTTTTGTGAGCTGAAGGTTTATATTTTAGAGCATGCAGAAGAATGGGAAGTCTCAACTTGCAATTCTGATTTAGAGAAACAGTTCTCAGCAGATGTATTATAACATATTGCCTCAGCTTTTTGCCTTTTTTCCATTCATCTTTATATTTTGATGTGATAGAAATATGTTGGCCTCTCACATTTAATTTTGTCCTTTAATTTCTTGAAACTTCTTCTTTCTTGTCCTTTACTCAAAGTGTTAAAAGTTAAGCTGTTTGATTTTTTTTGAAGTAGTACTAGAAGATCTTTATCCTCATGAAAGATATTGGAGTATATGCAAGTTAAAATAGTTCTTTCTTGAGTGATGTAGGATGATATGATTTTCATTAGTCATGTGTGAGCATGTTGTTGTGTGATGTAACACAGCTGGGCACAACAAGCTGGAGCATGTCTTCCAAGAAATTTCAAAACAACTTTCTTGAAAAATGCTGTGAAAGAAATAGCATGTTTTGGTAGCAAGAGTGATTATTCAAAATAGGCCTTTCCTAAAAGAGAACAAAAAGAATCCAATTAGATGTCAGTTCTGCAGCTCTGCTCCTAATCACTGCCAAAATTCCATGTAAAGTGTCTTGTTATAGAAGGCTAATAATGCTGTATTTAGGGTAGGGAACCAAGTATTTTCAAATATTTCTCCCTAAAGATGATAACCTACATCTTTATTTAGACATTTGGAGTGCAATTTTTATCCACATTCATACCGTTAATTAGCATTGGGATTCAGATCAACTGTAAATATTTACATTAGGCTGCACATTGTGTTCACTCTCTTAAGTAGGTCTCCATGTACTAACTATAATGGGAAGTTAGACACCTATGTGACACATGGACTCCTTCCTTGGAGGCACACAAGTGTCAAAACCTGGGGCTATATCCTGCAAACATTCCTTAGTTAACTGTAAAAGCATACACCTGTCTCTGAACACCCATGATGTTCAGTACAGCATGCCAAGTAGAACTGTCTGGGGTAGTTCACTGTCAGAATCAAAATTTGCAAATAGAATAGAATAGAATAGAATAGAATAGAATAGAATAGAATAGAATAGAATAGAATAGACCAGACCAGGTTGGAAGAGACCTCCGAGATCACCAAGTCCAACCTATCAGCCAACACCATCTAATCAACTAAAACAAAAAGTGCCCCATCCAGTCTCTTCCTAAACACCGCCAATGATGGTGACTCACCACCTCCCTGGGCAGACCATTCCAGTGGCCAATCACTCTTTCTATGAAGAGCTTTCTCCTAACATCCAGCCTAAACCTCCCATGGCACAGCTTGAGACTGTGTCCTCTTGTTCTGGTTCTGGTTGCCTGGGAGAAGAGACCAACCCCCACCCATCTGCAACCTTCCTTCACGTAGTCGTAGAGAGCAAGAAGGTCTCCCCTGAGCCTCCTCTTCTCCAGGCTAAGCAACCCCAGCTCCTTCAGCCTCTTTGCACAGGGCTTGTGCTCCAAACACCTCACCAGCTTTGCTGCCCTTAGTTCTGTTGCTCATGGAACTATGCATCATATTTAGCATATTGTCATTGCAGACAGTGCAGGATCTAGTGAACAGAAATGGGTAAAGTTAACAGAATTAAGTACAGGGAGACCAACAGCCATGTGGAGAAGCTTAAGAAGGACAGCCCTGTCATGAGGAGAAGTATTAGTGGAACAAAGATGATGGAAATCTGGTGGATGTTTTGAAAAAAGTTTACATTCCCTTTGGTGGCAGTTGGAAAGTCAAAAGATGGAACTGCTAGTGAAATATGCAGGAATATACAGTGAGAGTGATTGCCCATTGGAATGGGCTGCCCAGGGAGGTGGTGGAGTCACCATCATTGGAGGTGTTCAGAAGGAGACTTGATGGGGTGCTTGGTGCCATGGTTTAGTTGATTAGGTGGGTTGGATTGGTTGATGGGTTGGACACGATGATCTTGAAGGTCTCTTCCAACCGGATCTGATCTATTCTATTCTATTCTATTCTATTCTATTCTATTCTATTCTATTCTATTCTATTCTATTCTATTCCATTCCATTCCATTCCATTCCATTCCATTCCATTCCATTCCATTCTATATCACACCAAAAAACAAGGACAGTCAGTCTGATTTCTGATAGTCTTGAAAGGCTAGCTGGACATTTGATTTGCAAATAACAAAAGAATGTGCATGCTTTTAAACAAGGGGGAGTTGTCTTTTTCTTTCCCTTCTCATATTCTTTAAACAGAATAAATTAGAGACTACTAATAGCTCCTCAGCTGCTTCTAGCTGTTCCCAGGTTCACCAACAATTCAATCTACATACTTCTGGGAGGTCTCCGTAAGAGAGAAAATGCAAATACCACCAGTATGTTTTGAGAATGCTACAGATTTTGCTCCATGCATGCAAGATAAGCAGGTGGTTTCTGGTTAAATTATGAATTACAATTATCACTAACTATATTCTTGGGACAGCATACACTTCTACAATAGAGTAAGATTCCAATATATGTTCTGTAGGATGCTTTATAGCATCTTATTAAATTATCTTCTGTTGGTGGTGCTTTACCTGCTTGTCCTCAAGTATATCTAAAGCTGCTTATTAAGACGAAGCAATTTAACAGATGTCCTTACACTCAGGGATGAATACATGAAGGATATAGAATTATCTTGACACTTCTTCCAATCACCTCTTTTCACCTCTTCATGCAGTGAACACTTCCAGCTTGTTGTCACTGCACGTGATTGCAACATAGAAGGTTTACAGGGTCAAAGCTAGTCTTGTATCTTTTGTTTTGTCATACAAGCCTTGGGAGCTCTACTCTCCTACTTTCAACTATAGCTTTCTTTTTCTTTTTCATTTTTTTTCCTTTTTTTTTGTCTTTTTTTTTCCTTCCTTTTTTTTTCTTCTTTTTTCTTTTTTTCTATTTATTTTTGCTATTTTTTTTTGCTATTTTTTGTCCTTTTTTATTTCCTTTTTTAATTTTTTTCATTCCTTTTTTTTTTTGTTCTTTCTTTTTCTTTCTTTTTTTTTTTCATTCCTTTTTTTTTTGTTCTTTCTTTTTCTTTCTTTTTTTTTTTTTTTTTACTTTTAGGATTATTTCAATAATTATTAATAGGGTAAGTAAGTATTTGCTTGCATTTGTGCAACAAGTGTATGAAAATATATGTATCATAGACACATCTTTGTCTCTATACTATATATTCAACAACATCCTTGTGAATTTGTATGTTCATGTATGCACATGAAGGTGATCTCCAACAAACCATCACTGGGCTACAATAAATTACCACTGTCCTGTAACTTTGCCAGACTCATCCACCCCCCAGCTCACTACTCCCTTTTGTCAGCATCTGTTCTGCAATTATAAAATATATGTGTACACCAAAGAGACACGATTAAAAATAATTAAACAAAAATGTCAGATAATTATGCTGCAAAAATTTGGGAAAGGTTGGATTTTCACAGATGAAATTAATGTCAGCACTAATAGCAGCTTTCCTGTGTAAGCATGTGTCACTATTATATGCTCTAGTTAAAAATGATGGTGTATTCATATTTGATTTAATCATGTGTGACCCTACTAGAAGTAAGGGAAGTGGTATATTCTTCCTGAAAAACCTATCAAAACTGAAAGATTAAAATAAACACTTTAAACATTCAAGCAACAAACTTCATTTACCCTAGTGAGTAGCCAGCACACTTGAAGGCATTGAAAAAAAATATACAGAATAAACACCATGTTTTAAAGTGATATTTTTTTTTTCTCCTGTCCCAAACATTTAAAACTTCCCATAATTTTTGTGGGTAAAGAAAGGCTTTAAATTCATCTGTGTTTTAGCACCCAGATACTACATTTTAAGATAACGATATGGCACAAGTTAAGGGTTTTATCTGTATTAGAGATCTGTTCTCAGATGGCTTTACATTCCCCATTGCAGCCTTTGATAATTCAATTAGTCCCTCCAAAAGTTGGGAATAGCTGATAAATTCACTTTAATGTTAAATCAAGTACCCCAGCAGGTTTCTCTTAATATTATCACTTCTCAGGGAGCTTAGCTGTAGACATGAAACCTCCCAAATACAACTTTCTTTAAGGAATGTATGGGCCTTTGGAGCAGATTAAAAGGACTGCCTGCACCAACATAGCTTTTCACCATTAATAAAGTTACTTCACATTCTGACAGCATTCTCATTCACTCAATGACTGTCCATCTAGTTTAATTTATTTTAATTGGTAGCCTTAGGTCCCTCCATGGAACAGATTCCATGAATATGGTGAATGATCTCAGGAACAGAGAACGTCGTTAAACAAGGTGATTTTAACCCTTCCCTTTAAACACTGTCTTCTGGGATTGCCAAATCCTACAGGAAGACACTGATTGCTGAATAATAAGTAGGAGGGGATTAGCTAGATCTGCACTGACAATGTCTTTGGAGAGTACTAACAATAACACCAGTTCTGTTTGTCTTCCTCTAGGAAATGAACAAAGAATATGTTAGATGCAAAAGATGAACAACAGGATTTAATGTTGTAAATAGATGCACATCCTTGCAGTAATCAGATAGAAAAGCAGAGAGAAAAGTCCTAAAAAGAAAATACTTCTTAGTACTTACAAGCAGTTTGCTTTAATACTCAGATTGTCAATGACCTTCTGTAGAGGATTAGTTTTGCTAGAAGGAAGACTTGAATTTTAGATGAATTTATCCATGTCATCAAAGATGCATGTTGTCATCGTAGTCAGAGCAGGCTAACTGTGACACTGAAAGCTCACAGAAAAGACTGTATTTTCCTCTCCAAAGGTAGAAGATAAAAAGTGACAGAAATAGACGTTCTTTCTGCCTGAAATGTTTTATTCTATATTTTTACTCCACTTTGCTTTCCTGTTTCAAATTAAATAGGCAATTATATTCAAGGATTGCTGATTGTTTTGTAAAACAGTTTCTCATGGTAAGCAAAATAAATAAATTACTATAACCAGGATTTTTTATTTTTTTTATTGCATAATTTCTAATTGTTCTTAGGAAACTTTAGGGAAGACATTTCATACAAACATTTAGATTTAATATATGATTTCTTCCTTGTGGTTTTGGACTTGAAAATCCGACTTCATCAGATTAAAAAGCTCTTCTTTTTTTATTCACAGTAACTAACCTGTTAAACAGTTGCCCTTTAGTTGTATATTTTTCATATAATTTAAAAAATATTTCTTTAATAGCCCATGTCTTTTTATCTACCAAAAATAATAAAAAAGCATACTCTAAACCTGATAATATCTATCCCAATATATGTTGTATCTCTCTCTGTGTGTATATATACATACACACACGTATATATATACATGCACATATATATACATGTACATACATACACACACACATACATATATACATATATATATATACATATAGAATAGAATAGAATAGAATAAACCAGGTTGGAAGAGACCTTCAAGATCATCGTGTCCAACCTATCACCCAACACCACCTAATCAACTAACCCATGTAACCAAGCACCCTGTCGAGTCTCCTCCTGAACACCTCCAGTGACGGCGACTCCACCACCTCCCCGGGCAGTCCATTCCGATGGGCAATCACTCTCTCTGTGTAAAACTTCCTCCTGACCTCCAGCCTCAACTTCCCCTGGGGCAACCTGAGACTGTGTCCTCTTGTTCTGGTGCTGGCTGCCTGGGAGAAGAGACCAACCTCTGCCTGTTTACAACCCCCCTTCAGGTAGTTGTAGAGAGCAATAAGGTCACCCCTGAGTCTCCTCCTCTCCAGGCTAAGCAGCCCCAGCTCCCTCAGTCTCTCCTCATAGGGCTTGTGTTCCAAGCCCCTCACTAACTTCATTGCCCTTCTCTGGACTCGTTCCAGCAAGTCAACATCCTTCCTAAACTGAGGGGCCCAGAACTGGACACAGTGCTCGAGGTGTGGCCTAACCAGTGCAGTGTACAGGGGCAGAATGACCTCCCTGCTCCTGCTGGCCACACTGTTCTTAATGCAGGCCAGGATGCCATTGGCCATTGGCCAGGATGCCACTGAACATTGTGTATATATATATATACACACAGTGACTATTAGTCTTACTGCTCTGTCCAGTAATGACTGTGGAATGCTTCTTGAAAGTATACAAATGCAATGAACTGTGGACAAAAATGTTGAAGGCACTCTGGAACATAAAGCTGCAATTGAGTGTATTTCTGTATCGTGTTGACCAGTAGGCTGTAGTGGCTAAAGGTAGTTGTGGTAACATATCATGGGAACATTTGATAATGAAAATGCTCTCCATGGGAACACTGTCATTTGTTTTCCACATGATTATATTGGAAGAAAAATTACCTGTGAAATAGGTGTGTTGGCTTTTCAGAGAACTGTGACACATGCTTTATGAAGAAAGTTGTTGAAAATTGTTTATCATCCTAGTCTGGCTCTGAGCAATACCCATTTAACATTATGGAATCAAAAAGCATATGCCAAATTTAAACTGAGAATTTATTTTAAAAAGAGATGTTTGGGTTGATGTTGAAAGCCACAGACATAACCAAAGGAAGAACTCAGTTATACTCAACCTTAGACATTAGAATGTTGAGACCAGAATTGTTTCTGAGAATTAAATCGGTGCCTAGTGGGAATTCCAGGTATGCTGCTCTGTATCAACAAATTTTATTTTGTCCTTGGACAGGACAGTAGTGACACACTATGCTTTACTTTTGGGCATCTCGGGTAACTAAACATCCAGCTGCAAAATCCAAGGCTAGGAATTCTGTACTTTCAGGACAGGCAGGTAGGCCTAAACATTCTGGCACATAAATAAGAGCTACAATTCATGAATGTCTCTTACTAGTTAAGCAAAATCTAAACATATGCTTTGGTAATACTTGCAGAAGATCTGTAGTTTTGAACTGTAGATGAAAGGGAAAACTAGAATTTAGTGTCTTTGCAAGGTATCCTGTACTCTGCTGTTTCATCTAGGTTTCTGAGCCAACAGAGCCTTGTCTGCAAAAGCAAGGACAGAAGAATTGTTAAGAAAGAGTCCCTCAGTTCTAACAAGAATTTATTCGCAGCCAGAGCTGCAGCTGCTAGAAAGGAGAGCATCAGCTGCTAGAAAGGAGAGGATCAGCTACAATTTGTTTCAATGAAGAGTAGTAGATCCCAATGTGTTCCTCCAGGCATTCAAAACGCAACACTCACCCTGACATAAATTTTAGCTGTGTAAAAAAATGTAGCAGCTTGGTATAAGCATGGGAGAAGAGTATTAGGGGAGAAGGAAAGTTGATTTATTTCCAAATAAAAATAGTTCAGTGAAAACATCCCAGGAATAATGATATTGAATTAATATTCAGTGGAAATCCCAGAAGTTGCATGTAGTCACTAAGTTACTAGTTTGCTAGGGAGGACAGTGTGCCTTTGAAGCATATCTTGGAAAAAGGGACTCATGATGCTAAGTTACATACCTAAATCCCATGTACATTAAATTAGAGAATATTGGACCCTTAAGCTCAAAACAATTTTCTTAGTGCTGAAAAGCTTAAGATAACTAACAGAAACAGATAAATCAATGGGTATGTATCTCTAAGAGCTAGGTAACTTCAGGACATCAGCTCCATGCATATTCTATGAAGACAGACAGGCCTATCTGGGAAATGTTTTCAATGTGGAGCCAATCACCAGTACTCTGAATGGTTTGCTGAAGCTTTCTTTATGGCCTGTAGAGACAGCATAAGAATCCTAGACTAATATTAATTGTCAGAAATTACATTATGTGGCTATCACTGCTTCCTGAATGAAACTATTCTCTCTCTTGCAGCTGCTGTTAGGCATTTTATGAAACTAATATTCAACATCTCAGCCTACCTCTTGAGGAGTTTTTTTCAGTCCCTTTCTTGACAAGAACTCTTAGATTATATGGAAGTTCTTTTTGGTTTGCTTCCCTAATGCATGATAATTAAAAAAAACTCTGGCCTATCTTCCTGCTTACTAGGATTTAGTGAACGTGATAGGAGGAAATCAGGCTTTTCAGAAAACCTCATCTGTAGGGATACCTTTTCCCTGAGTCTTAAATAGGCTTAGGTAGGTAGAGTTGTCTTAGGAAAAAATAAGAATTATAGCCTTGCTCAAAGAAAACAAGTGTCTTGCTTTGGTAAAGGAGGCATCTTGAGCTATAGTGAATGACGCCAGATGTTGAGTCACCAGCATTTTTTATCTTGCATTACAAGAAGAACACATTTTTGTATGTTTTCCCAATTAGAAACTTTCCTTGTTCTGTTTTGCTTTTCTTCTTTTTTTGTAGCATTGCTGAGAGTTTGTGGGTGGGTTTTTTTGAGATGAACATTGACACAAAGGTTAAAATAACTTCAAAAGGCCTTCATTTCAGTGTTAGTTCTATGCAGCTCCTTCCATCTTTTATAGTATTACTGTTCTGCATGGTTTGTTTAACCAAAGAACAAGATTTGCCATGCTCTTTGATCTTTTAAAATATATTGAAATCTGAAATCAAGTGCTTTGCCCAAGTCTTGACTTCACTGGCAACAGTGAGCTGAATAATGTACTAACATACGGAGTCCCCCTATTATCACTTAAAATAATAAATCACATACCTTGAGAATCAGTCCGGCTATGTCTGACAAATGATGAAGTGCTCGGAAGTCTGACGTGGGTAAAAGAAGGAGAGTAAACAATTAAAATATGGAAAAGGGAAAAAAAAAGAAAGAAAAAAAAAGAAAGAAAGAAAGAAAGAAAAAAGAGAAGAGAATAAATGGGGAAAACAGAGAAAGATTTCCAGCTAAAGCAATTTGGCTTGATTAAGAGACTGTGCAAAGTGACGAATGTCATACTAAGAAAAGAACGTAGTCTCTATTGGAAGTTATTCAGAAGGCAGAGCTAAAATATTTTGTTGAGAGCCACAGTGAAAATCTCTTTGCATAGCTTGACAATAATGCAAAAGTAATTCCACCAAAATCATACATATCCTTTCATTTATTTCTTTTCCATTAACCGTCTAGGTTAGAGGATTTTTGCACAGCAGTACTAGGGACAATTAAGTATGTTTAGCACAGAGACAGGTGCCAGATGTATGCATGTAACAGTTACAGCGGAAGCATATGCATAGAATCAGCTCTGCAAATAGCTGGGTTCCCTAGGCATTCAACACTTTTGAAGCTAAGGGAGGGAATGTTTTTATGTTATAACATTTTCCCTTGGTGGTAGCAAATTAGCGGCCTTGTATCCATCTTCAGCTGGAACCACAGAGAGTCTCTTGAGAGCTTACAAATAAGTTTAGAGCTGTAGTAAACTGTTTCTTAGATACATGAGAAGTGGGATACATACCATGCTTGTACTGTAACAGGTGGAATTAAAAATAAGTTTGATTTTTTTCCCTGTAAGACTTTTTTTGTCTTACTTTACTTCCTTGCAGAACTTGTTCAAGGTCAGACTGAGCCATAAGGTACTGCACGCACACACAAATTTTGTCTCCTTGGGAATGAAAAAAAATTCTTTTTCTTAAAAAAAAAATAAAATTAAAATATATCTTTAAGCTACATTTTTATTAGAAAACCCAGAGGCTGTTTTTGGAAAACCATGCAGTAAATATTGGGGCTTAGTTTTCTCTGCTTTGCATTATCTGTGATACTGAGAATTCAAGCCAATAACTGTATGGGCCACTTGGCTTTTCTTACCAATAGCACAAAAAGGCTGGGAGGAGAACAACCCATTAAAAGCAAGTCATGATGGAAAGCATGCATGAGACTCTAAATCAAGTAAATATTATAGTGATAAGTTCCAATAAATGAAAAGGTCTTTTTAAATATCTCCCCAAAATTGATCATGATTCATGTCTAGAATAGGCTTTACTGCATTTTATGGCATGTCTGCTCCAATTCTACAGGCGTAATATCTTCATCATCTTAACAGACTAAAGTCCTTCATAAAATAAGTCAATAGATTGACACTGACTGACATATTATGAATCCTTCAGCACCTTTAAAAGTGGCAGCTGCATCTCTTACTTCATTTGCCAGAACAGTGTTTATCTTATCTAATGACTCACTGCTGGATTTCCTTTGTAGGGTTTTCAGACAAGTAAGAGGGCACAGCTAAGAGAAATTATCCTGACTGCACCTTACTTGGCAATGATGTTTGTAACCAGCCTTTAAGTCTATCTCCAGGACTAAAATACACTTTTTGTAAGAACATGGCTCTGATAAGGAGTTGCAGAGACCAGGAAAAAATAGCTTCTATTAGCATGCTTAAAAAGAGAAGGTATTAGTGAAAACAACGAGCACATAATAACGACGTCTTTGAAAATAGTTCCCAAACTACCAATTTTTCTTAAAGATAGATTTTGTCACATCTCAGTACTGTGGCATCAGTACAAAAGTTGAAACTATAACAAATGCAAAGATGACAAGTAAAAAGGTGACTATCAGTTGAGCAACTCAGTTGCTGCAAATCAAAGTAATAAGCAGGAGAGATTTTCTGTAGTAGTAATCTCCTCAATCCTCGAAATATAAGAAAATTATCTGGCATTTAGGGTCCTGGGGATAGGATGATGAGAATATTCTGAAGTTATCTTAAGTAAGTGTCTTTCAGAAATTCGTTTACAGTTTATGGAGAACCTGAAAATACATTGCTTAATCTGTTTACATGTACAGTTCTTTTTGCCACACTAGTTGCATTTAAAGAGTCAGATTTGTGGGGGAAAGAAAAGCATCCTTAATTATTCTTTCTGATTGATTTATTTGGGGCACTATCCTGATACAAAGCTAAGCAGAATAATGTTACAAAACACACATTCCTAAGAGAATACAGGTGCTTTATAAATTGGCATAAGTATAGTCCCATTCTGCAAATTTCTTTTGAAGGTGGTAATAAAACACCACATCAGCAATATGCTGATGTCTTGGGTGCTATCTAATGAAACACTAATGAATACATTATTTAGCATAGGGGAAACTCTATATGAAGCTCTTAGACAATTTCTTGTCCTAAGAAAATAATTTTCACAGAATCATAGAATCACCAAGATTGGAAGAGACCTAAAAGATCATCAAGTCCAACCCGTCATCACAGACCTCATGACTAAAGCATGGCAGGGTCCCAGTGGACAGAGGGCTCCAAACCACTTTATGCAGCAATACAATTCCATGACAGGGAAGCTTAGTCTTCGATTTTATACTGGCCACCGATGTAGGGAACATACTGAAGGATCAGTTTCCAGTCTGTGAACCGTATCAACCCATTAACACCTACCCCACCCCAGGTGACCAGGGTGGGAGTCCAGTTCTGGAGGAGCTGGACATAGCGCAGCCCCAGGAGCTTCTTCAGCATGGCGCTGCTGGCCGTGCTCAAAGTATCTGTATGTCCAATTGAGAGTTCCTTAAGATGCCAGGACAACTTCAGGGTTTTTCTGAGAACAGCATCATGAAAAGTGTTTTTTTCCTCCTGTTCTGTCAGATGCATTGTACCTCCCATAAGGTCCAAAGTATATGACCCATATACAACCTTTTGAAGCAGAGAACGATACCCAATGGCATTTTCCATCTATCAGTATAAACCAGACATGGTCTCATTATGTCTGGTAAAAGACATTGTGAATGTAAATCCAGGCATGCTGTGGAGGAACTGCGGAGGAAACTTCTCTTTTTCACCAAAGTGAGCAGATTTTAAATGGTTCAGCATCTATGCAGCCTTAGGTATTTGTTTGTTTGGATGTTTTTGGTGTTGTTTTTTCTTTGTTTGGTTTTGTTTGTTTGGTTGGTTTTTATTTCTTTTTGGTGAGACTTTGTAAAGGAAAACATATAGCATTGGAAAAGCTTTACTATGCTGATTTTTTTTTTGACAAAAATCATGCCTCCATACAGAACCTGACAGACTTCCATTCAAGAGAGTCTACCTATAGTCAGGATGTAAATAGAACCATCAAAACAGCGTAGAGACAGATTTCTTCAGAAACCTTTCATGTCTGTCTCCTCAATGACACTCTCATCAGTTAACATCTCTAAACAAGTTGTCACAACTGAATTTAAGACAGGCTTAAAAGCAAAAAGCTTGGTGCCTTCTAAATAAAGATTTGCATACTGAGATAATTGGCAGCCGGTGAGGAAGAGTCAGTAGTGCAACATATAGCTAATTGTTGGTGTTCTGATGGTGTGACAGACTGCTATAGCTTCTTTATATTATGGAGCTTTTATGTTGGTATTTTCAGGAAATGTCAACAGCATGTTTATATTTTCATTAATGTTAACTTTTCATTCATTGCTTTTGTTAGTCCTAATCACTTGTTACCTCTTGTCTCTGTACAATCTATTAATATTTGCCTAGGGTGCCTCAAAATGGGCCTGGTTAATAAATGGATACCAAAACATTGCCACAGGATAATGCACAGTGCTAGTATTTACTAAATATTACAAATTAGATAGGGAAAATATTGGTATTGTAATTATGACCAGATCACAGTAAAGTTAGTAAAAACAATGTGAGTATCATGTAAATTCTTCAGATCATCACACAAAGTAAGTTAGCTTTCAGATTTAAGAATCCGTGTGGGTTTGGGTGCTAGCACTGAAACAAATCCCACTCTACAATCTGTGGAAATGCCTTGATCAAGAGTAGGAAAATGTGTTATATTAAAAATGGTTTTTCTAACAGATCCACAAGCCTGTTCTTTTCTGTTAATTGCTGCAGGGTTGTTTTTTTTTTTTCCTGTCTTTTTTTTCTTTTCTCTTCCAGGAAACAGCTTTTGGGCTCTACAACAAAGATTGCTGTTTAAAACTATCATTTTGTCAGATTATTAAGGTTTCCCTGTAGCTTTTCAGCTAAGTGTAGGGCTGGCATAACTAGCCCTTTTATGTTTTCTCCCTGCAGGCCTGGGCTAGGAAGAGTGTTTCATGGTGGGATGGGGAAGAACTCAAAATATGTTTTCATGACTTTCGTATTGTCTTCTTACTGCAAATTAGTGCAAATTGCAGACAAACCCTGGAAATCAAAACTGGGTATCCATTCTCAGCCTTTCCACTTTCTTCTCTGATAGGAAGAAATGAGAGACCCTTTTTCAGTTGACTGCCAAATCTAAACCTATGTGTGTGTACCTTTGAGAAGTACAGTGAAAAATTTCAAGGACCATGAGCTATGCCTGGGGCACAAAAAGAAATTGTTTTTCTCCTATAGAAGTTTTGACATTGTTGTGAATTTTGGGAGCAGAGTCTATTCCTGTCTGTGACTCACAGGTCTGATTTGCCTCCAGAACAGCAAGGCAGAGGCCAAAGACCCATTGTTGGGATCTGTGGACCAGCCCGCTGTGAGGATGGAAAATTTGCAGGTAATAGAAATGTTTTCTTGCTCTTACACTGTCTTTAAATAAAAATATAAGATTGTCATTAACTTATAAGCATTAATTTAAAACATACACCTGTAAGAAAAATGTTAAATGTTCTATAGTGCTCCATGAAATATTGAAGTATTTCTCTACTATTTATGATTTGGGACAAATGTGAATTGAAATGAAGTCCATAATGTCACCGTCATTTTATTACTTTAGAAATGTTTGATGCCATGCCAATCTAAAAACAAAGAAAGAAAGAAAGAAACAGAGCAAACAAGCAAGCCAGAAAACAAGAAAGCAAGCAAGCAAGTAAACAAATGAAAAAGCAGATAAACAAAAAACCCAAACAAAAACAACCAAGAGTGGGGAAACTGTGGAAGGATTATTTCAGAAGCTTCTAGTTATAATATCATAAAAAGACCACGAGATCCAAGTGGATTTAAAAAAGTGGCAGTCCATTCTCATTTTACTGCCAGTCAGCTTGCTAATCTGAGCTGCTTAATTGCTTTGCCTGACTGAAAGGAGCCTTTAAACAGACAAGCCAATATAAATACTCAGAGTGGAGACAGCTCTGTTTAATAACAGCAAGCATGTGTATAGAAGTATTTGTTTACCTCTGCTCATTTATGTCAAAATCAATTGTAATTAAACAGGACTCCAGCCACAGAAGTAGTACTTTAGATGATTGTTCTCATCAGAAGTGTCATATAGCCCCAGTGTTTAGGACATGTCAGAGCAGCCCATTATTTTTCTCCTATACTAAATTCCTGCTTAAAGTCTTTTCAGCTCTTTAGTGAAGCCAATTGCCTGTCTCAAAAAAAAAACCAAAACACATAAAAAAAACCCAAAACAAACAGCAGCAAACCAAACCCAAAAAGCAAACAAAATAAGAAATCCCCAAAAGAACACCACCCCACAAAAAAAAAATAATAATCCAAAATCAGAAAAAGGGAAAAACCCCAAAACTAAGTAAAACACCATTTCATATCGATTCAGTTCTGTTTTTTTTTTCTTCTTCTTTTTTTCAGTCATATCAGAGGAATTACTGAAGTTCAGAAAAGCAGAGTTATTTATATTCTCTAGACATTAGATGCCATTTATTGACCATCTGTTTATACATATGTACAGAAAATACAGGCTTTCCCTAATTGTTCATGGTATTAAACTACATTGAAAAAAATAGTTGGGTTTTTTTTTTAGTATCTCTTTTACATAGTGCCTGCGTGAAAAATATAAGCTACAGAGGATTTTACACCTTGTTTTAATGTCCAGTGAATTCTAAGTGGAAATATTTTCAATAACAAACACAAATTCACAATATGAAAAAAGGAAATGAATCAATCTCCTGGGAAAACCAATGTGAACTCCAGACAGATCTTTTTTCCTTGGGATGTGAAACAAGAGTCAGGCAAAATGTGCATTACCATTCGCTCTGTAATGCAAGAAGAACAGAGCATTTCAAAAGTGAAGGTAAATTGTTAACAGCACTGTGAAGCTGCATGCTTCAAAAAGAAGAATAGGTCCTCCATTGTATTTTTCATTTGGAGCTGTTAGTTGATATCTATTACAGTCAAATGAGTCAACCAGTGAGCAATCATTGACAATTAATCATTATCTTTTTGATTTCATATTTTTAGAGAAGAAGACAGTTAGAAGAAGGTATTTATACAGTAGTTAAAAATTAGATGACACTTGTTGAAAGAGGAAAAAGTAAATAAATATCTGAAAGACATACTAGTATTAGAATAGAGTAGAGTAGAGTAGAGTAGAGTAGAGTAGAGTAGAGTAGAATAGAATAGAGTAGAATAGAATAGAATAGGATAGGATAGAATAGAATAGAATAGAATAGAATAGAATAGAATAGAATAGAATAGAATAGAATAGAATAGAATAGAATAGACCAGGTTGGAAGAGACCTTCAAGATCATCGTGTCCAACCTATCATCCAACACCATCTAATCAACTAAACCATGGCACCAAGCACCCTATCAAGTCCCCTCCTGAACACCTCCAATGATGGTGACTCCACCATCTCCTTGGACAGCCTATTCCAATGGGCAGTCACTCTCTCTGTGTAAAACTTCCTCCTAACCTCCAGCCTAAACCTCCCCTGGTGCAGCCTGTGACTGTGTCCTCTTGTTCTGGTGCTGGTTGCCTGGGAGAAGAGACCAACCTCTGCCTGTCTGCAATCTCCCTTCAGGTAGCTGTAGAGAGCAAAAAGGTCTCCCCTGAGCCTCCTCTTCTCCAGGCTAAGCAACCTCTATTTCACAGGACAATAAAATATAACAAAAGTTATGGACATTTTAACCATATTGGGGGTTTTGCCTTCATTGATGATCACAATGTAACAAAAAGCTACTTTTATATTTCTTTTTTACATTTTTCGTGTAAAAAAATCTTAGAAAGGAATGCACATGAGTGAACATTTTAGCAGGCCAAATCTTATAAATTAGAATTATCCAAATGCTGTTTGCCTTGTTTAGCTTAAAAATGCAGTTTGATAACATCATTTAAAAGTTCTGTAAGGAGTTCCTAATTCTATTGGAATGGAATGGAATGGAATGGAATGGAATGCAATGGAATGGAATAGAATAGAATAGAATAGAATAGAATAGAATAGAATAGAATAGAATAGAATAGAATAGAATAGAATAGAAATAGACCAGGTTGGAAGAGACCTTTGAGATTATTGAGTCCAACCCATTGTCCAACACTTTCTGATCAACTAAACCATGGCACCGAGCACCCCATCCAGTCTCTTCCTAAACACCTCCAGTGATGGTGACTCCACCACCTCCCTGGGCAGCCCATTCCGATGGCCAATCACTCTTTCTATGAAGAACTTCTTCCCAACATCCAGCCTAAACCATTTACATCTAGGGTTTGAACTTGTGTATAGGGGAAATCAGATTTTTAATATATTTGCATAGACATATATTTACATAAATATATACATACATATAAGAGCATATATGTGTATTAACATGGAACCACAGCATGTTAGGGATTGGAAGGGACCTTGAAAAATCATCTAGTCCAACCCCCCTGCCAGAGCAGGATCGCCTAGAGTGGGTCACACAGGAACATGTCCAGATGGGTTTTCAGAGAAGGAGATTACAACCTCTCTGGGCAGCCCATTACAGTGTTTTGTCACCCTCACAGAGATAAAGATTTTCTTTATGTTCATGCAGAACCTCCTATGCTCCAGCTTGCACCCATTGCCCCTTGT
The DNA here is from genome assembly GCF_026170545.1 of Melanerpes formicivorus. NCBI lineage: Eukaryota > Metazoa > Chordata > Aves > Piciformes > Picidae > Melanerpes > Melanerpes formicivorus. The sequence goes on along the minus strand of NW_027142396.1, from coordinate 3,416,820 downwards.
CCTATCACTGGACATCACTGAGAAGAGCCTGGCTCTGTTCTCCTGACACTTGCCCTTCAAATATTTGTAAACATTAATGAGATGACCTCTCAGTCTCCTCTTCACCAGGCTAAAGAGACCGAGCTCCCTCAGCCTTTACTCATATGGGAAATGTGGATGTGCATGTACAGATATATAAAGTTTACTTTCCCCTATACACAAGCCTGGACATTTATGATTATATTATATGGAGTACTATGTTACAGGGAATAGTATTATTCATCTTCTTATAAACATGGTATAAAATATATCACAAAAATATTTGTATGCTGATGTTTTATGCACATGGATTGTTTACTTTTCATTTGTTTTTTTTTTGCTTTGTACATGTATATGATTTAAATAATTAGAGTCCATTTAAACTAGGGGGAAAAAGGTATTTATCAACTCAAATTTGCTACATTGAGTCACTGTTTAAAGAAATATAATTATTGAGTTTCTTTGTTATTGTTATGCAAATTTCATGTAATTAGCGATTCAAACGGAGATATCTCAGTTTTAGCCATTGAAAGAAGCCAACTATCTTAAGCATTCATTAATTAACTTTATAGTACAAAACAGTTAGAATGTGATCAGTACTCAAAATTAAATCTGCTCAAAATATTTATGGGTAGGAAATTAAAAATAGCATGGTAAAAGTATCTTTTCCTATAAGCTTGCTACAGGATGCAGATGTTTAATATGCTTCCTCTGGTAATATAAAATAAAATATGTAAGTATGCCTTAAGTTGCACCAAAACACATATCTTGCATTGCATTTTATATGCTGTGAACGCAAGTTTCATCCTACACCATCTTGAATTTCTATCCAGTGTACATTTTCTAGGTAGGTGATTGTTGTTTCCAGATATCTTGTTTCCTTTTCTTTCTATGGCTGATAATTTAACAGTTCTATTTTAGTCTCTATTCTCCCCTAAGTGCATAAAGCACTTCTGACTGTTTTCCCTTAAAGCTCCAGAGAGTTAGGAAAACCTCTAGGCTGCTTCTGTTTATTGTACACACTTGCACTGTTAAGGGTTTATTTTCAACAGAAGGCAGACAAGTATAAAGACTGATGGTGCATATCACTCTACCAGCACATCTTGCTGTAGAGCACAGTGCATGACCTATTTTACATATATATATATATATATATATATTTATATTTATATATTTGTCTTTAAATAGATTCTTTTTTTTTTTCATATATAGTGATTCAGCCCTTGGTGGTGATAGTTTGCTTTGTGTTTATAGTTCCTCCTGCTAATACAAAACTGCCTGTTCGATTTTCTTCACTGTCTGCTAGCTGTAGCAGACAAAATTACAAGCTAATGGGGAGATGAGAAGCTTATAATGTATGATAATCAATACTCAAAATCAGTTTCACATGATGTGGCATGAAAGAGTGAAGGGAAAGGACAGAGGTTTTCAAGACTAGAGCACCAAACCTCATGCAATGCTGCTCATTTTCACTTCAAGGTCATTCAGTATTCAGTTTTTTAATCTTTTTGGCCCCATAATTAATGCAGTCTCTGCTAGGATACCCAAGGAGGAGAAACAAAAAGTTAGTCAATACTGTGAGTACGAAGCAAGTATAAAAACTGTTTTAGCAAATGAAGAAAATGATAAAAGGAAGGAAAATATAGCCTGGAATATATGTAACATATATACAATAAATATATCTCTTAGAGATGGCCAGCAAACTTTGTATTTTTATTGACAATAAATAATCACAGAATCACAGAATCACCGAGGTTGGAAGAGACCTTAAAGATCATCAAGTCCAACCTGTCCGCAGAGTTTATGACTAAACCATGGCACCAAGTGCCACATCCAATCCCCTCTTGAACACCTTCAGGGATGGTGACTCCACAGCCCATTGCACAATGGTGAATGACTCTCTCAGTGAAGAACTTTCTCCTTACCTCAAACCTAAACTTCCCCTGGTGCAGCTTGAGACTGTGTCCTCTTGTTCTGGTGCCGGTTGCCTGGGAGAATGTAAACACTGTGAGAGTTGTCCTCATACCCAGTGTATGTGTATGCACATCCATAAGAGCTAAGCATTTAAAATCTTAGAACTTAATTTGGTTGCAAAAGGATAACCAGATCAGTCTCAAAAATCTTAAATCTGGTGTAGTTAGATTGTTTTCAGTGCCAGAGAACTTCTCTGATCCTTATCTTTCATCTGAAGTTTATTCATTTTAATGTCAGTTGTGGTGGTTTTAGATTAAATCTAAATCTACCTTCTTTCAGTTTATGAAGCCCAGGATACAATTTCTTTTCTGGTCTGCAAGCACACATTACTGGCTAATGTTGAATTTCTCATCCACTAATATCCCCAACCCTTCCACAGGGCTACTCTCAATCCATTCGTCTCCCAGTGTTTATTGATACTGGTAATTTCCCTTTTGGTGAAGCCATGTTATCTGTCTCTAATTACCTCCCTGTCTTTTACACTTTTTGATATATCTTTCAGAAGATCTTCTCCATGATCTTACCAGGCACAGAGGTGAGGCTGACTCGTCTGTCCAAATTTTACTTTAAAAACTCTTACATGCTTTTCCTCAAAAATCATTCTGTGTTCTCTTTTCCCTGCACCTCATTCTCTCTTGATTTTGGTATCTTTTTAAGGGCTCACACCAGTCCTACATTTTAATCTCTTCAGGGAAAAATGACACTTTTTTCACAGAACTGTGTCACCCACCAGTGAGGTGGGTATCGGTCTCTCCTCCCAAGTAAGAAATAATGGATTGAGAGAATATGGCCTCAAGCTGTGCCAAGGGAAATTTTGATGAGACATTGTAAAAAAGTTCTTCACCTAAGGCTATTAAGCATTGGAACAGGCTGTCCAGGGAAGTGGTAGAGTCACCATTCCTGTAACCATTTAAAAGGTGTGTAGATGTTTAGTGACATCACTTAGTGGTTGACTTCGTAGTGTTAACAGTGGGACTCAAGGATATTAAAGGTTTTTTTCCAATATAAACTATTCTATAATTCTATGATTAACTAGTATCAGTCCTGAGTAAATCATCTCACCTTGATTTAACTGACATAACACAATTTTGTTTAAATTTAAGTCACATGTTAATTTCTTATTAGAAATGTGAATAGTCAAAGCTGTTCACACTGCTAGATTCTCCTAGATCACCTTTGGTGTTTCTTCTGTGTCAGGTTTCTGCAATGCAACTGTCTGAGAATCTAGTAGTGATATTATAAGATGAGTAGGAATTTATTTTCTAATTTACAAAGATAATAGAATAGAATAGAATAGAATAGAATAGAATAGAATAGAATAGAATAGAATAGAATAGAATAGGATAGAATAGAATAGAATAGAATAGAATAGAATAGAATAGAATAGAATAGAATAGAATAGAATAGAATAGAATAGAATAGACCAGGTTGGAAGAGACCTTCAAGATCATCACGTCCAACCCATCATCCAACACTATCTGATCAACTAAACCATGGCACAAAGCATTCCATCAAGTCTCCTCCTAAACACCTCCAGTGATGGCGACTCCACCACTTCCCCAGGCAGCCCATTCCAATGGGCAATCACTCTCTCTATGAAGAATGTCTTCCTAACATCCAGTCTAAACCTCCCCTGGTGCATCTTGAGACTGTCTCCTCTTGTTCTGGTGCTGGTTGCCAGGGAGAAGAGATCAGCTTATGCCTGTCTACACCCTCCCTTCAGGTAGTTGTAGAGAGCAAGAAGGTCTGCCCTGAGCCTCCACTTCTCCAGGCTAAGCAACCCCAGCTCCTTCAACCTCTCCTCATAAAGCTTGTGCTCCAGACCCCTCCCCAGCATTGTTGCCCTTCTCTTTACACTTTCCAGCAAGTCAACATCTTTCCTAAACTGAGAGGAATAGAATAGAATAGAATAGAATAGAATAGAATAGAATAGAATAGAATAGAATAGAATAGAATAGAATAGAATAGAATAGAATAGAATAGAATAGACCAGACCAGACCAGACCAGGTTGGAAGAGACCTTCAAGATCTTGACATTCAACCCATCGTCCAACACCATCTAATCAACTAAACCATGATCCCTTAAGGGTCTTTTCCAACCAAAATAATTCTGTGATTCCAAACTTTCTCTATCTATGAGTCAACAAGTTCGTTCTGCTTTTCTGAAGACCTGCTGTGAATGTCTCTGTGCATGTATTTCACCCTTACATTTAAAGAAATGCTTGTAATTTTTTTTGTCTACTGGAATGATAGCATTTTATGTCCAGTCTGTGAGATAAAATGCTTAATAGCTAAAGACCAGTGTATATCTGATTGAAACCTAGAAGTGCTGAAGGGATTTATTCTATCAATATTTACTAGAAACTAGTGAGAATGAGAAAAAGAAATCAACTTGTATAACTGCTGTGATTGTCTAAAAACAGATTTAAGAGATATTTCTAGAATATTTCCTTGTCCCTGACATTGAGTTAGATTCATGTGTATGATTATAAAATGGTAAATGGTGACCCAAACATACTGTTAGAGTAAAATCACAGATAAACTGAGAGTTTTAAAGTAGATTTTTAATCTGAACTGTAGAAAAGGAGTTGATGGGGAAAAGAAGGCTCCGAGGTGACCTTATTGTGGCCTTCCAGTATCTAAAGGGGGCCTACAAGAAGGCTGGGGAGGGACTTCTGAGGATATCAGGTAGTGATAGGACTAGGGGGAATGGAATGAAGCTGGAGGTGGGGAGATTCAGGCTAGATGTTAGGAAGAAGTTCTTCACCGTGAGAGTGGTGAAGCCCTGGAATGGGTTGTCCAGGGAGGTGGTTGAGGCTCTGTGCCTGGAGGCGTTTAAGACCAGGCTGGATAAAGCTCTGGCCAGCCTGATCGAGTGTGAGGTGTCCCTGCCCATGGAAGGGGGGGTTGGAACTAGATGATCCTTGTGGTCCCTTCCAACCCTGACTGATTCTATGATTCTATGATTCTAAGTATGAAATTTATGTTTTAAAAATGTAATGAACAAAAACGTCCTATTCGACTAGATTATTAGAAAGAATTAAGACTATAGAAATCCTATCTGACAATATTGTCTGTTCAAATAATATGTCATGGTCTGTCATTCTTGCAAACTGTATATATTGAGCAAATCCATTTTCACTTACTTGCACTAAGACAAAAAAGGGGAAAACTGATTACATGATCCATACTCACGTCTAATAAAATTGCAATATGCACTTTTTGACAAGCTTCTGTTTAATGCACCCTGATGGAAAATTCTAGTTCTCTACTCTCAGCAGGAAAATCAGGCTTTTCAAAGAAAATCTTTTTATTTTTTGACTGTCACACACCATAACAATTATACATGGAATGGAGGTGACAAAAATGAAAAGCCAGCTTGCTGATTTTTATGAAGTGCTTGTATTACTAGGAGGGCAGTCACTGCTCAGTTACTTGATTTGAAAAATTAATCCTGATAATGCCTTCTGAGTTCTTTAAGTACTGTTCACTCTTTTCTAGGATGAGTTCTACAGAACAAAGCCTAACAGATTTCTCCAGCAGATTAGTTTACAGATGAAGCTCAATTCCACTGAGAATGATTCTCTAATGACCCCTTTATACTTCCATTGTGCCGTGTGAATGCTTTAATGTATAAAGAATGGAGTTAAATAAATGTATTGTCTCAACTAACAGGTTTATGCAGTCCTTCTGAAATATTTTAATTATAGCTTCTTCTTTTTTCTCCATGATTAAACAGATGTCAAGTAAGCCCATCATGTCTAGATCATAGCCTATCCATTAGTTTAAAGAAATCCACTTGTAATTAGAGTTTTTCTCTTTCTCCTTTGTTTTACAGAGCAAGAAGAATGTGTTAACTGCACAGATGAATGCAGAGTGCTTGGTCATTCTGACAGGTGTTGGATGCCACAGTTCCCTGCAGCCAGTCAGGCTGAGAATGCAGATTATCGCACAAATCTCTTTGTACCCACAGTTGAAGCTAATGTTGAGACTGAGACATATGAAACTGTGAATCCCACTGGGAAAAAGACTTTTTGTACATTTGGGAAAGACAAGAGAGAGCACACTATTCTCATTGCCAATGTTAAACCTTACTTAAAAGCCAAACGTGCCCTGAGTCCTCTGCTTCAGGAGGTTCCCTCAGCATCGAGCAGCCCAACCAAGACATGCATTGAGCCTTGCACCTCAACAAAAGGACCGTTGGATGGTTGTGAAGTGAAATCAGGAGCCTTGGCTGAACCAAACAGCCAGTACTTGTCAACTGACAGTCAGTATCTATCGCCTAGTAAACAGTCAAAAGACGCTCCCTTCATTGCATCAGATCAGATGGCTAGGGCCTTTGCAGATGTGCATTCCCGAGTGAGCCGAGACTCGAGTGAGATGGACTCTGTTCTGGAGCAGTTAGACCGTTCAGCCCGGGATCTAGGCAGGGAGTCGGTGGATGCGGAGGAAGTTGTGAGAGAAATAGACAAGCTCTTGCAGGACTGTCGGGGAAGTGACCCTGTGGCCGTCAGAAAGTGAGGGGGAAAATAAGGACAGGCTGGCAGTTACATTCCTCTTCTGCTGATTAAAAGTAAATAAATAAATCAATCCCCTGGTTGTAACAGTTTTACAGGAATGAAGGAAGACCAATGCTGCTTTAAGGCTTTTAGTGAACATCTGAAGTGCCCACAAGTATGTTCTTTTCACTGCTCTTTCTTTTTGACAGATAACACTGGTTTCTTTTTGACCTAACTTTCATTAGGACAGAGTCAAGTACACTAAGAACAAAACAAAAGAAGGAAAGACGGTGCCATTTTGACAATCTGACAGGAAGGTGTGAGAAAGATGGAATGGAAATACACCTGATACTTTAAGACTGTCCTCAATAGCTGATGCTAACTTTACTGTTTACGTATAAACCCCAAGAAAAACAGGGTTGAATAATTCTGCTCTGTGGTGGATTTCCAGCAGTCACCACAGGCATCTACTCCTAAAAAGAGTTCTTGTAGTAGTCCAAGTGACACCAAACATTGACATTCATTTGTGGTAAACATTTATGTACAAAGTTACCTGCCACAAATAGGAGAGAAAAAAAAAATAAAAAGAAAAAAAAAAGGAAAAAAAAAGGAACAAGAAAACAAAAAAACCCATTCCAGATCATTATTCAATAAAGCATATCCTGATCATTAATAAAACACTTCATATCATATTAAGGTTAAATGTAAAATGATAGAGTCCATCTTGTCCTGTACACACATAAGCTAATTCACTTGGTAAAAAAGGAAAAAAAAAGGATTTTACTATGTTTAGCATTTTAGTGTCCAACAAACCTATAAATACTTAGCAGTAAGTTTAAACAAAAACTAAAAAATAAAAGAAAGTAAAATGTTGGAAAAAACAAATAAATAGTTACCTTTAAGGGTAATACACAAAAGAAATTAACATTATTAACACTTTTTTTATTCATTTGTGGACACTAAAATAGCTCAGGAAAGTCAAAATGTCTTAGACATCCACAAAAAAAATCACATGATCATTTAAATGTGCAAATGTAAGAAGATTCAGTGTGTTTACATCAAATGACATATTTTTATTGATTTATTGCAGATTCAGTGCATATGAGCCAAATTGTTGAGTGTATAAGAGCTATATTGTGTATTTTATTAAATTAATATATAGTTGTGTTGCAAAAATATTTGGGCTTATATTGTAAATGGCAAGTGTTGCCTCGGTAGCTGTCGAACTCTATGAGTTTTGTTTTTTCCTGCTTCCTTTTCCCCATGGATTGTGGGAAGCAGCGCCTCAGAGCAAAGTCTCTTGTTTAATGTATGGTCTACGAAGTACTGCAGTACATAATCTGTTCAAAATGTGTTTGAGTGAGCTGATGGAGCTAACTGAACAGCCTACAAATACATCCATCAGTCACCATTAAGTGCAAGTCCTTTTAGAAGATTTTATTACAAACCTCTGTTTAGTAACAAAAATTACACTCGAACCAACATCTGGAATCTCCTGGGCTGTTGTTTTGTTTTGTTTTGGTTTTGTTTTGTTTTGTTTTGTTTTTCCAAATACATGCAGCCAGACTGTTTAATGTAGGGTATTTGATTAACTTCTTAAGAGATGCCACCTTTTCAAAGTTTTACTGTTAAGTTCATAAAGCTGAGAAACACTTCAGTGCCGATGTGACATGGGCAGTATTTTATCAGATTCTTTAGGATGTGCAATTGCTTACTGTAATTCTAGATGTACACTGCTCATTTTGCAGAGTGTTCTCAGTTTGGTTTTCATCTGTTCTGAAACATATTTTAAGAATAACTTGGGATGAAGTTTCTACTTTGTTTATTTTTTTTTTCCTGAGGGTGTTTTTATTCCATTTGAAAAATTCAAAATTGCCATCATGTGAAGGTTAAGAAAATAGCTCACATTCAAGATGAACTTGCACAGAACAAGAAGAAGCAGAAAAACAAAATGTTTAGCTCAGGATTTTTTTCCCTGGGAAAATACCACTCTGGGAAATACCACTATGGCACATTGTTTTAAAATGGTGTATTTGGTTTATTAAATGTAATGTGTATTATAGAAAAAACATATATAGAAGAGGCTGGCAATCTCAAATCTCACAAAACCCTAGTTTTCATTAGTTGAAGAAAGCAAGCTGACCCAACAGCCGGTTTTGATGTTGGGATTGAGGTTAAATTATGATTTTAGCTAGTCAGTCCTACAGTGAATTTTCTTTGGGAGACAACCATTCTAATAGTTTGCTTCTGGCTTGTCCTGTTAAAAAAAAAAAGTCTATGTGTGGGGAAAAAAAAAAAAAAAGAAAAAGAAAAAGAAAGAAAAAAGGGATCTTGTACGTGTTTTATCAAGCTACTCTCCATGTTTTGGACAATTTATGTATCTAAAATGTGGTGTTGTCTGTGTTATATAATTAATTACATTTCTTTTGGCCAGGAGACTCAAGATTGGTTTTGCTTGATAGCTTGATAGCTTGAAATTCCATAGTGGAGAGGATTTCTTATTGTTTGATCAGTCTCTTATACGTATTTCCATGGTGCCCATCACTTCAATGTCTGTGCACCAAGTCTTTAGCTCTGCCAGTGAGATCCATTATTCAGCAAAATCTAAGCCAGTATGTAAATGCAGTCAAGTGATGGAGATTTGTGTATTTTATAGATGATCTTAACACTGAGTAACCAATTGTACAATTCATTGTATGTTTCTGAAGACATAAACCCACAACATTCTGAGAAAGGGCTGTGCCAATGTAAGAGGAATTTACCTTAAGGCTCTCTGTCACTAGTGATTTACTAGCTTTAGCTGTTTAACACATTATCTGTACTTAGTAGTGATTATTTATTTACCACTCTGAGGTAATTCAGGATTCATGACTCACAGCTTTATAGAAGAGTTTAGGAAATCTTGCTTTTATTTAATTTGGCTGACAACTGCCTTGTGTTTTAGATCTCTGGCGTACTGCTTCCAATAAGGATATCCCAAGTTAAAAGATCTGTTTCACAATTTTGAAATGATACATAAGGAACCAATAAACCAGCAGAGCTTATGTAATGTCAGTTTTGCTGGTTCAGTCAAAATTGACATGATTGTGTGTGAAGGAAGTACTACACAAACAAATTCATGAAAAAGGATTATTTTATTTTTCCTCCATGATATCTCTACTGTCACAACTAGAGAAAGAGGCAGCAATGAAAGACACAGGTTATGAGTTTCTCTCATTCCTTACATATTTTATGAAATTGAAAAAAAATACATATCTGTGCACTGTGAATAGCGAATAAGGCATTCTCCCTCTCTCTCTCTCTCTCTATATATATATATATGTTAATAATGAAAACCAGCATCTGGAAGTTCCTTAAACAATAGGCCAATCAAATTAAGAGTCAAAATCAGACTTTTTTTTCCTCCTGTGTGCTTTTACTTGCCGTATTTATCAGGGAAGAGATTGTCCTGAAGTGTGATTTGCCACTTGAAAATATGTTTCCCAAGCCGAGTCACCCTGAGAAGTGAAACATTGCTCACAGTAGAGCAAGATATGTTATTCAAACTTTCGAGCTGCTTGATGCCTGATGGAAGGGAAATTGCTGAGGTCAACAAGGAGTCAAAGCCTAGCATAATATATGCCCACTCATTATTGTTTAATTACTTTCTTTTGACATCAGACAGTGATATTATTGCATTAATTCAAATGGGAGTTTTAGCTATCAAGATTTGTTGATCTGAAGTGTAAGTGAATGAAATCTGGTTAAGGTTTTGACTTCTCTGGCCCGATTGTGATACAGGTTAGCATTCACATTTATCAGCCCCTGTCTACCCATATGGCTCAAAGTTGCACCAATGACTGGTGAATGACACAAGAAATCCCAAACAAAAGCAGCATACATTGTATGGATTATCTCAACCGCTATTGTTTAATGGCTGTGTTTAATGTGACCTATCTGGAAAATGAGGACTACGAATAAAAAGCAATTACTAATAGTGATGTTGCCTGCTTTTGCATTCATTAACACAGAAGAAATGTGTTAAACACTGCATACCACAGGGAGCTTGATGGTAATTACTTTGGAAAAGCAACTTGTGGCAATGCAACTGTTGCAGCTAGTTATCAGTTTGCCAAAAAAATGACAGTCCCTGCTTCATTTATTAGAAATGTGTAACTGTTTTCTCTCAACGGGAAGGTGGTAAAGATTTTCCAACAAGCTGGGTAGGTTTATCTTCTAAGCAGTTGATATGCTGAATCCCTAGAAGCTGTTATTTGCTTATAGAAATATAGAACCAAATAAAGGATAGTTGACTCTAATACACTGGCGTGAGTTCACCAAAAGCTCTATAAATGTACAAGGTCTGAAAGTCTGTCAGCCAACTTGAAAGATAAAAACATGGCTTCAGCATACAAGTGGAGAAAAAAATAATACAATACACATAAAGGGTTAGGATTATTTTATGTTGTTGTTTTTTTTTCTTTTAAATGCATCTTTTTTAGGAGCCCGAGTCAATAATTTTATTCATGTTGATGTAAACAACATGATAAAATGCTGGGAAAATGTGAGTAAATTCTGTCTCATTGTTTGAGCTTGTTGTTCTAATTTAACACTCTCTCTTCTTTTTTTGTCTGTTTGTGTTTGCTCCACTTGAGCATCATAATCGATCCCTCAGAATATATGGCCCTGTAGCATTGGCATACCAAACAGTGCAAAGCCTTCACAAGAGATTTTATTTGGTTTTAGGCAGGATTTGTTTTGAGGGTTTTTTCCTTGCTTTGGTTGGTTGAGATTTTTTACTAGTAATTAAGTAAATAGGCATTGCTTTTGACAGCTAACTAGAGTTTTAGTTCGTTCAGAATAGTACAGGTATTACGAAGACATGTTGACAGTGCTGCAAGAAGAATTGTCTTTTAACTATTGCGTGTTTACTGCAAGTCTCATTGCCAGAAACCAAACCAGCCTACATCTGTCTAGCTGGCTGTCTTAGTCACAGAAACCCCCTGTTGTTTTCTTCCCCTTTTTTTGCCATTCTGTGAGCTGAATTCCAAAATCTAGCAAGCCACTGTCTGTTCAGAATCCTGCCAGGAGACACCGTCTGCTACTGAAGGCCTCACTGGACATGGGATGTTGCTCTTAATAACGTTTTCAACTGTGTGTAATTCAGGGCTTGGCTGGATCCACAGTATATGTAGAACAAGTCATAAACTATCCTGGCTTTTCTTTGCCTAGAATACAGAGTCATTGATTTCTCATTTGGAAAGTGGTCAGTCTGTCAAGCAGAGATTCTTAGATCTCCTTTAAGCCAACCACGTATAACTGCTTCAGGGTGTTCACTCATGGGATAAATACCCTATCCTTATCCTTTATTGAGTCTAAGACATGAAAGCAGCTGCAAGTTTATTTCTTCAGTTAGTAATGTTTCCCTAAAAATTAAATTTCTCTAGAGGAAAGAAGGAATGACTGCTCTATGTATAGCTTGATTTGTGAAAGGTCACCTTAGTATCAGTAGTGCATGCAAAATGGAACAGGGAATTAATGAGCCATCTAAGAATTTTCTGAGATGTATATTCCATAATGCATATGTTATGACTCAGGGAAGAGAACACAGTTTCTTGGTTTATTTATTGCTGATGGTTCCCGATTATGCCTGAGTCGCAAAACCATTTAGTTCAAGATTTGGTTAACTATTTTTCTTGCGGGCCCTTTGTTAGTCTGAAAATGAAAACAGTATTCTGACATGGTTCTTTCCCTATGTTTTTTTGGGTTAAGACATAATATGTTTTATTTGGACAGTACTTGAAAATCTCAACAAACATCCTGTGATTTATTTGGATAAGAAGCAAGAGTATGGGTATGGCTCAAAACATGGATTATTTAGCAACAGATTTAGATTTTGACCTACTGAGAAGTGAAATAATTAAAATTCCATTTCTGAAAAGGCATTGTATATAGTGCCTTGAACACTAACTCTATGGAAATCTTATTAAAGTGCACCTATTGAACTGCTGCCAGAGAACTAGGGAAATCAGTCAGCTACCCTCAACTTTTTCCAAGTCAAAACCAACACTGAAGTCAATTTCTTGTTCAGTACAGAAACCATATTTGTAATATGCCTGCAAGAAGAAATACTCCTTAACAAGCTTGCAATTACATTTTCAAATAGCTGCAAATTTTCCACCTTTTTAGGCACAATTACAGATGGAACTCTTTTCAGTGTTTTGATTTGAAAGTGATAAAAAAATGGGTTGCTGTGCTGGCATCAACATTAAAATAGAAACACCGTGTCTCCTCGACCATTATAAAATGGCATTTACTTATTTATTTCCATTATTAGGAAATAACATTTCCTAATAACATAAGGAAAATATTCCATGCACCAATGTTTTAAACTCTTTTATGACAGCCATTTTCTGTAGTGCTACATGTTATGATTTCTGCATGTGTCCCTTTTATTAGTCACCATTTTATCCTTTCCATATGTCCACTTAAAATATTTTGCTTTGCAAATTTGTCTCGTGTGGAACATATAGAGCAGACTCCTCATCTATTTTCAACTATGTTTCACACTTCACACTACAGAGTTAAAAAATATGAATCATAATTTATTTTCTACAATTATTTGGGTTAAAATTTGATCACATTAAAGTGGCTAAAATATTTTTAAACCTTTTGTTTGTTTATTTACCAATTAAAGTACTTTTAATGAACAAACTATCCACTGTAGTGAGCTCTGTAGGAGATCCTGTTAAAAGGAATTTCACACTTAGTATACTAATCAGCTCTAATTCATGATGTTTCTCTGATAACTAGATTTATAACTGTTTCATGAAAATTATTTTTTAACTTCTTTCTAACTGAAATTATCAGAAAAAAATCAGATATGTATATTTTTTATAACTAATACATTTACTATCTTCTAACTACATTTCATAACAATGTATTTCATTATGAGTAAATGTTAGTGACTGTCTTAGACTTGATGAGAAACTGTGTTTACTCTGAATACTACAGTGGCAGTATGTGCCTATTCTTAAAGCATTACTGGCTATATGAATGGTTTTCTATTCCTGTGTCTCATTTTAGGTTGAGAACAAAATTAATATAAGACACTGCTCTATCATTTAATAAGGATTTGTGTAACATCAAGATAACATCATGAAGAACCTCATGGTGAACCTCTAGCTAGAGGTGGGGAGATTCAGGCTAGATGTGAGGAGGAGGTTCTTCACCATGAGAGTGGTGAGACCCTGGAATGGGTTGTCCAGGGAGGTGGTCGAGGCCCCGTCCCTGGGAGTGTTTAAGAGCAGGCTGGATGAGGCTGTGGCCAGCCTGATCTAGTGTAGGGTGTCCCTGCCCATGGCAGGGGGGTTGGAACTAGATGATCCTTGTGGTCCCTTCCAACCCTGAATGAAACTATGAAACTATGAAACATAGTAAATACACTGGAAAATGTTATGGTGCTATAAGAGATTCAAAATAGAGATTAGCAACTGTTAATAAGCCTTTATCATTGACCACAACATGAGCCGCTTAAAAACATTGAGGCTTTGCCTCAGTTCAAAGTCTGTAGTAGTGGAAAGCTCCAGAGTAAAAGTGCTGCCTGGACTCTGGGCTTCTTTCACAATATTGTCTTCTGGAAGCGGTTGGTAATTCTGTTTCATAGTAACGTTTTTACTTTCATACACCAGTGTTACTGAGTGAACCAACTCCCTGGTATACACCAACTCAGTGCTCCAACAGTACCTTAGCGGAGTCTGTTTAGATGACTCATTTTTAGGGCTGCAAGGTGAATAGCAAGTGACTTTGTTTAGTTGGCTCAGTCTTTTGGTACGTAAGACCCAGTAGTCCTTTAAAAGGAAAAGAACAATTACCTCTTGAAAAAATAATAGTCTTTGAAAAGTAGACTCCAGAGCCCAAAAGAAGAAAAGAAAAGAGAGTGAGAAGAAGAAGCAAAACAAACAGTATAAATGGCAAATATAACCTTGTTCATGGACACTTGTTCCTCCACAACTCAGTCAAGTAAAGCTGTTGATGACTATAAATAAACCACCACTCTAAATACACCTTTCCAATGGACTAAAATAACAGAGAGGAGTGTAAGATGCAGAAACTCAGGTAAAGTCTGTGGAATTCTAGTAATTCAGTGTTTTACTTTCCAAATACATCACCCTTTAAAAAAAGATTCCTTCTCCAGCATTTAATAATAAGTTTCCCTGGACTGCTACTATGTAAAACCACTGCAAATGCTGAAGCTACTGTTGGTGAAAGTAAAAATCAAGAGAGAGGAGGAAAGAATATGATGCTTTGGGCAGACTCTCAGTTCCTATTGCTTCTTATCCCTTTAGCAGAGGGAGCCACCATACTACTGCAACAGCAGAAGAAGTAGGAACAATTGGAGAGCACCTGAATTAAGCACTCCTGTTTCAAGAAACTTTCATGGAGATTTGCCAAGCTTACTGTGGGATCAAGAATGTAAACATGAGACAGCTCTGCTGATAAACAGTAAATCCTAAGTCTAGGTGCTGTTCACACCACCTCTTGCCTGGAATAAATTCAAGATTCTATGGGCAATGACAACACTCCACTGCAAGAAGCCACCAGGTGCTGCTGCCAAATTTTTAATCCCATAGCTTCTTGAAAGTGGATGCCAGCTCGCCTCTTTCACTTTATTTCTTTCATCCTGAGTGCTTGTAAGGCATACCAGCAAACGCTAATCCACTTTTCCAAGTCTTGAAGGGTGGTCTGGAGAAAGACCAATGTTTATTCAATGTATGTGTTGGTTAACACAGGATGCATTTTTGCAGCCAGATAAAACTCAGTTAGAATTACATTTGAAGAACCACCTATTTGCTAGGTTTGCAAATTTCTTTAACTTTTTTTTTTTCCTGTTTCATTTTATAAATAATGCAGAAAATCTTCAACATCAATGAAGCTAAAAGCATGTTCATTTTTAACAGCAGCATAAATATTAATCATAATCACTAGCCCAGACTGAGGATTTTATTTGGCATAACATGTACAACTGTGCAACAATTATGTAAAAGTGGAAGTTATTATGAGCTGTAATTAATATACTGTGTTACTAGCCAACTCAAAGCACTTTGCTAAGCATCCTTAGCTTTATAACTGCATAAGAGCGATGGCAAAATGTATACTAGATTCAGTAAAGCACATTAGCAGCCCTAGAATTTATCTTCTAGTGGTGACTAGTATCGCCATCTACAACATGTATTGCCGAATTGTTGGGTTTTATTTGTGTTGGAATCCTGCTATTTAAACAAACAAAGAAACAAACAAAACCACCAAAAAACCTGAGCATATAATTGCTGATTTACCACCATTGCTTAATCTAATTCAGTTGTTAATGGTCCATTTGCATAGCAGTATTTGCATACTGTTTCACAGGAAATGTTATGACTCCACCTGCCTTAGTTCAGATAATGTATCAGAAAGGAAAAACAATTGTACAGACAAAGGAGTGACATATCACTTACCTTTACTAAAACAAATTAAATATTGTCAGAGAAAGAACATACAAATGCATCACCTTTGCATATGAACCTGCAGTTGACCAACCCCCGCCCTCCACCTCAGTTCCAAACCTCAGTTTCCATTTTAATTGGTTTCCACAGCTCAGAAGATGTAATTTTCAAATGTGCTGCTGTCACATGCCACTGTCCTCGTAAAATTTTATTGATTGTGATCACTGTGACAGAACGTGCAAAGATACATGCAGACATATAGTGCCTTATAAAACTGTAACATCACTGAACATAACTGTCTTCCTATTGACTTGGATGTAATCCAGACACGAGAGATCACAGACACATCACAAGCTATTACACTCTGCCCACAGTGAGGTGATCAAAATAATAACAAATTAAGGATATTTTTTTGATCAATGTTTCACATGTATTTCATTATATTTTTGCACTTCCTCCAAGGCTGAAATCCTATGGGTGACAGCTGTCATTTTAAAGGTGACATTCATTTACAGAGTCCCCTAACAGATGGGAAGGCCTTTGTTTCCCAAGGAACACTGACAGGTTATGATTTGAAGGGCTTTTAATCATTTTCACAAAACTTATACACATCTGTCAATTACTCTATTCAGTTCTGTTAATAATACAGCAATCTGAGAATGACAAAGAACATTTTCCTTTTCCCGGAACCACAACTTTTTCTACTGAGACGGGAAGAGTGGGGCAAAAGCACTTTTGAAGAGCGTTTCTCTTCCAAAGAAATGAGTATGAGTACCACTATTTACAATAACAGTAAACTTTTATTTTTCTGATACCTGTCCACAGAGCTTTCCCCCTTTTTTCACAAGCCGCAGTGAAGCTATAAATCATTAAAACATACAACAGATAAAACATGACAAGCTGGAATCACATGAATAATTAAAACCAAAATCACTGTGCAGAACTGATAATTTTGGTCAGGTACAGAATAAGGGCCTTCACTCTGTTGCTTTTTCTGGTCCTGACAGCAAGCACTTCAAGCTCCCAACGCTTCAGAATTGAGAGAGCAGATGTATATGTACCAGTAGCTGTGGTGGCTCAGCCTCATGACTAAAACACAGCTCATTCATTCATTATAGACCTGAGGCCACAGTTCCCCTATGTAAACCAGATATTTATTTCAAATGATATTATGTATTACATTGCTTTACAGAGCAATGACCCTGAGTTTCTTTTTTAGATCTACAATGTTTAATACCAGTAGATAAATAGTAAATAATAAATAACTAGAAAAAATGTTAACAAAGATATTTTCACAACAACTTATACTTTTATTCCTTTTAGAATTAGAATTGTTGTTGTTTGCTTTGTGTTTGGCTCTTTGTTTTATTCTGCTACCTACTGCAAAAACTAACCCAGCCATAATTCTTTGGAATGTGATCACAACTTAATGCACCTCAGTGACAGAACCCTTCCAGCTTTCAAAGTAGCTGCAATTCTAAGATGTCTCAATGGAAGACTTTTGTGTCATCAGACAGTTCTTAGAACTATTTAATATAATTAAAATAGAATTTGAAGACCCCAGTGAAGGAGTCACATCTTTTTAAGCATTACTGATAACAGTGAAATAACTTGTAGTGCATAGATAATCACAGAATCACAGTTGGAAAGGACCCTTGAATGTCATCTTGTCCAGCCCCCCTGAAGTGAGCAGGGAATTGTCCAGCTAGATCAGGTTGCTCAGAGCCCCATCAAGTTTGACCTTGAATGACTCCAGGGATGATGCTTCAACCACATCTCTGTGCAACTTGTATTTTGCCACTTACATTATAGAGAACTTCCTCCTTATGTGTAACCTAAATCTATTCTGCTCCACTTTAAAACCATTGCCCCTTGTCCTATCACTACATGCCTTCTAAACACTCCTGTCCCAGCCTCCCTTTAGGTCCTCTTCAGATATTGAATACATATAATATAGAAGTAAAGCAAATAATAAGGAAGGAGCACAGAACAAAAGAACACAGTGTGTTTGAGAGAGAATAATTTTATTATCTCCAGACCAGTCACAGTTGTAGTAATAAGACTGAGAATGTATGGGTTGCAGTCTACACAGGCAATATGCGCTGGAGACGAGAATTGAACTTGGATTTCCCTAGAAGTCTAATCCAGACCTTGAACTACTACAACCACTTTTACATCTTCTTCTGGAAGCCCGATATATTTTGGATCAGAAAGGCAGTTAAAAGAATTTAACTGTGCTCCACTACATTTTAACCTCAGCTTTAACCTCTTTGTATAATTCTGTGAAATTTCTCTGCAATTCTTCCAGTGACAGGAAGGATGTTTCCCAGCATTTTCTCAGGGCCCTTCTAATTCTAAGGTCCTTGACATCTCTGTATATATTCTTTTGGAAAGAATGCAGACTACATTCAAATTTTATTCCGTAAAGTAAAATAAGTGGCTGCTGGCACCATACAGTTTTGTTATAATGAAAACATGAGGTGGTTACCATTACACAGTCCTGCACTAATGAGAACAGTAGGAGTCTAGCCTTACAATGGTCTAATGAAAACAGGAAATGGCTGGCATTAGGTTGGTATAATGAAAACAGGAGGTGGCTGGCACTACACTTATGCAATAAATAAATTAAGATTTCTGGCCCTACCAATCTCATCTACATTATATATGATTCCAGCGTGCAAGAGAGAGGTTTATGCAAAGTCAGGGCCGGTGGCAATATAAAGCAGTCTTTGCTACAACACTCCAGGAGCAGAGGGGCACCATTTTCTTGAAAATTTTTATTTTCTTTTTGCTGGTTGCCCATCAGTAAAAGCTATTAGTTTTAAAAGTTGATACACAATCTGTACAGACTCTTACTTTTGTTTAAAAAATAATCACAAGCAATATATAGTTCCTGTTTCCTGTCCTGCTAGAATGTGAAAAGCTAGAAGTAACTTTTTGAAAGTGAAATTCAACATGGAAGAACTTTTTAATTAGGCTCCCACTTACCTCTCCACAATTTGGGCTATGTACCTAATGGATAAAAATACTTTAGGGTATTTCATATAATGTGGAGAGTGAGCTGAAGAGGAAAAATACATACTGGGGAAAAAAAGAAAAAAAGCACAAAATCAATCATTCAGCTAATGGGCCTTCTCCTAGGAACAGAAGGGTCAGACAGTTTTTGTTCCTTGTTTTTCAAGCTAACCTCTCTAGTTGATCCTTTTTAATTATTATTGCACAAGAGGGTCTTCTGTATAGCTCTTAGACAATAAATGCACAACCATCTTCCCTTTTATTGCAACTTTTAGAGCCATCAGAAACTGATTGATTTTCACTCTCCTTAATCTGTCTGAATTCACCATCAAGTTTGTACAGTTCAAGGCCAGTACATTAAGACACTGCATCAATCCACTCGTACAGTACCTTTCAGCCCCTCAGTCTCCCATTTCTCATCTTCAGACTCAACCACATCGTTTCTGGACGTGTTCCATCAAAACCAAGAAACGAAATGAAGCAAGAAAATGTCTGGAGTATGATTTTCAAAGCAGTAATTAGAGTGCCGGAATGTTCCAGGATAAAACACTGTGCTTCCTGCAGCCTGGTATTCTGCCGATAGCTTCAGTTTCCATACTCAAATTGCAGTGAAAATATTCCAGTCAGGTAGCTCTGAGTGAAAGAGCTCTGTGATGCAAATAAGGAACAGATAATCAAATCAAACTTTCTAATCAAGTTTTGCTATGCTGACTCTCTTATTTCTCTCTAGCCTGCCGTTTGCATGTTGTTTTACAACACTGCAGAATTAGTTTAAAGAGTAAATACTTGTGAGTTTATAGAATCCTGTCATGTCTCACATATACTGAAGAAGGAATGAAGGAAAAAATAATCTTCCTGTGCTGCTTCTGTTATTACTTTAATTTCTTTGCATCTTTGGTGTGGTAGAGCTCTAATCCTTTGGAAAGAAGGGAATAGGATGTGAAGAAGAAGCCGGAGGGGTAAAATGGGGTGAGCGCTGTTAATAAAGTTTTCCTTTCCTTTCCTCTTTATTATTATTTTTTTAAATATTTCTTCATCAAACAACTGAAGGAAAAAAAAGACAAGAAGTAGCCATAGCTTACAGACCAGATTTTAAACTAAGACGTGTGGCACTGGAAGCAGCATATGCCTTAGAAAATCTGCTATTATGCGTTGTGTCTGTGCAAGCCACAGACATGGCTTAATCGAGATAGAAGGCGACACGTGCCATGCATCTGAGATTAGTGCCTGGCCCTCAGCCATTAATGCTGGCATCCCAGGAACCGACTCAAGCCTTTGCCAAACTTCAACTGGGATTTGGATTCACTGAATCCGACTCACAGTCTTTAATTCCCCCAAAGCACTAGCTCTGAATTGTGGACCTTGCAAAAGATGCAGGTGGTGGTGCAGCCGTGACAGTCCCTGTATAAACACAAGAAGCAGCGTGTTCCAAGTTGCTTAAGAAAGGTATCATAGAAACATAAAATTGTTAGGGTTGGAAGGGACCTCAAGGACCATCTACTTCCAACCCCCCACCATGGGCAGGGACACCTCACACTACATCAGGCTGCTCAGAGACACATCCAGCCTGGCCTTAAAAACCTCCAGGGATGGGGCTTCTACCCACCCTCCCTGGGCAACTTGTTCCAGTGTCTCACTACCCTCCTGGTCAAAAACTTCTTCCTAACATCCAATCTGAATCTACCTATTTCTAGTTTTCTTCCATTCCCCCTAGTCCTATCATTACCTGACTGCCTAAAAAGTCCCTCACCAGCTTTCTTTTAGGCCCCCCTTCAGATATTGGAAGGCCACAATAAGGTCTCCTTGGAGCCTTCTCTTCTCCAGGCTGAATAGCCCCAACTGTCTCAGCCTGTCTGCATAGGAGAGGGGCTCCAGCCCTTTGATCATCCTCGTGGTCCTTCTCTGGACACGTTCCAGCACCTCCAGATTCTTCTTGTAATAGGGGCTCCAGAACTAGACAGAGTACTCCAGGTGGGGTCTCACCAGAGCAGAGTAGAGGGGGAGAATCACCTCCCTCAACCTTCTGACTATGCTTCTCTTGATGCAGCCCAGGATGCGATTTGCTTTCTGGGCTGCAAGTGCACACTGGTGGCTCATTTTGAGTTTCTCATCCCCCAGCACCCCCAAGTCCTTTTCTTCAGGTCTGCTCTCAAGCCAGTTGCTGCCCAGCCTACATCGGTGCTTTGCTCAGGTCCAGGTAAATGATGTCAGTTGCTCATCCTTCATCTACTAATGTTGTGACCTTGTCATAGAAGGCCACCAGGTTTGTTCAGGCAGGATTTGCCCTTGGTGAAGCTGTGCTGATTGTACCCAATCACCACTTCATTGTTCTTCTGCCTCAGCAGTGCCTCCAGGAAGATCTGCTCCATGATCTTACCGGGCACAGATTTGAGACTGACTGGCCTGTAGTTTCCTGGTCATCCTTCTTTCCCTTTTGGAAAATTGGGGTTATGTTTCCCCTTTCGCAGTCAGTGGGGACTTCCCTAGACTGCCATGACTTTTGGAATATAATAGAGGGCAGTTTAGTGGTTTAGCAACTTCATGTACTATGCAGGAAACTTCTGTCTCTCTACCATGCAGCTCTGAATGTCAGAGTTCATGCCTCTTCTTTTTCTCATGCTCAATATACTGCAGAGACAACAGTCATATCACTTATTGCATAAGCCTTCCAATCTTTTTGAAATATTTGAGATCTTGCAAATGTTGTATGCTATAAATCTACTTGATTGGTCTCATCATTCTGTAAGCAATATTTTTCATTAGCTTCTCAATATAATGGCATTCTGCCCTGTTTTCAAGCTAACAAATTTTGTTAGGCTTGGCATCTTTATTACATTACCAAATATATCAATCAGTACCACCTGGTGTAATTGTGTCTTGTTATATGATTCAGATAGTTGCTTAAACTATGGATTTTTTTTTTTAAGTCAAATGTTATAACAGAAAGAATATTGTTTTAATAGCATTTTAGATAAATGGAATGGAATGGAATGGAATGGAATGGAATGGAATGGAATGGAATGGAATGGAATGATTGGAAGAGACCTTTGAGATCATCATGTCCAACCTATCATCCAATACTATCTAATCAACTAAACCATATGTAGTCTTTCACTGTAACTGCTAGTACTGATTTCAGATAATTAATTGACCTCTCCATGTATAATATTCAAGGTAATTTATAATTGTGGTGCACTGAAAAAAGTTTGTATAAAAGCCATCTGATTATGCCTGATTTCTATTTCATGCTGCATACCCAAACTAGCACTTGACACTCACAGCAAACCATGAATGAGTGAGACAGTGAAGTCCCTACAGAACCCAAGGTTTTTAAGTTGGTTTAAATAATAATAGGGAGTATGGTCCCTTCTGGTTTTCTAAGCAAGTAAGGAAAATGGCATCATGGAAAAGGTGTCTATATTTTAATGGAATGTGGAAATTAAAGTTTAAAAAGTCTAGCCACTAACACACAAGGAGAAAAAAAGGCAGAAAGTAAAAGATTTAAAACTGAGCCACACAGTTCAACTGAACTACATTTTGAGCCAATTTCCACCCCCCCTCCAGATGTATTAACTTATTACAAAGAAGTAATTCTATGTTACTTCACAGTTAGCTAATTAAAAGGTTTCCATTTTCATGTGCATCTGTAATCTCATTTTGGACAGTCCATTAAATTACAAATATTGAAATGGCAACTAGACATTATTTATTTCCCTCTGTTTTCTGCTTGTATTTGCAGATTAAAAAATTACTTGTAAAATCTAGATAAGTAACAGAACACTTTCTGTCTTTTTCTACATTACTACTTCAATTTAATTATATTCTTATAATTTTCCTGCCATTCCCAAGAGAGATGAAATACAAGATTGTGTTCTTTAAGGCAATGTAATTTTTTTTTTTCCTGATAGGCACTGAAATTTTATAAATTGTATATGATCATGAGGGTTTTACACCTTAGGCACATCCTAAATTTTCAGTGTCCACAGAAACTATTTTGCTACACTATATAGTTGTGCCAGATCCAATCAACTAAGTGGAACACACCATAGGCAATTTTTGGGACATCTCCAAGAGAAACTACTAAGTAAACTGGACTGCTTACTGGGTGATGCTGTACTTTTCTCCTAAGCCAACATTAAATAAATCAATATTAATCTAAACCATTTTACCTGCTAAGTTTCTTGCACTTTGAGAGCTTATGGCACGAGCTTTGGTCTCATTATTCCCCTTCTTATGCGATGATAAATGCATCGTTTTATGCTAAGTTTATATGGACCATTTCCAAATGTTCTGTGGTATTCCATGGCCCTGAACATCTACTACGTGGCTGCCAGAGGTAGCAGAAACCGAAACTGATGTTCCAAGTGGACTCGTCCAAAGCCACATTTCCATTGCCATCCTGGTTTTTGGCAACAGTGGATAGTTTCTCTTGCCTTGAGATTCTTCTTTTTGGACTGGAGATGAAAAACATGGCATTGACTATAAACAGCTCAATGGCAGTTTATTCAGATATACTGTTTACTCATGGGCAATTTTGGACCTAGAAGTGATGCAGGCAAGCAGAGATGGAGTACCTAAAACATCTCTGGGCAATTTCTCCAGTGTTTCATAACCCTCATTGTAAAAAATATCTTCATTATGTCTAGCCTCAATCTACCTTCTCTTCAGTATCACAGTATCACAGTATCACTTAGGTTGGAAAGGACCTCGAGGATCATTGAGTTCAACCTATCAACACAGACCCCATGACTAGACCATGGCACCAAGTGCCACGTCCAATCTTCCCTTGAACCCCTCCAGGGTCGATGACTCAACCACCTCCCTGGGCAACCCGTTCCAATGACAAATGGCTCGCTCGGTGAATAACTTCCTCCTCACCTCGAGTCTAAACCTCCCCTGGCGCAGCTTGAGACTGTGTCCTCTTGTTCAGGTGCTGGTTGCCTGGGAGAAGAGACCAGCCCCTACCTGGCTACGACCTCCCTTCAGGTAGTTGTAGAGGGCAATGAGGTCACCCCTGAGCCTCCTCTTCTCCAGGCTAAACAATCCCAGCTCCCTCAGCCTCTCCTCACAGGGCTTGTGCTCAAGGCCTCTCACCAGCCTTGTTGCCCTTCTCTGGGCACGTTCAAGTGTTTCGATGTCCTTCTTAAACTGAGGGGCCCAGAACTGGACACAGTACTCAAGGTGCGGCCTAACCAAAGCAGAGTACAGGGGCACTATGACCTCCCTGCTACTGTTGGCCACCTGGAGTACTGTGTCCAGTTCTGGAGCCCCTATTCCAAGAGGGATGTGGAGGTGCTGGAACGTGTCCAGAGAAGGGCCACAAGGATGATCAGAGGGCTGGAGCACCTCTCCTATGAGGGCAGACTGAAGGAGTTGGGGCTGTTCAGTCTGCAGAAGAGAAGGCTCCCAGGTGACCTAATTGTGGCCTTCCAGTATCTGAAGGGGGCCTACAGGAAGGCTGGGGAAGGACTTCTCAGGATATCAGGTAGTGATAGGACTAGGGGGAATGGAATGAAGCTAGACGTGGGGAGATTCAGGCTAGATGTGAGGAGGAGGTTCTTCCCCATGAGAGTGGTGAAACCCTGGAATGTGTTGTCCAGGGAGGTGGTCGAGGCCCCGTCCCTGGGGGTGTTTAAGAGCAGGCTGGATGAGGCTCTGTCCAGCCTGATCTAGTGTGGGGTGTCCCTGCCCATGGCAGGGGGGTTGGAACTAGATGATCCTTGTGGTCCCTTCCAACCCTGAATGAAACTATGAAACTATGAAACACTATTCCTAATGCAGGCCAGGATGCTATTGGCCCTCCTGGCCACCTGGGCACACTGTTGGCTCATATTCAGGTGGCTGTCGATCAGCACACCCAGGTCCCTCTCTGTTTGGGAGCTCTCCAGCCACTCCAACCCCAGCCTGTAGCTCTGCATGGGATTGCCATAGCCAAAGTGCAGCACTCGGCACTTGGACTTGTTGAATGCCATCCCATTGGACTCTGCCCATCTGTTTAAAACCTTTACCCCTTGTCTTATCACTAGAGGCTCTACTAAAAAACCTGTCCCCAGTCTATTGTGCTGGAATACTGACAGTTTTGGCAAACTTCTTGCTTGGCTAAGCATGCAAGTCTCCCATAAACTTAAACAAAGAGAATCCACAAAAGCTAAAAAGCATCCAAATAGGCAACAAGACAAACAAAAACAAATAAGAGTATTATAGGACCATTGAGTACACCCATTAAGAATTATGGAGGAATTGTTCAAGTATCTAGGGACAAGATCAGGCAAGCAGAAGCCCAGCTGGAGCTAAGATTGGTGGTAGACGTAAAGGTAGACAGGGAGGGATTGTATGGTTATGCCAGTTGCAAAAAAATATGTTAGGGACTATGAAGGAGGCTGATGAAGGGGGAGGACCACCTAGTCACGAACAGTACAGAAGATACTGAGGAACTCAACTGACTCTCTGTGTAGCAGCAGTGTTTGGAAAGGAGAAGGAATTCTCATTTTTAGAACAAAAGGTTGTAGAATTTAGGTGTAGCCCATCTCATGGCTTTTATTATCAGATGCTGAATGAGCTGATTGGTGTGTTTGTAAGGCTACTGCCTATCATGTTGCCTGGAAGAACAAAACCAAACCCCGCTGAACCAAACCATTTATCTTTAGGACAGACAAAAAGGAGAATTAAAGAAAGTATTTGCTGCCTTTTCTCTCCCCAGTGCTTTGGAAGACCAAGAAGCACATGTTCTTGGAATCCACTTCCAAGCAAGGAAAGACAAGAGAAGTAATCAGGAATACTCGACCTGGACTTTCCAATAGTAAAGCGTGCACAAAATATTTGTTATCTTTGTACAATGTAATGACTGAGTAAATGACAAGAGGAAGTGGTGAGTGGAATTTGCCTTGACTTTAGTGAAGCTTTTAGCCATTCTTTCACAGACGAGAAAGCACGGGTGGATTAGTTATATGGGTTGAAAATTAACTGGATTCTGCCACAACAGTAGTTAATGTCCCTCTAAAGGGTAGTGAGAAGTTCCATCTTGCAGAATTCCATGCAGAGACCTAGATCCCAGCTGGTTCCCATGCTGGGAACATCTTCAATGACCTGGATAATAGCACATATTGCACTTAGAACATCTGCAGATGAAATAAACTGGAAGGACTAAATAAGGCCATGGCAAATGTCACAAGTCTACCCAAAGAGACTGCAATAAACTTTAGCACTAGACCAAAAAATCCTCATAAAACCAACCAACCAATAAACAAATGAAACAACAACAAAACCAAAAAGAAGAAATTAGTGTGGATCTAATGGAATACTACAAAGATGATCAGAGCTACAGAATATTTACCATGAATGGCACCTAAGGAACTGAGGTTATTTAGCCCAGTGAAAAAGAAACTAAGGGGTTCTGCTCGTATCTATTTGAAGAAGCTTCCTTGGTAGTGTCTTATGATATAGTAAGGGGCAATGTCCACAAGCTGCAGCTTTGGAAAAGAAAATTGTACATGAAAAAAAAAATAATAATCTGGAGGTGGGTAGAGCTGTATTTGCTCAGGTTTTCAAACGAGGTTGTGGAATTTGTGTCCATGGAGGTGTTCAAGATTTACCTAGAGAAAATGAAGGCTAATTGACCTAATATTGGTGATAGCCCTGCACCAATGAGTAGGTTGGACTAGATTGTCATCTGAGGTCCTCCCCAGCCAACATTTATGCAGTTCTATGAAATCCTCTGTGCATTACAGGGAGGAGTTGGCTATCAACACTGCTGGAGTCAGTGTTGATATCAAGTGAGTCTAGAATACTTCTGAGCTAGAGCTATTTGAGGATAGAAATACATGGACAGGTAATTGTTATGCTCTGAGGATCACCTTAACTTTTGCATTTCATGGCGTTAGTGAGACAGGCCATGTTTGGAGATGTGCTGCTCTGTCAGCTCCCATTGATACTGATGGAGCACTGGGATACATTGTTTTCAGCATACATCTCTGCCATACAAAAAGGTTCAAAAGGGTAATACACTTTCTACTTACTTGTCACCAAAATCACTATCTGGTAACGTCTTGTTTGACAGGACTGTTTATAGCCTTTGGATCTATCTTCTCACCACTACACCTCTGTAGGAAATGTTTGTACGAATTTGTAACAGTTTTATCTCCGACTATTACAAATGAAAAGCTACATCTTTATAACTTTTTGCTTTGCTGCAGATTTTAGTTGCAAAAATAACCCATGTTAACTTGGCAGAATTGCATTAGAGTCTCGTTGTTAGCAAAGAAAGAGAATAACTGGTATCAGAACCTTTCTGATCCTCCCAATTCTACTACAAAACACAATTTAGATTAAAATTCATCAGATATTTATTCTGAACCTGAAATAGTTAATTATACCTATTTATATTTTAAACTCAATCATCACTTTCAAAAATTTTAATCATTAGATCAAGTAGATGGCTAGCACGGCTAAATTTGTTTATTTATTGTCCATTAGTTGTGTTTTCCAGGACATCAAAGATCAGAGATCTGAGCATATGCTCCATTTTTCACTAAGTCTGACTGAATGCAGCCTGATGTTTAGAAACCTGTGGATTTTCTTGAATACACATGAGTATTCAGCCCTATCTCAGATGTCCTCTAACAGTAAGGACATTTAGACATTGTCCTCATTTGGAGGACACAGTCTCAAGCTGCTCCAGGGGAGGTTTAGGATGGATGATAGGAAGAAATTCTTCATAGAGAGAGTGATTGCCCATTGGAATAGGCTG
The DNA here is from genome assembly GCF_026170545.1 of Melanerpes formicivorus. Lineage (NCBI taxonomy): Eukaryota > Metazoa > Chordata > Aves > Piciformes > Picidae > Melanerpes > Melanerpes formicivorus. Next base: position 3,389,104 of record NW_027142396.1, on the reverse strand, counting down.
TCCAGGGAGGTGATGGAGTCACCATCACTGGAGGTATTTAGGAGAAGACTTGATGGGGTACTTGGTGCCACAGTTTAGTTGATTAGATAGTGTTGGATGATAGGTTGGACTCGATGATCTCAAAGGTCTCTTCCAACCTATCCTATCCTATCCTATCCTATCCTATCCTATCCTATCCTATCCTATCCTATCCTATCCTATCCTATCCTATCCTAACCTATCCTAGCCTAGCCTAGCCTAGCCTATCCTATCCTATCCTATCCTAACCTATCCTATCCTATCCCATTCCATTCTATTCTATTCCATTCCATTCTATTCTATTCTATTCTATTCTATTCTATTCTATTCTATTCTATTCTATTCTATTCTATTCTATTCTATTCTATTCTATTCTATTCTATTCTATTCTATTCTATTCTCTAATGGTTCCTTTTTTCTCTGTCGGTTTTCAGTCCCAGTGTGATTTCCATCAGTTAAGACAATAGTGAACCAAATGGTGAACCAAACCCAAATTTTCTTTCCCCAAAATATATTGTGGTAACTTTTTTTGCCTGGTATTTCTAGTTTTAACAGCTAAAACCCTCAGCCAGCTTAACAATTTACCAAGCCATGCCGACTGCAAAAAGAAGAAACAAGATGTGTGGGAGGCCTTGGATTTTTATCTGTATAGGACAAAACCTTTCAATTTTTTTTAGTTTTTTTTTGAAAGCTGTTTGTCTCCTTTGCTGACAGAATGAAAGGCAAAACAATTTCCACTCAGAGTATCTCAAAGTGGATCTCTGAGTCTATTATGCTTTCTCGAGATTTCTATAAGTCACCTGATAATACATGACCACACTCAACAAGGACCTGTGCATCTTAGGAATGGAATTTACAATCAGTGTAACACAGAGTTCCATACACATTTTGACGAATTATTGTATTTGAATGCATGTGCTTTCTCTGGGTGCCTCCTGTTTAAAGTCCTTCAGTAATTATTGCCATCTGCTTCTTAGCCCCACTCAGCTGTACAGCTTTGGAGCCACCTGCAGCAGAATGCATAGTAAGACGAGCAATCAAAAGACAAAATAGACACTTCTTTCGCTAAGAACAAGAGCTTTTTACAAGCAGGATGTCTCCCCATCCACAGACACTAAAGAAGGAATGGGAGAATGTGCATGAGCGATTAAGCCCTCCCCATCTTGGTTCATAGTATCATAGTATCATAGTATCATTCAGGGTTGGAAGGGACCACAAGGATCATCTAGTTCCAACCCCCCTGCCCTGGGCAGGGACAACCCCACACTAGATCTAGGTTCCTATACTAATGGGCATATAGGATGCGTGTTTGACCCCTTGGGACTTCACTGGCCAAAATTACCTGGTTCCAGGCATAATGGGATAATCACAGTGGACTACACAAAGGAGTAACACATGATTCATTTATTGTGTGGATAATTTGGTATCTTTATTATGGTAAGAGGAGATCAGCATGTTTTATGACAAGAATGGTGACTGACTTTTGCATGACCACAGGCTGGTGTTCCAGCTAAACAAAAATCCAAAACCCACACCTTGCTAATGTGTCTTGTTAGTGCCAAAGGCAAACTTTTTCAGCTCCTTGAATTGCATAATGACAGAAGAAAGTGAAACTTCATAAGCAGGCAGTTGTTCTATGATGGTGTTTCTACCAGCTATACAGCATATGCATATGTTGACTAAGTGACTAAGCAACAGCTGCTTTATTGGCAATATTCAATGTTAAGACATTGATGCTGTGCCTTACAGAGGAAACTTTTCTTATAACAAGCTACAGCTGAATGCAACATCTTATTCTGCATGAACCCTACAGGAAATGAGGCAGGTATACACACTGCATTTAAAATCATCAGACTGGAGTAGAGCAGCATATATTAGAGGTTTTAGCACGATTCTTAATCCAAAGCAATACACTTTTTCTAGTTTTAAATTTTACTTTCTTTTTTATTTTCTTTTTTTTTTTTTCTTTTTAATTAACAGGTTATGTATCTCTACCAAAAAAAAAGAAAGAAAGGGAAAAAAGCAAAAAAGGGGAAAAAAAGGGAAAAAGGAAAAAAAAGAAAGGAAAAAAATAAAAAAGGGGGGGACAAAAAAAAGAAAAAAGAGAAAAAAGTAAACAAAAAAAATAAAGAAAAAAGGCAAAAAAAAGAAAAAAAAAGGGGAAAAAGGAAAAGCTGAAAAAAGGAGAAAAAGGCTGGATTCATACAGCACAAAACACTCATAAGAAGGTTAAAGTTAGCAGCTTCTATGTGAACCTCTAGATTCTTCTGGCTTGGCAAAATTCCTAACAAGGATGTACGAAGAGTCATGAAGAGCCTTGTTCTCACCTTGATGAGCACTTAAAGTGTAATTTACTGTTTCTCTCAATTATTGTAGATTCCACAAGTGTTTACTATTTTTGGCACCTGGGAACCTCACAGCCAAATGATGATGAATGAATGTAATAATTTGTACTGTTTTAACAGAAATCTGGTGGTAAAGCAAAATAAGATATTTAGGCTAATCTGCATGACTACTTTAATAAACTGTTGAAACTTTAATAAACTGTTGAAAAGATGTGCTAACATTGTGGTGAAAATGCTTCAGAACGGCAGACCTTTTTTCCAGGGAAGAAGTTATTTCCTTTTAAAAAAAAAAGGAAGGATAAATTGGCTTATTTTGCAAATCTATTATTTGAATTAATTACATAGAAGATCACAGAATCACAAAATCAGAGAATGCTAGGGGTTGCCAGAGAGGGTTCACCTAGAGCAGGATTCACATGATGGTGTCCAGGTGAGTTTCAAATGATTTCAGAGAAAGAAATGCCTCCACCAGTCTGGGCAGCCTGTTCCAGGGATGTACCACCCTCAAAGTGAAAAAGTTCCTTCTCATGTTTGAATGGAACTTTCTATGTTCATGTTTGTGCCCACTACCTCTTCTCTGGCTGAACACCACTGTAAAAAAGACTGGCACCATCCTCCTGAAACCCACCCTGTAAGCATTTATAAGCATTGATAAGATTCCCCCTCAGTCTTCTCTAGGCTAAGAAGCTCCAAGTCCCTCAGACTTTCTTGATAAGAGAGATGTTCTTGACCCCCTAATCATCTTCATAACATTTGCTGCACCCTTTCAAGCACTTCCCTGTACTTCTTGGACCAAGTAGGCCAGAACTGGACACAGTACTCCAGATGAGGCTTCACAAGGGGAGAGGAAGGGGGAAGAAAACCTCCCTCAACTTCCTTGCCATCCTCTTCTTGAGGAACCCCAGAATGCCATTGGGCTTCTTGGCCATAAAGGTATATTTTTGATTCATGGTCCTCTTGTTGTCTACCAGGACTCCCAGGTCTCTTTCCACAGACCTGTTCTCCAACAAGTCATCCCCTGGCATGTATTGATATATGAGGTTATTCCTCCATAAGTGTAGTAGCCTATACTAGCCCTTGTTGGATTTCATCAGGTTACTCTTTGCCCAGCTCTCCAGGCCTGTAAAGGTCATACTGGATGGCAGCACAGCCTTCTGGTGTGTCGATCACCCCTCTATTTTGTGTCCTCAACAAACTTGCTGAGAGTATACTCTATCCCTTCATTCAGGCTGTTGAATATATTGGGGTGATGAATATAGGACTGGACCCAGTACTGACTCCTGAAGAGCACCACTTGTTACAGGCCTCCAACTAGACTCTGTGTCACTGACCACAACTCTCTGAGCTCTGCCTTCCAGAAAGTTTTCAACCCACCCCATTTTCCATTCATCTAACCCACACTTCCTAGCCTTGTCTGTGAGGATGCTGTGAAAGCCCGTGTCAAAAGCTTTGCCAAAGTCAGGTAGACAATCTCCACTGCCTTCTCTTCATCTATCCACCCAGTCATGTCTTCATAGAAGGCTATCAGATTAGTCTGATTTCTAACTTGATCCTCATATCCTTATAACTCACAGCATGCTATGATTCCAAGTGATGCTCTTTAATAAGATGCTTATTCTGTAAGTTTTCATTCTAGGGAACTATCACCACTTCCAATGAAATATTTGACACTGGACCTGTCAGAATGAAATGTCACATTGAGCAAATTCCTGCTCTGATCCAAACCATCAGTAGGTTCACAGATTCAAATAATTGGAGTGCTGCACAGAAAGCTCCTTGATGTTGTTTTGTTTTAACAAAGATTCTGGATGGGCTCATTTTCTCCCTTTATAAATATTTGACAACTGTGTTTTCTTATGCAACACAAATACATCATTATTTAAACTAATCCTTAGGGATCATTTTTGCAGTTGCTATGCTTTTTTTATGGTACTATGCTCTTCATATCATTTTGGTTTTGAATCTCTGTTATCACTGAGATTTTAAGGCTGTACAAAGAACGTGTAAACACACAGATCTCAAAGAGAATGTTTAAGCATTTCATAGGATTTTTGGGGCTTTGGGGTTTTGATTTTTTGTTTTTCATTTTGGTCTTTAAAATTACCTTGAAATGTGATATTCTCCCATCAAGTGGTAGGGCATAATATCATGCAGTGGATAAAGGGTGCCATTCATTTCTAGTGCTATCTAATGCTACAGAAAATTTTCCTTCTATAAATGCACATGTATATGCAAATGAAGAAGAGGAGGCTCAGGGGTGACCTCATTGCCCTCTACAACTACCTGAAGGGTGGTTGTAGCCAGGAAGGGGTTGGTCTCTTCTCCCAGGCAACCAGCACCAGAACAAGGGGACACAGTCTCAAGCTGCGGCATGGGAAGTTTAGGCTCGAGCTGAGGAGAAAGTTCTTCACTGAGAGAGTCATTGATCATTGGAATGGGCTGCCCGGGGAGGTGGTGGAGTCACCATCCCTCGAGTTGTTCAAGAGCAGATTGGAAATGGCACTTGGTGCCATGGTCTAGTCATGGGTCTGTGGTGACAGGTTGGACTCAATGATCCTTGAGGTCTCTTCCAACCTTGGCGATACTGTGATACTGTGATATGTATTTTCCTATAATCAGATTAAGCAGACTGTGTCTATATTGTTAAATGAATTAAGGTGGAGGCCAGTTCTGCACTCTATGGCATGGACTGGCTTGCATTCACATTTTTTCAGTGCTTGCTATCTTCTTCTGTAGTAGACTAGTTTCATGGGACATAAACCACTCAGCCCCCACTAGAATCCATGGTAGGCCTTTGGGTCCCACAACATAATTAATTAGTGTGTGTCTACGAATGGTGAGGTGTTAATTTAAAGTGCTTGAATTAATAGAGATACCCTATGCTGGAAGTTCAAGAAGGAAATATTTTTAAATCCAGGCACATAAGAAGTGAGAGTATAGTGAGGACAACATGCCTCACAGAAACTACAAGGCATACAATTTGCAGAACAAACAACTTTAGAATCTGAAAGACATGTGTTTTTTAAGGCCTATTATATTCTTTCAAGTTATGCTCTCTTTCACCGTGTGAATAATTAGTCTTATGTTTAGTGCCACCTGCAGTAGCCATGCTGTCAGTCAATTTACTCTTTATAAACAATATTGACAGCAGATGTTTCCCCTTGCCTTGACCAACTATGACAACATATATCATAAGGGTTCTGTTCTGGAAATTTGAGGGAATGCACTCTTCATCCTAACCCTGTGGAAGTCTTTGATCTGTCGGCTCAAAATGCTCATTAGTGAGGATGGACATGAGTTCAGAAGAAATTCAACCATTATTGCTTTCCTTTGATGATGTAGGATGTATAGATGACTATTTTTGTTTTAAAAAGTTCATTTCTGTGAAATGTTTATCACTTTCTTTGACAGCTGAAAGTCTTTAAAGAGGTAAACTGTATTCCAGGATGCTCACAAGAATCTGGGAAGAACTTTGAAACTGAAGAATCTGTGGGAGCCGCACAATCCAGCATAGCTGCGTTACTGAATCGCAGAGTAAAGTCTCAAAAAGAGAATGGCAACCCTGAGTTTATGCATGGGAATCTGGATAGAAAACTAGTGCACTAACTTCTCAGGCTCAGCAAAAGTGATGGGAAACTGATCTGAGTTTCTCTGATTGTAGTGGATTGTTACATCGTGCTACTTCAAGATAGCAAGCATCTGTCTTGAGAGAGGGTAGTTCAAATCAGATAAAATTTCAGCCTCTTGAGATATCTTTTGTAGGATATCTCGCTCAGAGTTTGAAAGTCAGGTTTTATAAATGCCCCTCAGAAGAACATGGGAAAAATGTCATCCAAAGTAATTGTAAACTGATGGGTGTCCAGAAATGCTGATTTAGGAAATGAAGATATTAAGGAAAAAACAACTCAGCTCCTGCCCTTTGGAAGAGGAAGAATATGCTGAAATAATAAAAATTATAGAGGAAATTAATAGGGAACTTTTATTTACTGTTTTTCATAACTCAAGATCTAAAGAGCACCTCAGGAGATGAGTAGGCAGCAGCTTTATAATGATCAAAAAGAGGTACCTTTTTCACACAGTGTGTAATTAAAAAGTGAATTTTATTTTCATAGGAAGTTGACAAAAGGTTTTGGGTTTTTGTGGTTTTCTTTTTTTTTTTTTTCCTTTTTCCCCCCTTTTTTTCCTAATGAATAAAAAAGCAAAGGTCTTTTTGTAGTTGTTGAAGACAGTAGCCGGGATGAAACTTCCAGTTCAAGAAGCCTTAATTGTCATCTTTCCCTAATGATTTGTTGCAGCCTCCAGGATATTGAGCTTTAGCTGTTGTTTTCTGCTATGTACACACTATAACGTTCTTGGGAGACCTCCAGTATTTTCACAAATGCCATCTTGTAAACTGAAATCTATACTGAATTGAATCTTATCTCCCACTGGATCCAGATTTATTCTGAACCTCTGAATGTCTTTAAAGAAACATATTCTAATAAGCCACGTGCTTTCACACAGCACTCATGTAAATTGCTTGAATGAAAACTGCCTCAACATTTGTGATGTTTTCTGGGAGATACTGGCTTTATTTAAAGAAAGCATACATCTGTCTATATAAAACTCATGTATGTTCCATCCTAAGACAAGCACAATGAATGTGTCTTTTCCTTTTAAACTACTGTGTCCAGTTCTGGGCCCCTCAGTTTAAGAAGGATATTGAGACACTTGAACATGTCCAGAGAAGGGCAACAAGGCTGATGAGAGGCCTCGAGCACAAGCCCTATGAGGAAAGGCGGAGGGAGCTGGAGTTGTTTAGCCTGGAGAAGAGGAGGCTCAGGGGAGACCTTATTGCCCTCTACAACTACCTGAAGGGAGGCTGTAGCCAGGTGAGGGTTGTTCTCTTCTCCCAGGCAAACAGCACCAGAACAAGAGGACACAGTCTCAAGCTGTGCTAGGGGAAGTTTAGGCTTGAGGTGAGGAGAAAGTTCTTCACTGAGAGAGTCGTTAGCCATTGGAATGGGCTGCCCAGGGAGGTGGTGGAGTCACCACCCCTGGGGATGTTCAAGAGAGGATTGGATGTGGCACTTGGTGCCATGGTTTAGTCATGAGGTCTGTGGTGACAGGTCAGACTTGATGATCTTTGAGGTCTCTTCCAAACTTGGTGATTCTGTGATTCTGTGATTCTGTGACAATGCACTACATTGAACTTCAGGTAATTTCTCTTAGTTTAATGCAGGTACTTTTAAACAACAGCAATAGCTGGTCTTCTTCCCTACAGGACCAAATACAGCGACTTGTGTATAAATTGTTCAGAGCTACACTGATTTGGCAAATCCTTACAGCATAGCATTTGACTCACCATCTTCTCTGAATTCCATGTCAAGATATAAGCCCTGGTTGCCTTTTGCATGTATATACATCTTCTAAAATTGGAATACTGTGAAATAATATGAAAGGTCTATTTCAGCCAACTAGATTGGTGTTCCCATAATCTGGATTTGAGGATATGCCTACCTCCCTGGTAGGGAGGTTTGTTTTGAGATTTTGGGGCTGTGATTTTGAAGGACAGGGGCAGGAACCCAGTCTGGTTCAGTGTCATCTGAACTGCATTTTGAGAGTGGTCTTTGCCAAGAACACAGTTGTGGTTTTGGATAACTTAAACTAATTCACCCACTCAGGAAGAACTGAAAATAAGCTATTTTTTTTTTTTTTCCAGGAATGAGAATGAAAATAGTAAAATCTTTCTCTATAAATTAAAGCATAAGTTTAACACACCGCATTTTATGAAGAAGATTCTCTTTTCCTATAGCTTCATTATTTATAATGTCTTGTTGCTTTTTTTCCCAACTAATTTCAGTCAAAAAGTGAATGCATTGTAGTTAGCATATTGAAGCCAAGGTGACTAGTTGAATTCTGCTAGTCTGGTGATGACTAGAGCAATACCCAAAGAGATTTATTGCCCAACCTGCAAAGTAATGAGCGCTCAAAGATGCAGCTTTTAACAGAAGCAACTTAACCTTAAAATCTTCAATTAAGAGTATGGTTTCCTCAGAGACAGCTGTGAAAGATTCAGTGGAGTTGCAAAATAAACAAGTGGTAGAGTGTCAGACACATAAAGTAGCCTAAAAGTAAAAGAAAAAGCGAGGAGAAAACAAGGTATGAATTGCTCTCTGCAATGTAACTCCTCACATGACCTTACTGTTTTTGCTATAAATGTAAACAGTTCAGAAAGAGCAACCATGGAGTATCATATTTACAAGAAGTGCTACATTTTATCAAGGCAGAAGCAGATGAAGCTAGAAAAGAAAAATTAAAATGAATGCATTATATGATGGATATAACAATGGCTGTACAATAACAGCAAGAAGAAATCTCATTTTTTAGAATAGGATCATTCAGGATATTGTTCATCTGCATACAGAATAGGTTGTAGGGAAAAAAAATGTGTCTGAAAGACAAATCATTAAGAATGCAAAAATCAAACAGTACAAAGTTAGAAAGTGCTAATAATGGCATTGCTTTAATTCACTTTTATATTTAGATGTATAAACATAAGTGGAAAGAATCTTTCCCTGAATGTTCTCAAGGACACTCAATTTATCCATTTATAAAACACTCATTTCAGAGCTGAATCTCTAAATAATCAAAGCTAAGGCACAAGCTGTATCTGTCATTTAGAACAAGTAGAACTCATCCTGTGACACTGTGGTCATTGACATAATCAACTCTGTCATGCACTTAATAACTAGTGGGGAGGATGGCCATTTACTATTCTTATTATTCAAAATGTGTGATGTAAAGCCTTGTTTAGTGCACACATTTCGGACCTTACTCTGGACACTGAGTTATTAATTTTATCAGTGACCATTTCTTATCTAGAATCTGAAACAACAATCAGTCTTTGCCCCTGTCAGGCTATGTTAATGGCATACTGTTTTACAGGTGAAGTCCAGCAGAATAAGAGCATTACAGTTGAATGTCCAATTTGAGACAGGTGGTAGCTGATGAATAGAATGGAATGGAATGGAATGGAATGGAATGGAATGGAATGGAATAGAATAGAATAGAATAGAATAGAATAGAATAGAATAGAATAGAATAGAATAGAATAGAATAGAATAGAATAGAATAGAATAGAATAGAATTAGAATAGACCAGACCAGGTTGGAAGAGACCTTCAAGATAATTGCATCTTACCTATTAACTAATTCAACCCACCTAATCAATTAAACCATGGTACTAAGCACCCTATCAAGTCTCCTCCTGAACACCAGCAGTGTGCCCAGGTGGCCAAGAGGGTCAATGGCATCCTGGCCTGCATTAGGAATAGTGTGGCCAGCAGGAGCAGGGAAGGCATTGTGCCCCTGTACTCTGCTTTGGTTAGGCCGCACCTTGAGTCCTGTGTCCAGTTCTGGGCCCCTCAGTTTAAGAAGGACATTGAAACACTTGAACGTGTCCAGAGAAGGGCAACAAAGCTGGTGAGAGGCCTTGAACACAAGCCCTGTGAGGAGAGGCTGAAGGAGCTGGGATTGTTTAGCCTGGAGAAGAGGAGGCTCAGGGGAGACCTCATTGCCCTCTACAACTGCCTGAAAGGTGACTGTAGCCAGGAAAGGGTTGGTCTCTTCTCCCAGGCAACCAGCACCAGAACAAGGGGACACAGTCTCAAGCTGTGCCAGGGGAGGTTTAGACTCAAGGTGAGGAGAAAGTTCTTCACTGAGCGAGTCGTTCGTCATTGGAATGGGCTGCCCAGGGAGGTGGTTGAGTCACCATCCCTGGAGGCGTTCAAGAGGAGATTGGACGTGGCACTTGGTGCCATGGTCTAGTCATGGGGTCTGTGTTTATAGGTTGGACTCAATGATCCTCGAGGTCTCTTCCAACCTTAGTTATACTGTGATACTGTGATACCTCCAATGATGGTGATTATTCAATGTACTTGGCATTAAATTTCTGGTTTATATGTTCAGAGCATGCTTACAGCACTTCTGAAAATCAGACACACAGATCTTGAATCAGATACATAGAAGAGAGGCAAGAGATGATGCAGCCTAGGATGCCTGAGTTTTCCCAGGATATTTTCAGGGCTTTACTCAGTGAGTGCAATGTAAAATGCAGAAACATCCTAATGTCACAATCTACACCTGTTACTCAAAATGTTGCTTTAATGGAAAGATGGAAAATCTCTTGTTTCCAGTCATTGAGTGCCATAGGCTCTTCCTGCCACAAAAGTTGAAAAAACCAACTGCCTTTCACTTTCCTAAACTGTAGGAATTTTTTGAATTCTTCCCACACATTGTTATGAAGAAGGCAGTAATCATCAGATCATTTTTAAAGTGTATTTTTAAAGTTTATTTTGTGTAGCTGTAATTACTATGGATGTATGTTAAGTGTTCTGGAGACATACTTGAAAGACCTAACTATATTTACTCAACATTTATGCAACCCAAAAAGTTGTAAGTGAGAAATACCTAGATCAGATCAGCCAAATACCCAGGTCAGCCAAGATAGTGGCAGTTCCACTAAGGTGAACAAGGGTGTTCTGTAGAGCTCAAGTTGGTTTTGCTTTTAAAGTTCAATGCCAGGTGCCCACCAAAGCTGCTCTATCATTCCTTCTCCTCAGCTAGAAAGGAGAGGGGAAATGTGGTCCCATATGATATCACAAGTCCTGCCAACAAAACTATTCCAGGGTGAACTCCTCCCCAGGGCAGCCTTTCCACAGGGTCACAGCCTGCTTTGGGTACATTCACCCACTCTAGTGTGGGGCCTTCCAGGGGCTGCAGGTTCTGCTCCACCATTAACCTCCATGGGCTGCAGAGGAGCAGCCTGCCTGCCCATGGTTTTCAGCACAGGCTACAGGATAATCTCTGCTCCAACACTTGGAGCACTTCCTTCCGCTCCTTCTTCAGTGACCGTAGTGTCTGCAGAGTTGCTCCTTTCACACATACTCACTCCTGTCTCTGTTGCACTTGTTATGCAGGTTCTTTTTCTCCCCTCTTAGATATGTTAACACAGAGTCACTACCACCACTGCTGATGGATTTGACCTTGGCCAGTAGTGAGTTTGTTAGAGCTGGTTGGGCTTGACACAGGGGAAGCTTCTAGCAGCTTCTCACAGAAGCCACCCATGTAACCCCCCACCAGCTACAAACACCTTGGCATGCAAACTTAATGCACAGCTAAACACGGAAATGCAGCAGCAGGCTGCTCCCTGAGGGGGTAACGGCAGGGAACCAGGGCTGACCCTAGGGCAGGCAATGCCCTCACTACTGTCGTGCAGTCCTATGGGGTCTGAACACAGTGGGCAGAGCCTGAGGTTTGTAGCAACGTCCATCAACAGTTCCCAACATGGCAAGTAATGCACCAGGTCCAGAATACATCCACTAGGAGTGGCCAGACAGTGACAGAAACAGGGCCTGAGGCAAACTGCAGAGTATAGCCAAGAGATCCCTCTACAAGACAAGCTGTTCACAGTTTAGGGACAAGGTCCATCCACGAGGCTGGAGAGAAATATCCCTATAATGTAGCCCAGGCATTGTCTTAAGGCTCAAAACTGAGCTGGAATTTGGGTCCTGGGCCTGTGGGTAGAATGCCAGTGGAGCAGCCAGATAAGGCTGCTGCAAGCCATTAATGCCTACCCATGGCACACATTTAATATTTAAGATAATTCTGTGTTGAATTTGAGTCTTGTCCTCTCTGCAGCAAACTTAATTTTTTCCACTATGCTTTATGCAGGACTTTTTTTTTCTGAGTCCTGCTTATTACCACCTGTAATAAGCAGAACATCCATTCTGGAGTAATCTTTCTGAGGGGTGGTAGTTTGCATAGAATTCACTATGCTGAGGTAAGGCTGATTTATGGAAAGGCTTCATAGATTTTACCACATGTATTATTTCTTACACTATTCGTCCAAACACCTCTGTAAACTTTTTGGTCCAAGTATTTTATTGACTTATTTTCAGAAGTGCCCAGGTCTCAGGAGCTCCTAAGCTCCAGCTGAGAGACAAATAGATCCTAAGCCATAGAGAACATGCTGCAGTACGTTCTTCCTATTTCCACCAGTAGGGACTCTATTTCCCCCCGCTCTGTTCATGATATCTGAGCCCTCTAGGAGTGAATCAGCCTCAAAATAACTTGACAAATGGGGTAGGCAGCTTTGAAAGTATTATCAGCTGTGCATCCACAAACTGTAAAACTGGTTAGCAGGTAGTTTTCCTATGTTAATGTTTGTCATAGTACCTTCTGGTCTTGACTGATGACTTTGTGTCATCTTTTCACCTCCCTGTAAAATTCTCTCTTCCAAGTCATTAATGAAATGTATTAAAAAGCATGGAGTTTAACGTGAAACCTTGGAGCACCTCTTTGTTAATGTGCTAGTATTTATTTCAAATCCTCACATGTTTATGTTTCTTAGACAATTCTATCATTTTTATCTCTTCTAGTCTATATTTAATATTAAAAATAATTTGTGCTACACCTATCACCTGTAATTTTCCAAGTTTTCTTTTTTTTTTAATTCTTTAAAACATCTTTCACCTGATTTAAAAGAGACAGCTACAAAAGTCTCCATGCTGATATTGATCTAATGAAGGAAAAGATGCTAAGCAGCTTCATACTACTGCTGTCTGGTGTTGGAGAAAATTACATGAAAAGAAGTGGTGTAAGTGACATATAATAAATACTGTCTGTGCCAATGAATCTTGAATTTCTTCCTGATCATTGTCAACAGTGTGAATGTCTGTACTAATATTTCAGGTAGGCTATATCCCATTAGTAAAGGACTTTGGAGTGGGTTATGACAGAATTGTGTTAGAAAGCTAGAAAGCTACCAGACATGAAACACCTTAAGCCCACATGTCTTCCTTGTAAGGAAAGGAGCTGTACTACTATTTAGCCTATTACAGGGCTTGCTAGAGAGAAGCCTGAAAGTGACATGCTGATACCTGTGGGGCAATGTGGTAGTGAGATTTGGGAGTCAGACCTTGGTGGAGGTTGGGGGATAGTGATCCATGTGTCACTAAAGATACAGGAGTCGGTAGACTGGTCACTATGGAAGCATCTACGAACAGCCTAGTGGGACCTAAGGTCACTCTCTCTAAAAAGGTGATGGGGCTATTACATAGCTGAAGTGCATTTATAATAATTCACACGGTAGGGGTACTAGGCAGGAGGAACCAGAAGCTATCATGCTGTGAGGCAGCTATGACACAGTAACCATCACAGAAATGTGATGGGACAACTTGCTTGACTGGAGAGCTGCAATTGATAGATACCAGCTCTTCAGAAGAGACAGGCAAGCAAGGAGAGGTGGTGTTGTGGCCCTCTCTGTCAGGGAGGGATATGACTGTCTAATGCTTAGTGACAGTGATGACCGGGTTGAATGTCTATGGGTAAAATTCAAGGGGAAGGCAAATATGGAGGATGCTCTGGGGGGAGTCTGTTACAGATCACCCAGTCAGGATGAGGAGGCTGATGAAGCACTCTACAAGTAACTGAGAGCGTTTCTCAGTCTCTGCTTCCTGTTCTGGTGGGGGATTGCAATTTCACAGATGTCTGCTAGTAATACAATACTGCAGGGAAGGAACCATACCAGATGTTCCTCCTGTGTGGGGAAGAACTTTCTAACACAGCTGGTGAAGGAACTAGCTAGGGAAGGAATCCTCCTGGCCCTGCTGTTTGTTAACAGGGAAGGACTTTTGGTGGCTGTATGTTGGAGGATGTCTTGGCAATAGTGATCACAAAATGACAGGGTTTTCAGTTCTTAGGGAAGTAAGGAAGGAGACCCGCATGGCTGAATAGGGATCTTTGGCTGGAACTCAGGAATAAGAAAAAAGTTTATAACCTTTGGAAGAGGGGGCAGGCCACTCAGGTGGACTGTAAAGGTGTGGTAAGACACTGCAAGGAGAAAATTAGAAGGGCCAAAGCCCAGCTCAGGCTTAATCTGGCTACTGTTGTGAAGGATAATAAAAAAATGTTTCTACAAATACATCAACAGCAGGAGAGCTGAGGATAATATCTGTTCTAATCAATATGGGAGGAAACATAGTGACAAAGGATGAGGGAATAGCTGAGGTACTCATTCTCTTCTTTTCCTCAGTCTTTAGAAGCCAGAATAGTTGTTTGCTGGATACCCAGCTCCCTGAGTTGGAAGTCAGGGAAGGGGAAGGAAATGAGGTTCCCATGATGCAACGAGAAATGGTTTGAGACATGCTACACCATTTAGATGCATACAAGTCTGTGGGATCTGGATGTGCTAAAGGAGCTGGCAGAAGAGCTTGCCAAGACAGTTTCCATTATTTTTCAGCAGTCCTGGCTAACTGGTGAGGTCATGGTGGACTGGAGGTTAGCAAATACGATGCCCATCGACAAGAAGCGATGGAATGAGGATCTGGTAATAGAATAGAATAGAATAGAATAGAATAGAATAGAATAGAATAGAATAGAATAGAATAGAATAGAATAGAATCACCTCCAGTGATGGTGACTCCACCACCTCCTTGGGCAGCCCATTCCATGATTCAGAGACCACCAACCACTCTTTCTATGAAGAACTTCTTCCTAACATCTAGCCTAAACTTCCCCTGGTGCAGCTTGAGACTGTGTCCTCTTGTTCTGGTGCTGGTTGCCTGGGAGAAGAGACCAACCCCCACCTGGCTGCAACCTCCCTTCAGATAGCTGTAGAAATTACAGGCCTGTCAGTCTAACCTTAGTGCCAGGGAAAGTCATGGAACAGATGATCACAAGGGACATCATGCATCATGCACTGGACAATGAGATAATTTGGCCCAGTCAACCTGAGCCTGTTAGGGACAAGTCTTGTTCAACCAATCTGAACTCCTCCTGTGATAAGGTGACTTGCAGGGTGAATGAAGGAAAGGATGTTGATGTTGTACCTGAACTTTAGTGAGGCTTTGGACACTGTACCACTCTGGAGAAACCAACTGCTCATGGCTTAGGCACACGTTATGTTTGGTAAAGAACTGGTTGAATAGCTGGGCCCAGAAAGATGTGCTTGGACTTCATAATCTTAGAGGTCTTTTTCAATCAAAACAATTTTATGATTCTGTGATTCTATAAATTAAGACTGGGGCTCTGACATCACCTTTTGGGATGAAACTTGTCCTGATGGGGTGGACCATGTGTGCTCTGTGGAAAGCTTCTGAGCTAAACCTTTTTTGGTACATAATAGGAGAGATATCCAAAATCTGCATCTTAGCTCTGAGGTGTGATGTGGTTTTCAGTCACATTAAAACTGGTTGTTCTAGTGCAAAAAATCTAAAACTTAGGAGTCTGACTTCTTTTCTCTGGGTATCTGTTTGCACCTAACTTATAAAGAGGATATCTAAGACAAGTAGGTGCCAAATTTTGGTGTTGAGATAGGCAGGTTAAAAATGAGTTTATCATCTGACAGTGGAGCATCTGCAGATGTGAGTGAGATCACATACAAGCTGAACTGTAATTGTGTTTTCATCAACATGCCCCTTCAGACACACAGGTTTTGGTTTGGATATGGCCAGTTGAGAGTACAGGACAAAACCTAAAAAGTCAACTGGTGAATCTGTACTAGATAATAGACGTAATCCAAGTTCTTCTACCAAGTAAAACCTTTCATAAGGAGCTGTGGAACAAAAGCATCCTAAATGTAGACAGGCATACCTAGTTTTGATGCTGATCTCTGTGCTGTGAGGGAGGTTTACAGTGGTTCTCACTGTTATGCTTCCCCTCCCTTCAGTTTCTTCAATTACCACAGAACCAATAAGGTTGGAAAATACTTCAGAGATCATGGAGTCAAACCTGTCACCCAACACCTCATGACTAACTAAGCCATGGCTTCAAGTGCCATGTCCAATCCCTCCAGGGACACCTCTAGGGACAGTGACTCCACCACCTCCCTGGGCAGCCCATTCCAATGGGCAATCAGTCTTTCTGCAAAGAACTTTCTCCTCACCTCAAGCCTTAACTTCTTCTGGTGCAGCTTGAGACTGTTTCCTCTTTTTCTGGTGCTGGTTTCCTGGGAGAAGAGACCAACCCTGTCCTGGCTGCAACCTCACTTCAGGTAGTTGTAGAGAGCAATAAGTTCTCCCCTGAGCCTCCTCTTCTCCAGGCTAAGCAACCCCAGCTCTCTTAGCCTTTCCTCGTAGGGCTTGTGCTCAAGACCTCTCAGCAGCCTCATTGCCTGTCTCTGGACACATTCAAGTGTCTCAATGTTCTTCTTATCCTGTAGGCTCTGATATTTGCATACAACCTCCCTTTCTGACATGGAAATCATACATTTCAAAACATAACCAAATGCATTTCTAACAGGCCTTAAAAGCCATTTATAGACAAGACTGAACCCTAGGAATTCTTCCTCCATGTCTGTGGTATGCCCTTTATGATGTGACCTATGAGAAATCCCCACACTGTATGGTGCCTTTGAAACCATATTTTTTATCCTTTGATTATATTATTCCTCATTAATGTCCTCATCAGAAGTTCACTGGCACATCAGTTCATTTGAAATTTTGCAAAAGATCCTAAGCAGCTACAAAAAAGCACTAATAGTATGGTTAGATAAACTATTATGAGGGTATTTATACCTCAAAGTTATAATATTCTTTTAGATGTTACTGTGGCAGTTTGGGCTGCGTGCCTCTTGCTGCTGCCACAGGGGATGCACCTCTGGTGCTCTGGGTGTCCAGCCCTGTGGGTGGACACAGGAAGCTGCACATTTCATTCCCATAATGTCCTGCTCACTATAAATCTATCAGCAAGGTCTCACACTTCCTCTTTCTTCCCTTGCTGCTTCCGTGGTTGATGCTGCCTATCTGGTAATGGAAGGGAAGTTATCTCAAGGCCTCTTAGGCCTGGCTAGGCCTAATGCCAGGAGGAGAAAGGGGAAGGTCAATCTCAGATCTGGCCAGCTGAGATTAGCCTAATGGCGGGGGGGGGAGAAAGAGCCCTGGGGATTTTGGGTGTACCCTCAGGTAGGGAGAAAGGGAGTGCTGGCAGGCTTCTGGGTGTGCTGTAAGGGACTCTCTGTGCTTTGGGTTCTTTTTTGCCACTATGCTTGTAGCTTCTGTAAAACACTCACTGCTTTTCCATTTAAACTTTCCATCACTTCTGCAATCCATTTGTCGGAGTCTCATTTTTTTCTGCCCCAGTGAG
This sequence comes from Melanerpes formicivorus, assembly GCF_026170545.1. Classification (NCBI taxonomy): domain Eukaryota; kingdom Metazoa; phylum Chordata; class Aves; order Piciformes; family Picidae; genus Melanerpes; species Melanerpes formicivorus. Next base: position 3,371,616 of record NW_027142396.1, on the reverse strand, counting down.
AGGCAAGAGAGGATCTGCCTCAAACTGGGACAGTTACTCTAAGTCTAAATTCAAACCTTCAGCCTGTATCAATGATTCGGAGTGACTGTAATTGGTATATTTGCCTTTGTCAGTCACATAATGTGCTAAGTGAGTCTGCCTCAAGCTCTGAAGATTGGTTGGGTTGTCTCCTCCAGTTCTCGCTTGCTGCAGATCTGGCCAAATGTATTTAGGAAAGAAACACAAGAGGAAAAGAGCAGCATGGTACAATACTATCTTGTTTATTTATTTAGTAAATTCATGTCAATAAAAGAAGGTAGCTGCAACCAAAGGAACCAAAGATGCAATTAATTTTATTATTCTCTCAGAACATTTGCTTTTTGTCTTCATTTTAAAGATTACATTGTAATAACTGTAACAGTCCTCCATATCAATTTTGCATGAGTTTAAGAAGCATCTAATCTCACACTTCTTTTACCTTTTCTCCAACAACAGCAAAAAATTATAAGTATTGTTTCTTTATGTCCCTATGTTCATGCACATTTTTATTTTACCACTCAAGAGCTGCCAACTCTGCCTAGGCACATGATGACTGCCTATAGAACTCTCCTGAACTTGTATCGCAGCACACTCAAAAGCTGTTAGCAGTCTGTCAGTGTAATAGCTTAAGGTAAAAATGCTCTAGGTAAATGATTTAGTTTTTACCATATTGATAAGCCAGAAATATGATAAAATGTGAATATGATTTATTAAATATAAAAAAAATTAATTTTCTGAGCCAATTTGATTCAGGTTCATTTACCCAGTTGTTGATAGGTTAATGACACACGATAGGATGCTAGCAAACAGTGGAATAAGAGTCTAGAAAATCAAAACTTGGAATACAGGGGAACAAACTGGAAACTTCTTATACACGTGAAACAAACAGCAATGCTGCCTCAGGTGGTGAGATGGACCTCCTTGGGTTCACAACAGAGCTAACCAACAGGTGAACAAGCTATAAACCATAGAAATAACCAGGTAAATTAGCACAAGTTACTCACAAACCACTGAGATGTTAACCACCAAAACCTTTGCTAAACAAAGCAATGTTCTGAGTTTGTAGTTGTAATCCAAGGGCAGGAATAGTCCAAAAGGGTAGTATCCAAAATTAGAGGAAGTGAGAGTGGGGGAGACATGATGCTGTGGCGAAGACCTAGGCACTATACTGCTAGGACAAAAGAAGCTAATTGCCATGAAGACAGGAGCAAGTAGGTGCTTGTCGCCACCTTGAATCCCACCAAGGAACGGGGTGGGGAAGATGAAAGAGAGGAAAAGAACAAAGAAGAAGAACAGCAAACATGTGAGCCCTTGAAATCTTCCCCTATAAATGCCCTTTTGGAAAGCTGCACAACCGAATGTCATCTTAGCTATTCAAATCCTGCCAATCAGTTCAAAATGTTGTACGGCAGGCAAAACTGCACACTCCTTCTCTCATAGCAGCTGACATGTGCAGTTGCCTCTGAAATGTGAGGCTCAGGGTCCAGCTTCCATCCCCTCCAGGTAGCCTTAATGGTGCCTTATTGGCTCCTCAACCTCAAACCCGGACCCTGCAACAGAGAGAGAAGAGAGAGGGCAGTGGCTGAAACAGGTTTGGCTGGCTTGTTAATGCCTCTTCCAGGACAGTAAAAATATATGTATGGACATATCAAACACCAACATATTTGTCTACAAATTATAGAATATTGAATGCCCTATTGATGGGTCTTCTTTTCATAATGGTGTTATAAATATTTCAGCACTAATATCTGCTTTTTTTTTCTCCTTTGTAAAACCAATTTCACATTGACTGAACCTATAGCAGAGCTCTCATTTCCCATCTTTCCAACTCACAAATAAAACGAGACCAAATCTGAATTATTTTTTTTAAGCTATGTGACTTTTAAACATTTATTTTATTTTATTTTATTTTATTTTATTTTATTTTATTTTATTTTATTTTATTTTATTTTATTTTAGTATTGGTTTTAGCTGCCTGGCCTTACAGGGAGGGATGAGGGGTGGAGGCGGGGAGTGACATGGGGGCTGGCCTGAAGTCCCCTCTGCTCCATATTCAATGCCACAGAATCATAGAATGGTCCAGGCTGGGAGGGATCTCCAAAAGTCATCTATTCCATCCCCCCCTGAAGTAAGCAGGGGCATCCTCAACTAGTCCAGTACACCCAGAGTCCTGTTGAACCTCACTTCGAGTACTACCTCCAAGGATGGGAGATGTCAAGCCCACTGCAAAAGGAAAGGGCTGGCTGGGGTTGAAAAGGATTTATGAGACTTGGAGTTCATCCCATAAAGTTTCCTGTTCCAGGTTTGTGTGGGCTTTTTCCCACTTCTGAATTGTGCTTCCCTTTGGTCCTTGATTTGCTTTTGTGTGCAGTTTGTATTTTCTTTGTTCCCCTGCCAGCTACATACACTGGTATTATTTCCTATTATTTCAGCAAACTTGTTCTTTTTTCCCTTCCCTCAACTCCTGAAGGTTGTCTGTTTCCCTATTTGCCTCCTAGATCCCCTTTTCCTCCTTGTTCCATCCAGAAGGGGAAGGGGGAAGGGGCGGGGAGTTGCTTGTTAGAGCATACTGTGTTAAACTGGGACACAATCTTTCACAAAAAGCTGGGAGGGGCCACAGCCAAGACAGGCAGCTGAACCAGCCAATGGTTATTCAATGCCTTCCTGACATCATGCCCACTGTATAAGGGTGGCTGCAGAAAATGTGGGTGTTTGAACAGTTGACTGTGACTGATGCTGGTGGTGGAGCAGGGTCATGTGGCTAGGCTAGGCTGGGCCATCACAGTCAGTGTTGTATTTTGTGTAACTTACAGTATATACCATTTAGTTAGCATTATTGCCCTCCCTGATTGTTGTTATTGTTTTGTGCTGTTCAGTTAAACTCTCTATATCAAACCATGGAACATGAGATTTAACATATCTAAGTGCTGTGTTCTACACATTGGCCACAACAACCCCATGTAGTGCGACAGGCTGGGGTCAGAGTGGCAGAAAGGGACCTGGGGTACTGGTTGATAGTAGGCTGAACATGAGCCAGCAGTGTGCCCAGGTGGCCGAGAAGGCCAAGGGCATCCTGGCCTGTATCAAGAACAGTGTGGCCAGCAGGAGCAGGAAGATCATTCTGCCCCTGGACTCAACACTGGTTAGGCCATCACTTGAGTCCTGTGTCCAGTTCTGGGCCCCTCAGTTTAGGAAAGATGTTGAGTTGCTGGAACATGTCCAGAGAAGGGCAACAAAGCTGGGGAAGTGTTTGGAGCACAAGCCCTATGAGGAGAGGCTGAGGGAGCTGGGGTTGTTTACCCTGGAGGAGGCTCAGGGCAGACCTTCTTGCTTTCTACAACTCCCTGAAGGGAGGTTGTAGCCAGGTGGGGGTTGGTCTCTTCTCCCAGGCAACCAGCACCAGAACTAGAGGACACAGTTTTAAGCTGTGCCAGGGGAGGTTTAGACTGGATGTTAGGAAGAGTGATTGCCCATTGGAATGGGCTGCCCAAGGAGGTGGGTGGTCACCATCCCTGGAGGTGTTTAGGAAGAGACTGGATGGGGTGTTTTGTGCCATGTTTTAGTTGATTAGATAGTGTTGGATGGTAGGTTGGATTTGGTGATCTCAAAGGTCTCTTCCAACCTGGTCTACTCCTATCCTATCCTATCCTATCCTATCCTATCCTATCCTATCCTATCCTATCCTATCCTATCCTATCCTATCCTATCCTATCCTATCCTATCCTATCCTATCCTATCCTATCCTATCCTATCCTATCCTATCCTATCTCTGCCTTTGTTTCCCAATTCGCCTTCACACAAGGAGGTGTGAGGGGAGTCAGTTGTGTGAATGGCTTGTGGGACTCAATTGCCAGTGGGGCCTGAGCCGTGACAACAGAAAAAATAGTGGGTTTTACTAATGTCATATTTTACATGTCTTTTTGTAGCCCAGGTTATTTAAATCAGGAACCTGAGAAAAATTCTAAAGAAAAACTAATCACTATGAAAGATACATGCTCAAACCTAACCTCTTAGTAGCCATCTTCTCACACATAGAGAAACTTTGTCTGTACTGTCAAAGAGATGGTTTTGTCTCATCAAGAAATGTCTATAATTACACTTAGAAGAAGGGAAATCAGATTACATGAGTTTTAAAAGCAGTCTTGGTACTGTGTCTTGGTCCGGAGACACAGTTCTTTTAAATATTCCCGTGTTGTGAAATTAGAGGCACAAACAAAGCCAAAATATCAACAGCTAGACTATTTATTACATAAATAAAGTGGACATAAGAAGGGGAGAGGGAGAAAATAGGGAGGGAGAGAGAGAAGAGAGAGAGAAGATGAAAGGAATTATATTACCACACCCCTCATCCCCCCCAAGACAGTTTGAGTCTGTGGAGGAAAGGTGATGCAGGAGATGTTGGGTCTGTAGAGAAACGGTGCTGAGGCTTTTGCTGGAGAAGAGCTGTGGTCCTCTGGGGAGATGTTGGGTTGGTACAGGAACGGTGCTGAGGCTCTGGCTGGAGAAGAGCTGTGGTCCTCTGGGCATCCTGGGTCTGTAGAGAAAGGGTGCTGAGCCTTCTTTTCTCTGGAGCAGCATTGTCCTTCTCAGCGGTATGGTCTGTCTCCTGTGTCTTCCTTCATCTCCGTTTTTCTTCTCGGTTTTCCTTCCTTTAATCATCCAGTCCGGGAGACACAGTCCCCCACATTTTCCTTCTGCGTTTTTCTTCTAAAGTAGCCAGTAGTGGCTCCAGTCTTTTATACAGTTTTTAGTCCTTAGGTATGTGTCCAAGTATTGTCCCTCAGGAATTCAGGAGCCAGGAAATCATCCTTAGGTAAATATCCAGGTATTATTAGAATAAACTATTAGAATAAACCAAACCAGGTTGGAAGAGACCTTCAAGATCATCGTGTCCAACCCATCAACCAATCCAACCCACCCAAACAGCTAACCCATGGCACCAAGTACCCCATCAAGTCTCCTCCTGAACACCTCCAATGATGGCGACTCCACCTGGCGATTTCCCCTGGAAATTTTTCTGTGTATATCTGTGTGTTTGGGCAAGGTTCTGGATGGAGGGGGGGCCTCTACCTCCTCTGTCTCCATCCAGACAAGCCCCCACACTCTTTATACATCAGTAAACAGGTGGTGAAATCCATCGTGTCACCCTTCCCAGGGTACTTGATGGGTGGAGATTATCTTGCCCTACAGGCGTGATGGCTGGGTCTGTGGGTCCATTGTTGTAGTCCAGTGTTATCACGATGCAATCACAAGCTGATTTGCATCCAGGATTGGTCTTTGCACCTTCCTTCCAGTGGCTCTGCCCAACACATATCAGCTATTCCCTCAGGGGATTTTATCTTTGTTGAGACACACCAGGAAAGCCAACTTTTAGTCTCTCACAGTACTGTGCTATATAAATTGAGATTGTTTGGGGTGGATTTTTGCTGTGGACATAATCATTCCTTTAATTCTCTTTGTGCAGTGTTATGGTTTACCCTGACAGCTGTTTCACTGCTATGGTAACTTTCCAAGATTAATTTTTTGCTTATTTTATTTTAGCTCAGTTATTCAACTTGCTGAAAATCTATGCCAGTGATTTGGTCAAAGTCTAAACTCTACAAAAAAAAAACAAAATATCTGCTGTGAATTAATGACAGTTTGCAGCAAAGAATTTGGTTGTGTATTTCCTCTGAGCTAAATCTAGGCTTCAAAGCAAGCAAAGAGATCATCCCAACACTTAATACTTGTAAAGACAGCTCTCTGCTACGTGCGGATGTGAGGCTGTGGTTTTGAAATACGAAGTTTGGAAAAAAAAATGATGTTAAATACTTGAAAGCCATAAACGGTAAAGACAGAAACTCAGATCTAATTTAGGAGGTTTGGCAAGTGTTGAATTCGTTGATTTTTATGGTTATTTTCTGTCCTTTTTTCTTTTAAGTTAAAATGTCACATGGAGTGCTATAAAGCATAATACAAGTTCTTTCCATTCTTTGATGTAGACATATTCTGCTTTTTGGCCATCCTTTTGCTGTCAATATTTACATCTGTTGCTTAAAATGCTATTCCTGGTACAATTGTTTTTTAAATGCAAACCCGTATGTGTGATCTCAAGAGAAAATGGTAAATTTTACCAAATAGGCATCCCTAAATTACATGCCATCTGCAGCTAGTGATGAGAGGACTAAACCCAGTCAGCTGTGATCTTCCACCACTGCATCTATCATTTTGATTTGCTCTAGGGAAATCAACAGCTTTTGGCTTTAGCTTCTTTCACCCCAACAGGTTATTATGGACTAGTTGAGATGTACTGGCCAAAGAATGATCTCTTTTATCTGGAGCAAGGCCTCAAACTGTCTTCCTGTGGAAATCAGCATCGAAACTGCAAAATTCAGCAAAGCCAAATTTGGCTCATATTCTAGCACTGTTTCAGCTTTTATGAGGTGTGCAGATTTATTAACACAGAAAGGCTGATGAAGTACATAAAGTATGGAAGAAAAAAATTAAGAAACCTTATTATTTCCTATGCAATTGTAAATCTATAATACTGGAGCAGAAAAAAAAAGAAGACAAGACCTTTACAGAACAGCATGTTCACATTCTGAAGGGAAAATTGCCACCCTGGAAATTGTGATATCATAGCATGTGAGACTTTAGTATCCTGTGAGAGAGAGAGAGAGAGAGAGAAAGTAGGAAAATAATACATAGATACTACCTCACTGAGGAAGAAGTCCTCTGAAACACCATTTATAGCACTAATCTTCCATGGATGAACATCTTCCCTTTACTCCTACCTTATGGCATAATCCTTTAAATTAGTAAAAGTTATTGTGAGCTAAATAAAACTGTGGTTTAAAAATTTAACTGAAAATTTACTGAGGTGCATCTTGTTCTTAATAACAAAATGCTTGGCAAAGGTAAAGGGTCAAACCTAATAAGCCTATCTGAACACTTGATAATTCATGTTTATTTACTCACTAAGTGGATGAACTAATAAAGTCAGAAGATCTGAGAGCCAACACTAGAAAACCCTACTAACTTCACCCCAAAACCAACCCTACCTTTGTTTCTTATCAACAAAGCTCCAAATACTAAGTATAGCATGAATTCATTTTTACCCATAAACTTCCTGTAGTGGTTAAATGATTAGACTTGTAGGAATGAAAGGCATTACATCCAGCATGCTAGGGAGCAGGATGAATGAGACATATCCTGGGACATACTGAATGAAAGAAATGTATGAATTCCTACCTCTCTTGATCTGAGGGATGTGTATGCCACTGGGATTCAAGATTCAGAACTCTCTGAAAGATGGTTGAAGGTATCTGTGTGCAGAAAAGCAAACCTGAGATGAGCATTCCCACTACAGACACATACTTCCTCAGAAGTGTGCAAATGATCAAGTCCTTTTACAAGATGGGATGGCAAATCATCTTGTTTATTTGTTGGCTAGTTCCATGTGGCACCATATTAGACAAATAAGATGCTAAAAGGATTGTACTTCATATGACTTTAGTTGCTTTGGAGATGTTTGGATACCTCTTCATGAATTAGACATCAACAATTGAAGACATCCAAATTCCCAGTGTTTAAATTAATCTTTTGGTCTTTCAGCTATGCTTGTTTTCAAGTTCTGTCCTTTATGCTAGAATTTTAATATGCACATTTGGCATGCTCTACGTGTGTCTGTAAGATCAAATCCCCCAGGGGTTTTAAGCAAAGGAATGGCTGGTTCCTCTAAATAGCTTTAGTTAATGGCTAGGTGCTGCATTGCTCAAATGCCTTAAAAATCTGGATGCCTAAATATGTGCAAAAATTCAGCTGCAGTTAGCTAAGGAGTTTTTTTTTAAAGTAACAAGGTAAAGGATCATTGGAATGTTGGAATTTTTGAGGTAAGATGAGTGGGAGTATTAAGAATAATAATTTGGTAATTTTTATTTCTAAATTACATGTTTATTCAAAGTTAGAGGTCTGCATTATATTTTTCATCTATTCATTCACTGGTTTCTCATTTCTTTAGTTTCCTATGCTCAAAATATTAAATATATCTTTCTTCCATAACAGAGTGCTGTGAAAGAACATTCTCTAAAGATTCTATACTCCCTTCACTTACAGGAGCTTAGGTGGTAGGATCTCTGAAAAATACCTTAAGTTTGAGAAAAGATAATTTTTAAGATCATAGAATCATAGAATCAATAAGGTTGGAAAAGACCTCAAAGATCATCAAGTCCAACCTGTCACCCAACACCTCATGACTACTAAACCATGGCACCAAGTGCCAAGTCTAATGCCCTCTTGAACACCTCCAGGGACGGTGACTCCACCAGTTCCCTGGGCAGGCCATTCCAATGGCTAACAACTCTCTCAGTGAAGAAATTTCTCCTCACCTCTAGCCTAAATCTCCCCTGGAGCAGCTTGAGACCGTGTCTTCTTGTTCTGGTGCTGGTTGCCTGGGAGAAGAGACCAGCCCCCTCCTGGCTACAACTACCCTTCAGGTAGCTGTAGACAGTAATAAGGTCTCCCCTGAGCCTCCTCTTCTCCAGGCTAAACAATACCAGTTCCTTCAGCCTCTCCTCATAGGGCTTGTGCTTGAGGCCTCTCGCCAGCCTTGTTGCCCTTCTATGGACACGTCCCAGAGTCAAAATGTCCTTCTTAAATTGAGTGGCCCAGAACTGGACACAGGACTCAAGGCATGGCCTAAAAGTGCTGAGTCCAGGGGCACAATGATTTCCTTGCTCCTGCTGGCCGCACTATTCCTGATGCAGGCCAGGATGCCCTTGGCCTTCTTGGCCAACTGGGCACACTGCTGGTTCATGTTCAGCCAGCTGTCAATCAGATGAACTATGAAAGAAATAAGAAGAAAACTAGAAGACAGACATAACAAGACAAATTAACTGGCAGATAAGGCATCAGGAAAATATTTTTCTTCCTGTGTTTTTGCAGTCCTCTTGTTCACTGATTTTCTTAAAAGCTTCTGCACAAAGATTTCAAGGTAGATCATAACTAATCATCTTTCTATTCTGCTTGATGTCTTATGGAATTAGATGCCTAAATAACTTTTAAGACTTTTTTTTTTTTTCCTATTTTCCTCCCATAAGTGGCTAAGCATTCAAAGCTGAGAGTTTCTAAACTTACTTTTATCAAAACGTTTGCATGACATTTTCCCACTGAAGCCAGTACACTATGTGAGTTCCTTCAAACCAACTGATTGCTCAGTGATGTAACATCAATCCCAGCATTATTATAGGCATTCATGGTTTAACAAATATGCAATTAAAAAAAAAAAGAAAGATTAATTACAAACAAAATTATAAAAACAACAAATAAAATTGAATGTTAGAGTAGGCTAACTTGCTGTATAAACTCCTTGCATTATTGTATGTGGTAGGTTGAAGGACTAATCCTCCCTCTCCTCCCACCATGGGCGGAAAAAAAAAATGAGATAAATGGATTGCAGAAGTGATGGAAAGTTTAAATGGAAAAGCAGTGAATGTTTTACAGAGAACCACAAGCACAGTGACAAAAGGAGATCCCAAAGCATACCTAAAAACATTCCAACACTTCCCTCTCCCCACCTGAGGGTACACCCAAAACCCCCAGGGCTCGCTCTTCCCTCCCTCCACCACTGTTAGGCTATTCTCAGCTTGCTAGATCTGAGACTGCCCTTCCCCCTTCTCCTCCCAGCCTCAAGCCTAGCCAGTCCCAAGAGGCTCTGAGATGACTCCCCCTCCCCATTACCAGATAGGGACCATCTCCTCTGGAGCAGTGAGGGAGGAAAGAGGAAGTGCAGGACCCTGCAGGTGATTTTTGTAGGGAGCAGGACATTATGGGATGAAATACACAGCTTCCTGTATCCACCCACTGGGCTGGACCCTCGTGACACCGGGGGTGTGTCTTATGTGGCCACAGCAGGGGGGTACCCAGCCTGAACCACCACATTGTAACATAGCCAAAATTAATATGAGGCAAGAGAAAAGAGATCTATCAGCAGAGATCAACAATAAACTCATTTGTAGTAGTTTATGCACAGTTTGTTATCTCCAGTGTACTTTACTAAAAATATATGAACTGATGGCGGACTGACTACAAAATTCATCAAGCATTTTCCTGTAAGTGCTTAAACATGATTCTGCAAGTAGCAGAAAACAAGAAAAAGCTTTTGGGTTTTGAAAAATCTGTTACAAAGTGAGGTATAGTATTTTATCCAAATCATGTACTTTCTCTCCAAAGTGTTGCTCCCTTAAATGTCTGAAGAAAGGCGAGACCTTTCCATTGATTTTTTTTTCTCCCAAGTGTTTCTTGCTGGTGTGCATTCCTCAAGACTAATGTTAGGACCTGCTCACAACTTTGCACCTTTGCCTTTTTTATTACATTCTCCAGAAATGTTTTATTATTATTTTTTTATATCCAATGCCCAAAATTCTGAATAGTGGCAACAGCTGGAAAAAGATCAACACGCTAGTGCCTGCAATGGGTGATATGAAATAATTCTCTAACTTGATGCTAAGAAATGTTTATTGGTATCTGGTTTTGTATAATTGTGGTGGTTTGAGCCTTAACTGGGACTTAAGATCTCAGATGGGGGCCAGGCTGAGAATTGCTCCCCCGCTCCCCCCTCCTCTTTCCCAATAGAGAGGAAAAGAAAGGAAGAAGCAAATCCAACAAGAAATAATTTGGATTTGGCTTGGAAGTAGAGAGGTAAAGAATTTTCTTTAAACAGTGTATATCAGTGTTTATATATATATGCACATATATATACATATACATATATATACACATACATATTTGTAACAATAACAGGTAGGGTTCACAAGGGTAAGGAACAAGGATGGATGGGAAAAAAAGAAATATGAAATACAAAACCAGTCCTTTGCAAAGACATGGGTGCAGCAGAGAGGACCATGTGGCAGAGAAGCAGAGGAACCAGCGGCAGTCCTCATCCAGGCAAAAGGCAAGGGCCAAGAGAGACCTAATGGCTGCAGTGTCCTCCTTTTTATAGCCTTGCTGGGCAGGGAGAGGGAGTGACACAGACTAATTTAGTTTCCTAGGGGGATAACCCCCCTGCAGGGAGGGCAATACTCTCACAAACACTCCCCCTCCCTGCTTCCAGGATGGGCGTTAACCCATCACTATAATGAAAAGAGGAGAATGATAGAAATGTCAAGTGGTTTTCAACAAGTTTAATATTGTCAAAGGACAAAAATATTCCCCCCTATGATGTCAGCAAGTGTGGCAATGCCAGCGATGAGCAGTGTGAGCAATCTGGCAGTGCAGGCCTAGAGCCTGACATGGTGGTAGGCCATGCTCAGCATAAGTGCAGAGCCAGCTAGCAGTGTAGTGAAATAGTGCTGTGCCTGCAGCATGTAACTAAAACAGGACACTGGTAGCTATAGACACAGAAAGTTATCTTGGGACAACAGGACATGCACCTGCATCAACAAACCTTGCATGCCTTTAGTAGTTGGACCAATAATCTATAATAGTGTGATGTGTGGTCATTCATAGGGAACCAATGAAGGTATGCCAACGAGGCTCTCCGAGTTTATATAAGTAGTAGAATTTCCCTTGATATGCACTTCTACCTTTCCTTTTCCTTCTTCTTCTTTGCTTTACTTTACTGTGCTATACTTGCACTATAGTCCTACAGTACTGGAACAATAAAGGAGCAATACTCAATCATATTGGTCAGCTGTATTGACTCCAATCTCCGCAATCTAGAAACAAGGACTTTAGTTTTCTAGTGAAAACAGGATTCCACTCAGAATATGCTTGCTTCATAAGGACAAGTAGAGGAAAAGGAATGAGTGAGGTTTTCAATTATACTTTATTTGAATTCTTAGCATGTTTAGAATTCATGAAACTTGTCTACACATGCTAAGGATGAGGGCTCTCTCATAACGAAACAGAAAATGACATCCAGTCTATCAGAGGAGTAGGATGCTAAATGAATTTTTTTGCTTATGAGAGATCCCGTTGTATCCCTGGTGTTCATGGTGAGAAGTCAGCAGCTGTTAGGGTTTCACATCATAGTCCCATAGACCCATACTACTTGAAGTTCAGTTATACTTGAGAGGGATGATGGATGAATTGACACTGCAAACACTTGAACAATGATCTCCAAGTGATCTGAGTATTTTAAATTCTCATTTACTGCATCATTTTTCTGTCTTACAAGCCTGACTATACTTAGGATAAGTATTTACCTTTCAGCTTTGAAGGCAATTCAACAAACCTCGGGGTATTTTTAGGTAGACGCTAGCAACTACAAGGAAATGGTGCTTTCAAGACTGTATGGAGATGCACTTAACCCTAATACCATTACTATCAACAAGAAGATCCTGTTTCTGATCTTGTATTTTATTGTGACAAGATAGAAGGAAAACTGTCTGTATTTTTAAAAAAAGGATTTGAGGATGAACAATAGCTTTCTCTATGTATCTGTTGTCTTTCTCTGCTAGGGAAAAATCTTTAAATTATGGAAAAGAAATGGAACAACTTCCATAAAATTAAAAATTACATTTTTTATTTCATCTGTCCCCCACAGCAAACTCCTGGCCAAGCTGGCAGCTTGTGCCTTGGACAGCAGCACCCTGTATTGGGTAAGGAACTGGCTGGAAGGCCAAGCCCAGAGAGTGATGATGAATAGTGCCACATCCAGCCAGTCACTAGTGGTGTCCCTCAGGGATCAGTGCTGGGCCCCATCCTATTCAATATCTTTATTGATGATTAGGATGAGAGGATTGAGTCCATCATCAGTAAATTAGCAGATGACACCAAGCTGGGGGCAGGAGTTGATCTGTTAGAGGGTAGAAGAGCTCTGCAGAGGGACCTTGACAGGCTGGACAGATGGGCAGAGTCCAACGGCATGAGAGCTAATAAATCTAACTGCCGGGTTCTACACATTGGCCACAACAACCCCATGCAGTGCTACAGGCTAGGGTCAGAGTGGCTGGAGAGCAGCCAGACAGAAAGGGACCGGGGGGTACTGATTGAGAGTAGTCTGAACATGAGCCAGCAGTGTGGCCAGATGGCCAAGAGGGCCAATGGCATCCTGGCCTATATCAGGAACCGTGTGGCCAGCAGGAGCAGGGAATTCAGTCTGCCCCTTGACACTGCACTGGTTAATCCACACCTTGAGGACTGTGATCAGTTCTGGGCCCCTCAGTTTAGGAAGGATGTTGAGTTGCTGGAACGTGTCCAGAGAAGGGCAACAAAGCTGGGGAGGTGTTTGGAGCACAAGCCCTATGAGGAGAGGCTGAGGGAGCTGGGGTTGCTTAGCCTGGAGAGGACGACGCTCAGGGGAGACCTTATTGCTGTCTGAAACTACCTAAAGGGTAGCCAGGTGGGGGTTGGTCTCTTCTCCTAGGCAACCAGCATCCGAACATGAGGACACAGTCTCAAGATGTGCCAGGGGAGATTTAGGCTGACTGTTATGAAGAAGTTCTTCACAGAAAGAGTGATCTGCCATTGGAATGGGCTGCCTGTGGAGGTGGTGGAGTCACCATCACTGGAGCTTTATAGGAAGAGACTGGATGGGGTACTTGGTGCCATGGTTTAGTTGATTAGATAGTGTTAGATGATAAGTTGGACTTGATGACCTCAAAGCTCTTTTGCAACCTGGTTAATTCTATTCTATTCTATTCTAATGGGAGCATATGATTTTATGAAAATTATGGCTGAGATTTTTTTTGTTTGTTTGTCTCTGAATATTTTTCTCTTTCATTTGATGGCACATCAGTAAAATCCGATTTGCACAGTTTATTGAGTGTGCACAGAAAAAACACACTTCCAACGTCTATTTTTTTTTCCATACTTGTTAATGCACTGCCCATGGGCTGCTTGTTTGAGACAGGAAAACTTGTTTTCCTAACCTACCACCAAAGAAGAGATCATTATGTAGATTCTGTGGTACATTGATCTTTCTTTGGGGATCGCACAGAAAGGATGAAGTGTGAGCTATGGAGCATGGAAATAATTTTCAACTCACTTCCATACATAATATAGACAATGGAGAGCCTTTTATAGAGTGGCTGAAGTGAAGAGCCCGCAGGGTGAGTAGGGAGCACAGAAAACATGAGATAGAAAACTGCAGAGCAGAGGAAGGGACAGGCACAGGCTGCCCACTTCCAGTGCAATAGAATAGAATAGAATAGGATAGGATAGAATAGAATAGAATAGAATAGAATAGAATAGAATAGAATAGAATAGAATAGAATAGAATAGAATAGAATAGAATAGAATAGAATAGAATAGAGCAGGTTGGAAAAGACCTTTGAGACCTTTTGAGCCAGCAGTGTGCCCAGGTGGCCAGGAGGGCCAATGGCATCCTGGCCTGCATTAGGAATAGTGTGGCCAGCAGGAGCAAGGAGGTCATTGTGCCCCTGTACTCTGCTTTGGTTAGGCTGCATCTTGAGTACTGTGTCCAGTTCTGGGCCTCTCAGTTTAAGAAGGACATTGAAACACTTGAACGTGTCCAGAGAAGGGCAACAAGCCCTATGAGGAGAGGCTGAGTGAGCTGGGATTGTTTAGCCTGGAGAAGAGAAGGCTCAGGTGTGACCTCATTGCTCTCTACAACTACCTGAAAGGTGGCCTCTTCTCCCAGGCAACCAGCACCAGAACAAGGGGACACAGTCTCAAGCTGCGCCAGGGGAGGTTTAGACTCGAGGTAAGGAGGAAATTCCTCACCGAGCGAGTCATTCGTCATTGGAATGGGTTGCCCAGGGAGGTGGTTGAGTCATCGACCCTGGAGGCGTTCAAGAGGAGATTGGACGTGGCACTTGGTGCCATGGTCTAGTCATGGGGTCTGTGTTGATGGGTTGAACTCAATGATCCTCGAGGTCCTTTCCAACCTAAGTTATACTGTGATACTGTGATACTGTGAGATCATCGAGTCCAACCTATCATCCAACACTATCTAATCAACTAAACCATGGCACAAAGTGCCCCATCCAGTCTTCTCAACTTTGCCCACTATGATTTAGATTTTGCCTTTATTCTCATCATTGAATATGTCCTTTGAAGTGACCCAATCACAGTGATCCTTTTGGAATCTGCAAGCAGTTTATGCTGCATAGTAGAAAGATATATTCTCACTCTTGTACTCCAAAGAGTTTGCTCTTCCTGGTTCAAATTAGTGAATCAAATATAATCTTAATTTATGTTTACATCTAAATGAAATAATACTGTCATTTTTGCAATAAAATATATAGTTATATATTTAATATTTCTGGGGGTAGTATCTTCAGACACCGCCATAACTTCTTTACAAAGTGTATTTGCACATTCTGTTATTCAGTTGGGTGCCACATATGAAGACACTTAAACTATTTAATCTGAGACTTCCCGATACAGTGATTGGAATAGGAAATAAAGGTGCTGCAATCTGCAGTTTTGCACAAGGGGGATTCTGCAGCAAATTAGCAGCATACTCACAGCTTGCTCCTTTGTCCAGTATGTTCCCAGACGCTGTAATTATGATTCAAGTGGCTCTTGGCTTGGAGAGAGCTAAGGGGCCTCTCTCTTCTTGTGCCCAGTTCACCGAATGGAGCTTTTTCTTGGCTCGGAGAGGCCTAAGAGGCCTCTCTCTCTCTCTCGTGTGCTCCATTGCTGGGCTGTAGAAGTGTTGGTTGCCTTGGTCCAGGTGCAAGGCCCAAGTGTAGTTTGCCTGCTAGGGTAAGTTCTTCAGCTCCAACTCCAGCAGCATTTGGCTCTTGTTGCTTTATGGGTGAGAACAAGACAAATTGCCTACCTTCTCTCCTGGTTTAAATACTGTCCAAAGACAATTAATACCCCTTGGTAACAGAGAAACCTGATAGCTGTACATATAGGATGGGGCATATCCAAACATGTCCAGGGGCACACATAGTTCATTGATGTATTACAAGGTTAATTACATGTGCTACACATTTACGTGGACTATATGGAGCCCAGGAAGTCTCCAGGTATGCACATTCACAGGTACTTAACCCATTGTCTGGGTTAGGGCATGTTTAGGAGCTTGTCCCTTCACGACAATTGTTTAAGTGTAGCTTCAGCTTTGATTTTTCTGGCTATCTGTATTCATAAACTGACCTCAGGTGCATTCATAGACATTGGAGGCAAATAGATTGTGAACTGTTCAGAACAAGTCCTAGATGGTGAAGACTAAATTCATTCCATAGAATGCTTTAAAATGTAGTAGCGTATATGATAAACACAAGCACCCAGATGTATTACCACATATCTACAAAATGACTGGAATGAACATAGTCACTGATTTCCCTTCTGGCAGTTCTCATCTTTTCTTACACCTTAGCATCACTACTAAGCAGGAAATTTGTGATATCTTTCCCCGTCTGGATAAAATAGGATGAGACATCATATTGGCAAGATCTAAGAATAAAGAAACAGGTTTTGGCTGAGTTAACTTTAGTCTTGAAGCACTTTATGGCTTCAGAATATTTGCAGTACAAGTCACCTTACCCACCTTAACATATCTACAATATGAATATGTATATGTGAGCTGCTACCTGCAAATTTATTCAGCGACAGAGTGACAATAGACTCAATCTTTAGGTGTGCTATAATTCATAGTTTTTAGCTGTCTGCTTCTGGCCAATTGGACTTAAGCCCTAAAAATGTCTAGTTGTGTTTTTTACTTTTTTTTTTCCCACTGACTGTAAGAGTAGACTATTTCAGACACAGCAGCCAGCTAGGATGCAATTTACTGATTGAAGAGACAGGTAGAGCAAATGTACAGTCTGATTAACTCTCTCTGCCTTTGTGTTTGAACAAAAGGCTTGCTGAGATGTAAGAAACTAGCCCAGGTGAAGAAATCCACCTTTGATCAGAGGAATCATACACAGGATTACTGAATTGGAATGTATGATTCCTCTGAAAAAAAGAAAGAAACAGAAATCCCTACAAAATTTCAGATATTTTTGTACTCTGAGAAGGCAAATTCCCTTCCACAGTGGTTTCACAGAGTTTATGCTGTGGGACTGCCATGCTGATTCAGCTGTGACCACACTTTCCACACTCGATACATCAGAATGAAGTAGATTTTGTCCATATTTAGTCCAAACTGTAGTTGTTCATACAGTCTAGTCATGTTGTTCTTGCTTTCAAAATGGTTTCACCTCCATCTGGAAATGTTTGTCCCATTCCTTTTTGCAACTCATTTTAGAAATCTCAAGGGGATACTTCCAGGTCTTGGAGTTCTGTTAAGCTTCAGATGTTCTAATTCCTTGATCACCTGTTCTGGCTAAATCTTACCTCCTTCGGTATTTTTTCTTGCTCTCCTGGGAAATTTATGTCTGTTTCTGACATCTGTCCCCAAACCTTCTGTGTGAACATAGAGGCAAAAAAAATTAATTTGATAGTGGTGCTTTAGTTATGTCTTCCTCCTCAGTCAGTGAATTACCCAGGCCAGTTTAGAATTACCCAGACCAGTTTAGAATTACCACCGTCTCTTATAACCACCTCTTATTCAATATGTTCTTAAAACAACATTCGACTTTGTTATTTATCTTAACCACTTCTGCAATTTTCCTTTCATTTCACATCTTTACTTTTCCTAGCAGTTTGCTGTGGTTTCCACTGTGTTATGTCATCTCTTCAGTTATCCTCATTCTTATAGCATAGCATAGCATAGCGTAGCATAGCATAGCATAGCATAGCATAGCATAGCATAGAATAGAATAGGAATTAACCAGGTTGGAAAAGACCTTTGAGATCATTGAGTCCACCTATCATCCAACACTATCTAATCAACTAAACCATGACACCAAGCACCCCATCCAGTCTCTTCCTAAACACCTCCAGGGAAGGTGATTCCACCACCTCCCTGGGCAGCACATTCCAATGTTCAATCACTCTTTCTGGGAAGAACTTCTTCCTAACCTCCAGCCTAAACCTCCCCTGGCACAGCTTGAAAATGTGTCCTCTTGTTCTGTCACAGCTTGCCTGGGAGAAGAGATCAACCCTCTCCTGGCTACAACCTCCCTTCAGGTAGCTGTAGAGATTAAGGTCTCTCCTGAACCTCCTCTTCTCCAGGCTAAGCAACCCCAGCCCCCACTACCACTCCCTCAGCCTCTCCTCACAGGGCTTGTGCTCCAAACCCCTCACCAGCTTTTGCCCTTCTCTGTACACATTCCAGCAACTCAGCATCATTCCTAAACTGAGGGGCCCAGAACTGGACACAGTACTCAAGGTGTGGCCTAACCAGTGCTGAATATAGGGACAGAATGACTTCCCTGCTCCTGCTGGACACACTATTCCTGATACAGACCAGGAAGCCATTGATGCCTTTCATCAGCCCCTTCACTGTCTTTCAGTATTTCTTTTTTTTTTTTCTGAGTCCTTCAAGTTTGCCTTCCATGAGCTGCTTTATTGTTTGGATAATTTTGGTAATGACAGAGCAAAATGTGTGAGCATTGCTCTGGGCTCTACAATTTAAGGATATTGAAGTATTGGAATGCATCCAGAGGGGGGCTGCAAAGCTGATGAGGGGTCTGGAAGGAATATCCTCTGATCAGCAGCTAAGAACTTCTGATTTGCCTAGAAGGAGGGCAAGTGACAACCTCATTGGCCTCTACAGCTTCCGGAGAAGGGGAAGTGAAGAGGGAAGTGCTGAGCTCTTCTCCCTGCTATCCAGTGACAAGTTAGAAGAATGTACCGGAGGAGGTTTAGACTGGACATTAAGAAGCATTTGTAAACCAAGAGAGTATTCAAACAATGAAACAGGCTTCCTAAAGAGATAACTGATGCCTCAAGCCTGTCAGTGTTTAAGAGGCATTTGTACAATGCCTTTAATAATCTGCTTTAACTCTTGATGAGCCTTGAATTGGTCAGTCAGATGGAGCAGACATAGTTCCCGTACAACTGAAATGGTTTCCCTCCCCTCCTTATTCTTTGGTGCTGTACTGTTATGTGTTGCATTATTTTATTTCATTTGGTTACACAAAACACAGTAGCTTTGTGGAATTACCAAAATGTGTGTATCCAGTGTTTAAGCTTGTGATCTTGTAAAGAAGTCCAGTGGGCTATACATAAACCAGAATATACATCTGTGAATGGCAAAATGGTAACTTGAGAGCATGGATTGGGAGACCTTGGTCACATATAATGGTAGTTTGTGGTAGTCACAGAATGGTAAGGGTTGAAAGGGATCTCTGAATATCATCTAGTTCATCCCCCACCCCCTTCTATAGCAGGAACCTAGAGTAAATCATCCAGGAACACATCCAGGTGGGTTTTGAATGCCTCTAGTGATAGAGACTCCACAACCTCTCTGGGCAGCCTCAAGGTGAAGAATGTTTTCCTTATGTTTATGTGGAACATCCTGTGTTCCGCTTTATGCCCATTGCCCCTTGTTCTGTCACTGGACACCACTCTGGCTCCATCCTCCTTGATACCTGTTTTCTCTTTAGATGTTTATAAATACTAATATCACCTTTCAGTCTCTTTTTCCAAGCTAAACACACCTATCTCTCAGCCTTTCCTTGTAAGGTAAATATTCCACACCCCTAATCATATTAATGACTCTCCACTGGACTATCTCCAGTAGTACTTTGTCCTTCTGGAACTGTGATTGTGCCTCATCTTCTCAGAGGCATGGGATGTACTGCTATAATCCTCAACAAAGAATAATGCATAGCATTCTTTATAAAACCGTATGACTTATCTGAAGGATGCTTGACAGATGCTCTGATGGTATTTAGGGTGAGTCACTATAATTCTGTTGACCACTATCATTGGTCTCAAACTATAAAACTCTAAGGAATTTTTCTAATAACTTAAATAACTGTCTGGAAGTTGTGCTTATCAGAAAGTGAAAAATGGTTCTGAGAATTAAATAGTGGCTCCACACCTGCTATATCACTTCTGTTCTTGTGCAGCATAGTCAGAGACACCCTAGAGCCTGCTAGAGCTTTATTCTGAGGCAAGGGGGAACTTGCAGCACAACAGAAAATACAGTTTGAACACCAAGCAGGGTTCACAGGAGAGAACTGGAGAATGAAGGATTACAGATATGACTCCCACTAAAACCTACAACAGCATTTTTGAATGAAGAGTTTTTGTTTCAAGTCAAAAGTTTCCAGTCAGGAATTTTTTTAGGTTGTAATTTTTCAGAGAGAAGGCAACATTTTCCACAGGGAAAGAAGCAAAATAACATAATCTTCCAACTACTTTCAGATGTAACAAATGTATGTTTTTGTAAAGTGCTTTTAGACCACCAGATAAAGGTCACTGGGGAAGTGGAAAATGTCATTAAGAAATTCACTGACTTGATTTTCCACAGGTTTAGGCTTCATTTGCCAGCTAAATACTACATTCCTTGTCTACAGAGAAGTCTGTACAAGATGCAAAATGAAATTAGATTGCATATTCTAGTTCTCTGTTAGTATTAAGGTCATACCAAACTACATCTATAAATTACACAGGCACAGTTAGTTCTTAATGCAGCCCCTAAGGACACTTCAGTGCAGTGGCGTGAAGAGAGGATTTCTCTGGCTTAGCATTAGGCGTAATCATTCCAGGCTGTGCTTACCCCAAGCAGTCTTACAATACCCCCAAAACTGAGGACAAGCCATTTGATGTGATCCTTCCAAGACCCTGACTTGCAACAGTTGATAGAACTCTTGACAAGCCTGCTTCCCTATGCTTCCCGTGACAAGTATCAGGCTCTTTGTAACCCCTCGACCCTCTGAAACTCGTCTGAAACAAGCCCTTCACACCAGTTCTTCTGTTTCCCATGTTGAAGGTAAATCCACCTGCTAAGTATGGGATGTATAGATCACTAGTACTCACGAAGGATTGAATGAGTTTAAAACATCTGTTACTACATCATTTCTTAAGGTCTGGAACGTATGGTCAATCCCAGTTAAACATAGAGGGATTTGGTTATAGGGGACATGCTCTCAGGGGTAGCAGCTAAGTGGCACCTTGCACAGGGAATTGATTTAAATCAGGCTGCAGATTGTATTGACACTGATGGTGAGAATATGAGGTTACTTTGACCATGGGGCCTGAGAATCCTAGAATAGAATAGAATAGAATAGAATAGAATAGAATAGAATAGAATAGAATAGAATAGAATAGAATAGAATAGAATAGACCAGATTGGAAGAGACCTTCAAGATCATCACATCCAACCCATCATCCAACACGATCTAATCAATTAAACCATGGCACCAAGCACCCCATCAAGTCTCCTCCTAAACACCTCCAATGATGGTGACTCCACCACCTCCCTGGGCAGCCCATTCCAATGGCTAATCACTCTTTTTGTGAAGAATTTCTTCAAAACATCCAGCCTAAACCTCCCCTGGCACAGCTTGAGACTATAATGGTATAGCAAAGGTTGGATTTTAGGAGTAAGGCATGTAAATGTTTCTCAAGAGTTTTTTGTTGTGTTTGTTTTGTTTTGTTTTGTTTTGTTTTGTTTTGGTTTTTTTCCTGAGAAACTCACTGCTGATAATGTATGAAGCAGAGTAGGAATCTGAAAACCAAGCTAGTGGTGAAAATACTGAGGTATTCCACAAACAACTGACACATTCTGCTCCTGTACACAGCCCTTGAGTACTGTGTCCAGTTCTGGGCCACTCAGTTTAGGAAAGATGTTGAGTTGCTGGAATTTATCCAGAGAAGGACAACAAAGCTGGTGAGGGGTTTGGAGCACAAGCCCTATGAGGAGAGGCTGTGGGAGCTGGGGCTGCTTAGCCTGGAGAAGAGGAGGCTCAGGGGAGACCTTATTGCTCTCTACAACTACCTGAAAGGAGATTGTAGCCAGGTGGGGGTTGGTCTCTTCTCCCAGGCAACCAGCACCAGAACGAGGGGACACAGTCTCAAGCTGTGCCAGAGGAGGTTAGGCTGGATGTTAGGAAGAAGATTTTCACAGAAAGAGTGATTTGCCATTGGAATGTGCTGCCCAGGGAGGTGGTGGAATCACCATCACTGGAGGTGTTTAAGAAGAGACTGGATGAGGCATTTGGTGCCATGGTTTAGTTGATTAGATGATGTAAGGTGATGGGTTGGACTTGAGGATCTCAAAGGTCTCTCCCAACCTGGTTTATTCTATTCTATTCTATTCTATTCTATTCTATTCTATTCTATTCTATTCTATTCTAGTCTAGTCTAGTCTAGTCTAGTCTAGTCTAGTCTAGTCTAGTCTAGTCCAGTCCAGTCCAGTCCAGTCTATTCTTAGTTTATTCTAGACTGTTCTAATGAAATAACATGTTTTTGCTTTATCTATATAGAAGATTATACTAGGAGTTTCTGAGCGAAAAAATATTCACTAGGAAATGTTAATTGATTAAACTCTTGTGCAGGTTGGATATACATTCAATAATCAAGGTATCTGGATATTTATCTACAATATAAGAAAATCAAGGTAAACCCATTTTTTCTTCTGAATTTTTACCCACAACCTAGACAACACCTCAGCCAGATTTTTCTTAGCTATTTTGGGGGTCACAATCTTCTGTCCATTTATACTAGCTTGTGCATTCCTGTATGGATAATTAAATAGTCATTGGAACAGAACTACAGTTTTGGCAATGCAGAACTTTCTCAAAATTCACTGACAAATTCCACCCAGCTCTAATAAATAGTCTGAGTGTATTAAATTGTCCAATTCTTACAGCTCAAGTGCAAATACAGACCAGGCTGGAGCCTCTTTTATATTGGTCCCAGTGTATAGTGTCCTAGGTTGGAATAAATTTCTTATATGCTATAATTTTTTATTTTTTTTTCCCCAGCCCTTGGAATATTCCTTTTTGCTTGGTTTATTTTGAAGCACAGGAAGTTCTCTTATTTTTATGCTGGTTGGTTAATTCATCACTGGGATATTCAATATTACATTTCTAACACCAGCTTTCTCTCTTCATTATCTTCAAAATACTTCATTGCAAGCAGATCAGATTTAATCCAGCTTCATCTTTGTTCAGGTGCTTTGTGTCTTTTTCTTTCTAGCTACACTTGAGGAAAATGCCAAGCACTCTTAACTGTTATGTTCAATTGGAAATTACTTCACTGGCACTTGTATGGAAACACAGAAGAGGCACAACCTAATTGATCCATAAAGGTGAAAATAAGAGCTGTGTAATGCAAAATGGATTTTTATGGTAAAAGGAATTGGAAATGCAAAAGGTACTAAAAGACAGAAGAAGGAAGAATATGTTTTTGCAAAGCAAGGGCTGAGATTCAAAGTCTAGAAAATTAGGAAAATCAAAATGATAGGTGGCAGCTATTTTCCTGCTGTCCATTAGATGAAGTTTTCAACTTACCCCTGGAGCTTAATAATGGAAAGGAGTTAAATGTATACTACTGTAAATAATTAATATGCAACTTGTCTTACAAAGTCCAGTGGAACTGTCAGAATCCTTACTCCTCCAGTCTTGTCATGAAATAACAATGTCTATTGAAATGAAGAGGCAGAATTTACTTGGAAATTCATTAATCTTTCTGATGAGTTACTGATGACTGTTAAAGCACACACCATGCAATAGCTCTCTGGGAGTCACAACCACCAGCTAACACAAGCCAGAATTACATAGACAGGCACTACATTTGTGTATAAAGCCTATTAAAGCTTGAAATGAGGAAAGGAATCATTTTTATGAGGAATCAATGGTCTATTAGCACTGCAGGAGAGACAAAATGGATGGTGTTACCGACAAGATGGAGGGGAAGAATGTGTGAAGCAAGTACAGACCTCTGCACTTGTCCGATCTTTACTCTTAGTTCACCATTTTAAGTATTTCTGACAATATATGAGCATTAATTGACAGCAGCAATGAAAATCCTCCCTAGATCAATTAACCAGTTTTTAATCTATTTTTCCTTCCTCCTTCTCCCCTGCAACTGACTTATGGATAGCTGTATTCTGTTATTCTGTGTTGGTGGCACAGTGTCAGCAGTGGAGAGGCTGCAGGGGTGACATCTGTTAGGAAAGGCCAAGGCTACCTTGTACCAGACACAGCTGGTTCCAGCCAGCTCAAATGGACCCACCACAGGGTATAGCTGAGCCTCTCAGATAAGGTGGTAACACTTCAGGGAAAACATATTTAAAAATGGACAAAATTCTGCACAGCAGTGTGAGGAGTGAGTAAAAATGCACGAGAAACAGACCTGAAGACATCGAAGTGAGAGAAGATGAAAGGAAGGAGGTTCTCCAGTCAACAGATTCCCTGCAGACCCTGGAGGAGACCATAGTGATCCAAATTGTCTCCCTGTAGCGTAAGAAGAGAATCAAGCTGGAGCAGATATTGACAATGCAGCCTATGGAAGACCCCACACCTGAGTACATGGATATTCCCTGAAGGAACTGCAGCCCACAGAGTCCACATGGGAGTGAGGAGGAGTACGAGGATCAGCAGGGAGGAACTACTATGGAATGATCCATTTCTCATCGGCTTTATTAGAATACCTTTATTAGAATAAACCAAACCAGGTTGGAAGAGACCTTCAAGATCATCGTGTCCAACCCATCAACCAATCCAACCCACCCAAACAGCTAACCCATGGCACCAAGTACCCCATCAAGTCTCCTCCTGAACACCTTCAATGACGGCGACTCCACCACCTCCCCGGGCAGCCCATTCCATAGCGCAATCATTCTTTCTGTATAGAACTTCTTCCTAACATCCTTTCAGGAAGAAAGGGCTGAGGTTGAGTCTGGGAAAGTGGGGAAGAGGGTGCAGAGAGGAATTTCAAATTTTGTCTTTGTTTCTCTTCATGCATCTCTGGATTTAGCTGGTAATAAATTAAATCAAATTTCCCAAAATTGAGTCTGTTTTGCCTGTGATAGTAATTTCATAGTTTCATAGTTTCATAGTTTCATTCAGGGTTGGAAGGGACCACAAGGATCATCTAGTTCCAACCCCCCTGCCATGGGCAGGGACACCCCACACTAGATCAGGCTGGACAGAGCCTCATCCAGCCTGCTCTTAAACACCCCCAGGGACGGGGCCTCGACCACCTCCCTGGACAACCCATTCCAGGGTTTCACCACTCTCATGGTGAAGAACCTCCTCCTCACATCCAGCCTGAATCTTCCCACCTCCAGCTTCATTCCATTCCCCCTAGTCCTATCACTACCTGAGATCCTCAGAAGTCCTTCCCCTGCCTTCCTGTAGGCCCCCTTCAGATACTGGAAGGCGACAATTAGGTCACCTCGGAGCCTTCTCTTCTCCAGACTGTACAGCCCCAACTCCTTCAGTCTGTCCTCATAGGAGAGGTGCTCCAGCCCTCTGATCATCCTCGTGGCCCTTCTCTGGACACGTTCCAGCACCTCCACATCCCTCTTGTAATAGGGGCTCCAGAACTGGACACAGTACTCCAGGTGGGGTCTCACCAGGGCTGAGTAGAGGGGGAGGATCACCTCCCTCGACCTGCTAGCCACACTTCTCCTGATGCAGCCCAGGATCTGATTGGCTTTGCGGGCTGCAAGTGCACACTGAGAGCTCATGTTGAGCTTTTTGTCCACCAGCACCCCCAAGTCTCTCTCCTCAGGGCTATCCTCCAGCCAGTCACTGCCTAGCCTGTATTTGTGCCTGGGATTGTCTCGACCCAGATGCAGGACCCTGCACTTGCTCTTATTGAACTTCATGAGGTTGGCCTGTGCCCACCTCTCCAGCTTGTCAAGGTCCCTCTGGATGGCCTCCCTTCCCTCCAGCGTGTCTGCTGCACCACACAGCTTGGTGTCATCAGCAAACTTGCTGAGGGTGCACTCAATGCCACTGTCCATGTCCCCCACAAAGATGTTGAATAAGATAGGTCCCAGGACTGATCCCTGAGGGACTCCACTTGTCACTGGCCTCCACTGGGACATGGAGCCATTGACAGCCACTCTTTGGGTGCGGCCATCAAGCCAGTTCCTTATCCATCTAGTGGTCCACCAATCAAACCCATGTGTCACCAGTTTGGAGACCAGGATGTGGTGCGGGACAGTGTCGAAGGCTTTGCTCAGGTCCAGGTAAACGACATCAGTTGCTCGCCCCTCATCTATTAATTTTGTCACCTGCTCATAGAAGGCCACCAGGTTGGTCAGGCAGGATTTGCCCTTGGCAAAGCCATGCTGACTGTTCCCAATCACCTCTTCACTATTCTTTTGAGCGAGTAGTGACTCCAGGAGGATCTGTTCCATGATCTTTCCAGGCACAGAGGTGAGACTGACTGGCCTGTAGTTCCCTGGTTCCTCCTTCTTGCCCTTTTTGAAGATGGGGGCAATGTTTCCCCTTTTCCAGTCTGTGGGGACTTCACCAGACTGCCAGGACTTTTGAAATATAATAGAGAGGGGTTTAGCAACCTCATCTGCCAGTTCTCTCAGCACCCGTGGGTGTAACCCGTCGGGTCCCATGGACTTGAACACTTTCAGGTTCTTCAGATGATCACGAACCTGATCTGCACTTACAATGGGCAGTTCTTCCTCCCTGTCCCTGGCTTTGACTTCCATAACATCAGGAGTGTGGCTAGAGGCCCTTGCAGTGAAGACTGAGGTAAAGAAGTTATTAAGTACCTCAGCCTTTTCCTCATCACATGTGACCATGTCACCATTTTCTTTTCTGAGGGGGCCCACACCTTCCCTAGTCTTCTTCTTCCCATTAATATACCTGTAAAAGTTCTTAGTATTCCCTTTAATCTCCCTGGCTAGATTCAACTCAAACTCTGCTTTGGCTTTCCTGACCAGGACTCTTGCTGCTCGGGCAGCTTCCTTGTATTCCCCCTGTTCTACCTGTCCTTCCCTCCACTTCCTGTAGAGTTTCCTTTTAAGTAATAGTGTGTCCAGTAGCTCCTTGCCCATCCAGGCAGGCCTCCTAGCATTCTTACCTGCTTTTCTCTTCGTTGGTACACAGAGCTCCTGGACACAGAGGAGGTGGTCCTTGAATACTGACCAGCTGTCCTGGGTCCCTCTTCCCTCCAGGGCTTTGTTCCATGACACTTTGGCTAGCAGATCCCTGAAGCGATCAAAATCTGCATGCCTAAAGTCTAGGGTCATGAGCTTGGAATACTTCCTCCTGATTGCCCTGAGGATGTTAAATTCAACTGCTTCATGGTCACTGCAGCCAAGGCCGTCTATGAGCCTCACATTGCTTACCAGCCCTTCTCTGTTGGTGAGAACAAGGTCCAGCATAGCACCATTTCTTGTTGGTTCCTCCACCATTTGGAGGAGGAAGTTGTCTTCTATGCAGTCCAGGAACATCCTGGATTGCTGGTGCCTTGCTGTGTTGTCCCTCCAGCAGATGTCCGGGTGGTTGAAATCACCCATGAGGACCAGGGCTTGTGACCTGGAAGCTGCTTCTATTTGCCTATGGAGGGCCTCATCTGCTTGGATCTGCTGGTCAGGTGGCCTGTAGGAGACCCCCACAGTAATATCTTCTTCCCCTGTCCTGCCTTTAATTTTGACCCATACACTCTCAACTAGCTTATCATCCCTCCCCAGTTGGAGCTCCACTGATTCCAACTGGCTATTGACATAGAGGGCAACACCTCCTCCTCTCCTTCCCTGCCTATCCTTCCTAAAGAGTTTATACCCATTTATGCCTACATCCCAGTCATGGGATTCATCCCACCAAGTTTCAGTAACAGCCACTATGTCGTGGCATCCCAGCAGCACAGTGGCCCTTAACTCATCCTGTTTATTGCCCAAGCTGCGCGCATTCGCATAGAAGCACTTCAGCTGGGCTGGCCCTGTCCTCCTCTTGTGACAAATCCCCTCGGTTTCCACAGAATGTCCTGGTGGATCATTCGTGGCTTGCCTCAGGGTAGCAAGTTGAGAGCTCTTACCAGCTCTCCTTCTCTCTACTGCTGGTGAGCTGCCCCTCTGTTTGTCACCAGCCAGCAGGAGACTATTAACCCCTTCCCCCTTCAAATCTAGTTTAAAGCCCTATCAATGAGCCCTGCCAATTCCTGCCCCAGGATTCTTATCCCACTCTGGGACAAGTGTGTCCCATGAGTTGTTTTCAGCTCAGGTGCCTTGAAAACCAATCCATGATTGTGGAACCCAAAGCCCTGTCGATGGCACCAGCCCCTGAGCCATGAATTGATCTGTCGGCCCTTCCTCAGTGTGTCCTCATCCATTGCTGACGTTAGAGGGATGGCAGAGAACACGACTTGAGCCCCTGATCCCTTTAGCATTTGCCCTAAGGTTCTGAAGTCTTTCTTAATAGATTGTGAGCCTCTCATTGTTACATCGTCACTGCCCACCTGAAAGACCAGCAGTGGGTAGTAGTCCGAAGGACTCACGAGGTTGGGAATTCTATCTACAACATCTTTTACTTGGGCACCAGGGAGGCAGCTGACCGCTCTATGAAATGGGTCTGGTCTGCATATTGGGCCCTCTGTTCCCCTCAGTAGGGAGTCTCCTATGACGATGACCCTGCGAGGTTTCTTTTCTGGGTAAGTTTTGACGGCTGGCCTGAGGCAACCTGTCATTGGTGCAGCTTCTGACCTTCTTGGGTCCTCAACCTTACCAATGACCTGTTCCTCCTGCAGAGCCTCATACCTGTTCTGTAACTGCACTGGAGGCAGCGTGCTGCTCACAGGAGCAGACTTCCTTTGTTTGCGTTTCTTCCGTCGGGCAGAGACCTGTTCCCATTGGCCCTGCTCATGGGGGTTACTACAGGGATGTTGAGAGGCTTGCTGCTGGGAAGGTATCAAACTTCCTGTTCCCCTAAGTGTTACCCCCTGTTCTGGTTCAGAAGAGATTACCCCCTGTTCTGGTTTAGAAGAGATTACATTATGGGAATCGTCAATTTTCTGCTCACCATCTCTTCTATCTCTTAGCCTTTCTACCTCTTCTTTTAGTTTGACCACCATGCTCATCAGGTCACTGACCTGCTCACACCTGAAACAGGAGCTGCTCCCTCCAGCCTCCATGTCGAGTGCCAGGTTCCAGCACTCACTGCAGCCACCTGCCTGAACATCTGCATGCTTGTGTGTGGTCTCTGTTTGGGTGCCCACTGTCCTTCTGCTAGCCTTTGCTCTAGTGGTGACCATCTTGCAGTAACCACCCTCTCCACGCGGCTTTTTTTTTTTTTTTTTTTTTTTTTTTTTCCCTGTCAGTGAGAGGCCGAGCTGCGCTGCTCAAGCTGCCTCCTCTCTCAGCCACGCGCTGGGGTCTGTTTGGTTTGCGCGCGGTCTCCGCGGCAACCCCTCCCCCAGCTACGTCACTGCCCTCCGGCAGGTAGGCAATCCGAGCCCGCTGCCCCTCCTCCTCTCTTTGGAAAGCCCCAAGCCACCAGCCCCTTACCGCCTGAAAAGCAAGGGAATCAAAGCCAAAAGCCAAACTCCCAGAGCTGCGCTGCTCAAGCTGCCTCCTCTCTCAGCCACGCGCTGGGGTCATAGTAATTGGCAATTGATCTCCCTGTTTTCATCTTGACCCACAAGCTTTTAAATCTTGTTTTCTCCCCTTGATGAAGGGAAGTAAGAGCAACTGGGTGGGCACCTGGCAGCCAGCCCATGTCAACCCACCACTGTAGCATATTATACAATCTGTAATAATGTATTTTGTTCTTTTTGTACTTGCATTGCTAAATATATCTCAGAGAAAATTTGTAAGTGTTCAGATAGCAATGGGATTCTGGAATTTTCAGTACCACTAGAACAGAGTCCACATCTTTGGGTGTCACCCAACATAATATTACTTTGGCAATTTAACTTAGGTTGAGAGATGTGCCTCCTTCCAATTATATCTGTGCTAAACTCTTTCTAACCAAGGTTATTAAATCCATTCCAATTGTATTTCAGTACCATGAAAAGTGGTAGTGACATGACTGAAATAATTGTAAATAGCAGTGAGAAAGCTGGAAGTGGGGAAATCTTTAGGCCACCTTTTCTGCAGCAGCAAATGTATGGGGTATAGAACTTGGATCTCTGTGGCAATCTTGATCTCCCTTATCTAATTACTGTAGGTTGACTCTGTAACAAGATTTTGTGTAATTTAAATTGCAAATGACTGTGAAATCTGCCCTCAGCCCTTAAACCTGGGAGATCATCCTGGGTGTGATATATATGTATTACCACATGAAAGCATCCTTTGTGATAAATTCCTACACAAATAGACAATATAAAGGGACAAGAAGTTCCTTAAACTCGGGAAGGAATTCTTAGGAGGATCTAAATTAATGGAAAAACCCTCAAACTTAAATATTTCAACAGTTCTAACAAATGTTATTCAGCACTAAAATGCCTGTTTCTAGGAGTATATTCTAGAAAAATTTCAGTGGGTGCCATGGTTTAGTCATGAGGTCTGTGGTGACAGGTTGGACTTGATCTTTGAGGTCTCTTCTAACCTTGGTGATTCTGTGATTCTGTGTGATTCTGTGTGATTCTGTAATAGTAGCCACAGACCTGTCTTGAAAGAGGCATTAACAAGCCAGCTAAACCTGTTCAGCCACTGCCCTTTCTCCTCCCTCCCTGTTTGCAGGGTCCAGGTTTGAGGTAGAGGAGCCAGTAGGCAGGCTCTGTTAAGGCTGCCTGGAGGGGCTGGAAGCTGCACCCTGAGCCTCACGTTCAGACAGGCAACTGCATTTGTCAGACGCTCTATGAGAAGGCGTGTGCAGTTTTGCTCACCATGCATCATTTTGAACTGATTGGAGGGATTTGAATAGGTGATCTACCATTGGGCCCTGCAGTTTTCAAAAAGGGAGTTTATAGGGGAAGACTTCAAGAGCTCACATGTTCGTTGTTCTTGGCCTTTGTTCTTTTCCTCCCTCATCTTCCTCCCCGTGTTCATTAATGGGATTCAAGGTGGCAACAAATACTTACTTGCTCCTGTCTTCAGGGCAATTAGCTTCTTTTGTTCTAGCAGCATAGTGTTTAGGTTTTCACCACAGCAGCGTGTGTCCCTCTCTCTCATTTCCTCTAATTTTGGATACTATCCTTTAGGATTAATCCTGCCCTTTGGATGACAAATATGAACTCAGAGCATCGCTTTATTCAGCAAAGGTTTTGGTAGTTAACATCTCAGTGGTTCATTAGTAACTTATGCTAATTTACCTGGTTATTTCTAAGGTCTATAGCTTGTTCACCTGTTGGTTAGCTCTGTTGTGAACCCAAGGTGGTCCATCTTGCCCCCAGGGGCAGCATTGCTGTTTGTTTTGTGTGTGTAAGAAGTTTCCAGCTTGCTCCTCTGTATTCCAAATTCTGATTTTTCTAGACTGTTATTCCACTGTTTATAAGCATCCTATCGTGTGTAATTAACCTATCATCGACTGGGCAAGCAAACCTGAATCAAATTGGCTCAGAAAAATAATTATTGATGTTTAATAAATTATATTTATATTTTATCATATTTCCAGCTTATGAATTTGATCAAAAACTATATCAAGTCCTCTCCACAGAAAGCAGAAAAAGAGAGTAGTATGCAACCTGATGTAGGCAAACTTGCTTTAGCAAGGGAATGATGATCTCCTGAAGCCCCTTCTGACTCCTACCATTCTATGAATCTGTGATATGGGACCCGAACTGAGTTCTTCCCACTAAGGCTTACCACTCTACCAGTTCTGCTGAACACGACAGAAATGCATCTAGCAGTTTTCAGAGCTAGCTCAGAAACATATTTGGGTCTGATACCACACAAAGTATCTGTCCCCTGATCATATCCTTGTTCTTACTGAATTTGCTATGGGCATAGATGAACCATTTATTGTTCTCCAGCTATTTCCACACAATTAAACTAGAGAGAAAACTGTAGCATTTTAAATTGAAATATAATATTTGAATAGCAGTTTGTTGGTATGAACGCATCTCTAGTCATAAATACAGCCTAACTGTTCAATACAAGGATTCTGTTGATATTGATCTATACATAATAGCAACTTTAACCTTTTTTTTTTTCTTTAATTGTCCATAAGATGTATTTGATATCTTTTTATCCAATTTTTAAATCTTTGTGTTTATAGCAGGTGTGCTGCTTGAGGCTTGAGCTCACAGGGGCAGGCCCTGAGGCTAGAATTTGAAGAGCCAGCAGGAACAAAGTGCAGTGATGAAAATGCATCAGGCCTGCTCTGTGTGCATCACGCAGCTGAGCTGAGCATGCACCAAGAAATTCTTAATCATTCTCACTGCAGATGCTTCAGTGTTCTATCTGTAACATAGTAATCCCCTACAATAGGCTTGCATGAAGTTATTTTCTGGCAAATCCATAGCAAAATCATTGGGGTTTTCCTCACACAACTCTGTACTGCTTTACAAAACCCTTTGCGCTCACCTCATTTTAATAGTCTGTGAGTTTAAATGATCACTCCTTCCTTATGGTGAAATTACATATCATGTGTCCATCTGCTTTCATACTTCTGCTTTCAAAGAGCTATCTATAGCTCCAGGCCCTGATCCCATGAGCTCATTCATGCCTTGGGCACAACCAGTTTCATGAACCGCATGTATAGCCTAGAGAACTAACCTAAAAAGGCTCCCTACAGTACCAGTGAAGAAAGATTAGCTCCTCCAGAGCAACTGAGCTAGACTACTGTTCTACTGATTTTTCTGCAGTAGAAGTTCATTTTCAACTGCAAGAGAGTCATTACTATATTTGCCTTGAGTTGCTTAGCTATATATTTAGAGGTACCGTGGTACTTGCCTGTAGTCTGTACATACTGAATCCCTGAAGATGCAAAACCACTAAGAGAGAAATGAAAATGGAGGTTTGATGGCTTCATTTCCTTAATACTTGCTAAAATAACTTTAAAGAAAAACTCAGTGAAAATGTATTCTATAACAGATTTATCCACAGAGTTGCATGATTAAGACTTTTTTTTTTTTTTTTTTTTCTTTTTTTTACTCCTGTATTCCAGGAGTTTATTTCTCAGAAGCTCTGGGATAAAACAGAGAAAATAGCTATTTTTTGTAGTGTTTGACCTCCTATTAGAAATGCAGATTCTCTCTATCCATGTGGCTCTCCCTACAAGCCTGGACTTCAGCAAGGCCTTTGACACTGTCCCCCATAGCAAACCCCTGGCCAAGGTGTCAGCCCATGGCTTGGACAGCAGCACTCTGAGCTGAGTTAGGAACTGGCTGGATGGCCGAGCCCAGAGAGTGGTGGTGAATGGTGTCACATCCAGCTGGCGGCCAGTCAGTAGTGGAGTCCCCCAGGGATCAGTGCTGGGCCCCATCCTCTTTAACATCTTTATTGATGATCTGGATGAGGGCATTGAGTCTATCATCAGTAAATTTGCTGATGACACCAAGCTGGGGACAGCAGTTGATCTGCTAGAGGGTAGAGAGGCTTTGCAGAGAGACCTCGACAGGCTGGACACATGGGCAGAGTCCAACGGCATGACATTTAACACATCCAAGTGCCGAGTTCTGCACATCGGCCACAACAACCCCATGCAGAGCTATAGGCTGGGGTCAGAGTGGCTGGAGAGCAGCCAGGCAGAGAGGGACCTGGGGGTGCTGGTTGATGGTAGGATGAACATGAGCCAGCAGTGTGCCCAGGTGGCCAGGAGGGCCAATGGCATCCTGGCCTGCATCAAGAACAGTGTGGCCAGCAGGAGCAGGGAGGTCATTCTGCCCCTGTACTCAGCACTGGTTAGGCCACACCTCGAGTACTGTGTCCAGTTCTGGGCCCCTCAGTTTAGGAAGGATGTTGACTTGCTGGAACGAGTCCAGAGAAGAGCAACAAAGTTAGTGAGGGGTTTGGAACAGAAGCCCTATGAGGAGAGACTGAGGGAGCTGGGGCTGCTTAGCCTGGAGAGGAGGAGGCTCAGGGGTGACCTTAATGCTCTCTACAACTACCTGAAGGGGGATTGTAAACAGGAAGAGGTTGGTCTCTTCTCCCAGGCAGCCAGCACCAGAACAAGAGGACACAGTCTCAGGCTGCACCAGGGGAAGTTCAGGCTGGAGGTCAGGAGGAAGTTTTACACAGAGAGAGTGATTGCCCATTGGAATGGGCTGCCCAAGGAGGTGGTGGAGTCGCTGTCACTGGAGGTGTTCAGGAGGAGACTTGATAGGGTGCTTGGTTGCATGGGTTAGTTGATTAGGTGGTGTTGGATGATAGGTTGGACGCAATGATCCTGAAGCTCTCTTCCAACCTGGTCTATTCTATTCTATTCTATTCTATTCTATTCTATTCTATTCTATTCTATTCTATTCTATTCTATTCTATTCTATTCTACATGGAGGAAAAAGAAACTGTTAGACTCAACTGTTATCAAAAATCAGGTCCTGTATATCATTCTAACTCACAACCCTGAGAAAGAGTCAGGCCGATGAATTGGCAGGCAGCTGATAGGACCAGAGAGAAAGGCAGTCCTTTGAGACCTTTAAACATGGTTTTCTCAAAAGTCTGCCACCAAAATGAAAGGTAACACTAATCAACTGCTTTTGACCCTGGAAAAGTGTAATAGAGGACAAAGAAAACCTGATTCCACATGTTGATTTTCTATATTTTTATTACCAATGGAAGTTTAGGCTTGAGGTGAGGAGAAAGTTCTTCACAGGGAGAGTTGTTAGTCATTGGAATGTGCTGCTCAGGGAGGTGGTGGAGTCACCATCCCTGGAGATGTTGAAGAGGGGATGGGATGTGGCACTTGGTGCCATGGTTTAGTAGTCATGAGGTGTTTGGTGACAGGTCGGACTTGATGATCTTTGAGGTCTTTTCCAACCTTATTGATTCTATGATTATTTCCATGAAGATTTATTATTTTTCTCTTTATATTAATTTATTCATTAATTTTCTATTGTAAACCTTTATTTAGAATATTTATTTAGAATAAACCAAACCATGTTGGAAGAGACCTTCAAGATCATTGCATCCAACCCATCAACCAATCCAACCCACCTAAACAACTAACCCATGGCACCAAGCACCCTATCAAGTCTCCTCCTGACGGTGGAGGAGACGGTGACTCCACCACCTCCTTGGGCAGCCCATTCCAATGGGCAATCACTCTTTCTGTATAGAACTTCTTCCTAACATCCAACCTGAACTTCCCCTGGTGCAGCCTGAGACTGTGTCCTCTTGTTCTGGTACTGGCTGCCTGGGAGAAGAGACCATTATCCACCTGTCTACAACCTCCCTTCAGGTAGTTGTAGAGAGTGATAAGGTCACCCCTGAGTCTCCTTTCTCCAGGCTAAGCAATCCCAGCTCCCTCAGCCTCTCCTCATAGGGCTTCTGTTCCAAACCCCTCGCCAACTTCGTTGCCCTTCTCTGGACTTGTTCCAGCAAGTCAACATCCTTCCTAAACTGAGGGGCCCAAAACTGGACACAATACCCGAGGTCCGGCCTAACCAGCGCAGTGTACAGGGGCAGAATGACCTCCCTGCTCCTATATTGGTGTGACTAGATCAATGGATTTTATTTATTGCTAGTCAGATTACTAGTGTGCTTTAATCTTCTATATGAAAGGAGAACTGATAGGATAAAATCTCTTCCCAGGAATTTTTGAACTGTGGCAATTTTTTAACTAGGCAAAAGGAGCTCTAACTGAGCAGTGAATGAGTAGTATTTTTTTTCTCCCCTCTTTAAGAAAAGCATTTTCTGCTATGTGTCTTGCTTTATAGCTTTTTGTGAAGCTCTCCTGCTACTGCCTATTTAAAGCAAGTATATAGAGAGAAATTTGCTACACGACACATTTCTGTACTATTGCATTGTGAATCTCCATTTGTAAAATAAGTATTTGCAGCTTCTAGCCATGATCATCCACCTAAGTCATTGTGGCCAAATGCAGCATTCATTCTTTTAGATTGTGTTTAGCAGAAGTTAGTGGTGAGTCTTGAAATAGAATAGAATAGAATAGAATAGAATAGAATAGAATAGAATAGAATAGAATAGAATAGAATAGAATAGAATAGAATAGAATAGAATAGACCAAGTTGGAAAAGATATTTGCGGTCATCGAGTCCAACCTATCACCCAACACTATCTAATCAACTAAACCATGGCACAAAGAACCCCATCCAGTCTCTTCTTAAACACCTCCAGTGATGGTGACTTCACCACCTCCCTGGGCTGCCCATTCCAAAGGCAAATAACTCTTTCTGTGAAGAACTTCTTCCTAACCTCCAGCCTAAACCTCACCTGGCACAGCTTGAGACTGTGTCCTCTTGTTCTGGTGCTGGTTGCCTGGGAGAAGAGGCCAACCCCCACCTGGCTACAACCTCCCTTCAGGTAGTTGTAGAGAGCAAGAAGGTCTCCTCTGAGCCTCCTCTTCTCCAGGCTAAGCAACCCCAACTCCCTCAGCATCTCCTCACAGGGCTTGTGCTCTAAACCCCTCACCAGCTTTGTTGCCCTTCTCTGGACACGTTCCAGCAACTCAACATCTTTCCTAAACTGAGCTGCACAGAACTGGTCACAGTCCTCAATGTGTGGACTAACCAGTGCAGTGTCAAGGGGCAGACTGAATTCCCTGCTCCTGCTGGCCACACTGTTCCTTATATAGGCCAGGATGCCATTGGCCCTCTTGGCCACCTGGCCACACTGCTGGCTCATGTTCAGTCTACTCTCAATCAGTACCCCCCGGTCGCTTTCTGCCTGGCTGCTCTCCAGCCACTCTGACCCCAGCCTGTAGCACTGCATGGGATTGTTGTGGCCAATGTGCAGAACCCGGCACTTAGATGTGTTAAATCTCATGCCGTTGGACTCTGCTCATCTGTCCAGCCTGTCAAGGTCCCTCTGCAGAGTCTGACAAACTTGTTAAGATAATCACGCATTCAGATCTGCAAACATTTATTGTCACTTCTCTAAGAGTTTGTAAGCAGGTGAGTGAAAACCAAGTTAATAAACATGACAGATCACATTCAAAGTTTCTACAGAAACCTCTGTTCTGAGTTTCTTTCGGGTTTAAGTTTCCCCCATCTGGTTGTGATGAGGCTGGAGAGAATAGTGACTAAAAAAATATAGTAGGAACTGAAGCTTTGTCCCTATCAACGTGCAGGGCACTGATGCGCATATATGGAACAGAGAAGATTTGAGGTAATTTGAGGGGCAGAACTGAGAATAATAGCTTCAGACATTTCTAAAATCTTGAATCATTTGTTGTTTTGTAAATGCTCAAATATTAACTCAAAAGATTTTTCAAGCTTCTCTGCACACATAAATGAATTGTCTCCTGCTCTGGTACATTTGACTCAACATGCGTTCTCAATTTTGCTGCCGCTCTTATATAAAAAACTTCCATTTTGTTTTGATCTCTCTGTGACGTTGCATAACGCATTTATTTAGCTTATGTGGCTTATGATGAGCTACTAAAATAATAAACTATCAAAGAAAAAAAAAACAAACAAACATTACATTAATATCTAAAGAAAAAATGTTTTTACAAGGGTGAGGCATTCACCTTTCTGACCAGCTACTTGGCAGTTGAAATACAGGTGTCTGAAGCCATGATTCATTCCTGCTTTGAGTGCATCTTCAGGCCACACCTTGAGTACTGTGTCCAGCTCTGGGCCCCTCAATTTAAGGACGCTGAGAATCTTGAACGTGTCCAGAGAGGGGCAACGAGGCTGGGGAGAGGCGTCAAGCACAAGCCCTGCGAGGAGAGGCTGATGGAGCTGGGATTGCTTAGCCTGGAGAAGAGGAGGCTCAGGGGAGACACTTCCTGCTGTCTACAACTACCTGAAATGAGATTGTAGACTGGAGGGGGTTGGTCTCTTCTCCCAGGCAACCAGCACCAGAACAA